>NW_022437029.1:1141483-1408901 GCF_009761245.1 Sapajus apella | reverse complement strand
CTTGTTTTTGTCTGGTTTGTCAAAGATCAGATGACTGTAGATGTGTGGCATTAACTCTGAGGCCTTTGTTCTGTTCCATTGGTCTATGTCTCTGTTTTGGTACCAGTGCCAAGCTGTTTTGACTACTATAGGCTTATTGTATAGTGTGAAGTCAGGTAGGGTGATGCCTCCAGCTTTGTTCTTTTTGCTTAGAATTGTCCTGGATATGCGGGCTCTCTTTTGGTTCCATATGAAGTTTAAGGTGGTTTTTTCCAGTTCTGTGAAGAAGGTCAATGGTAGCTTGATGGGGATAGTGTTGAATCCATAAATTAGTTTGGGCAGTATGGCCATTTTAACAATATTGATTCTTCATAACCATGAGCATGAAATGTATTTCCATCTGTTCGTGTCCTGTATTATTTCCTTGAGCAGTGGTTCGTAATTCTCTTGAAGAGGTCCTTTACATCCTTTGTTTGTTGTATTCCTAGGTATTTTATTCTCTTTGTAGCAATTGTGAATGGGAATTCACTTTTGATTCGGTTCTCTTTTAGTCTGTTATTGGTGTATAGGAATGCTTGTGATTTTTGCACATTGATTTTGTATCCTGAGGCTTTGCTGAAGTTTCTTATCAGTTTCAGGAGATTTTGGGCTGAGACGATGGGGCCTTCTAAATATACAATATGTCGTCTGCAAATAGAGACAATTTGACTTTCTCCTTTCCTAATTGAGTATGTTTTATTTCTTTTTCTTGCCTTATTGCTCTGGGTAGAACTTCCAATAGTATATTGAATAGGAGTGGTGAGAGAGGGCATCCTTGTCTAGTGCCAGATTTCAAAGAGAATGCTTCCAGTTTTTGCCCATTCAGTATGATATTGGCTGTTGGTTTGTCATAAATAGCTTTTATTATTTTGAGATATATTCCAGCTATACCTAGTTTATTGAGAGTTCTTAGCATAAAGGGCTGTTGAATTTTGTTGAAGGCCTTTTCTGCATCAATTGAGATGATCATGTGGTTTTTGTCTTTGGTGCTGTTTACGTGGTGGATTACATTTATAGACTTGCATTTGTTGAACCAGCCTTGCATCCCCAGGATGAAGCCTACTTGATTATGGTGGACAAGATTTTTGATGTTCTGTTGCTATCAGTTTGCCAGTAGTTTACTGAAGATTTTTGCATCTATGTTCATCATAGATATTGGCCTGAAGCTTTTGTTGTTGTTCTTGAGTCTCTTCTGGGCTTTGGTATCAGGATGATGTTGGTTTCATAAAAGGATTTGGGAAGGATTCCTTCTTTTTGGATTGTTTGGAATAGTTTCAGAAGGAATGGTACCAGCTCCTCTTTGTACCTCTGGTAGAATTTGTCTGTGAACGCATCTGGACCTAGGCTTTTTTTTTTTTTTTTTTTTTTTTTGGTTGGTAGGCTATTACTTGCTGCCTCAACTTCAGCCCTTGTTATTGGTCAATTCAGGGTTTCAACTTCTTCCTGGTCTAGGCTTGGGGGGGGTGCGAGTGTCCAGGAATTTTTGCATTTCTTCCCGATTTACTGGTTTGTGTGCACAGAATTGTTTGTAATAATCTCTGATGATGGTTTGTATTTCTGTGGAATTGGTGGTGATATCCCCTTTATCGTTTTTTATTGCACATATTTGATTCTTCTCTCTTTTCTTTTTTATTAGTCTGGCTAGCATTCTGTTTATTTTGTTGATCTTTTCAAAAAACCAGCTCCTGGATTTATTGATTTTTAAGGGTTTTTTTGTGTGTCTCTATCTCCTTCAGGTCTGCTCTGATCTTAATTATTTCTTGTCTTCTGTTAGCTTTGAGTTCTTTCGATCTTGCTCCTCTAGCTCTTTCAATTTTGATGATAGTGTGTCGATTCTCGATCTTTCCTTGCTTCTCATGTGGGCATTTATTGCTATAAATTTTCCTCTAGACACTGCTTTAAATGTGTCCTCAAGATTCTGGTACGTTGTGTCTTCGTTCTTGTTGGTTTGAGGAACATCTTTATTTCTGCCTTCTTTTCATTGCTTATCCAGTCAACATTCAAGAGCCAGTTGTTCAGTTTCCATGTAGTTGTGCAGTATTGAGTAAGTTTCTTAATCCTGAGTTCTAATTTGATTTCACTGTGGTCTGAGAGACAATTTGTTATGATTTCCATTCTTTTGCATTTGCTGAGGAGTGATGTATTTCCAAGTATGTGGTCAATTTTAGAGTAGGTGTGATATGCTGCTGAGAAGAATGTGTATTCTGTGGATTTGGGATGGAGAGTTCTGTAGATGTCTATTAGATTTGGATGGTCCAGAGGGGAGTTCAAGTCCTGGATATCCTTGTTAATTTTCTGTCTCATTGATCTGTCTAATATTGACAGTGGAGTGTTAAAGTCTCCCACTATTATTGTGTGGGTGTCTAAGTCGCTTTGTAGGTCATTTAGAACTTACTTTATGTATCTGGGTGCTCCTGTATCGGGTGCATATATTTTTAGGATCGTTGGCTCTTCTTGTTGCATTGATTCTTTTACCATTATGTTATGCCCTTCTTTGTCTCTTTTGTACTTTGTTGCTTTACAGTCTATTTTACCAGAGACTAGGATTGCAACTCATGCTTTTTTTTCTTTTTTTTTTTTTTTTGTTGCTCTCCATTTGCTTGGTAAATCTTCCTCCATACCTTTATTTTGTGCCTATGTGTGTCCTTGCACCTAAGATGGGTTTCCTGAATACAGCACACTGATAGTTTTGACTTTTTATCTCATTTGCCAGTCTGTGTCTTTTGATTGGGGCATTTAGCCCATTTACAATTAAGGTTAATATTGTTACGTGTGAATTTGATCCTGCCATTTTGATGCCAGCTGGTTGCTTTGCCTGTTTGTTGATGCATTTTCTTCATTGTGTCAATGCTCTTTACAATTTGGTACATTTTTGGAGTGGCTGGTACTGGTTGTTCCTTTCCATGTTTAGTGCTTCTTTCAGGAGCTCTTGTAAGGTAAGCCTGGTGGTGACAAAATCTCTCAGCAATTGCTTGTCTGTAAAGATTTTATTTCTCATTTGCTTATGAAGCTTAGTTTGGCTGGACATGAAATTCTAGTTTGTAAGTTCTTTTCTTTAAGGATGTTGAATATTGGCCCCCACTCTCTTCTGGCTTGTAGGGTTTCTGCTGACAGATCCACTGTGAGTCCGATGGACTTCTCTTTGTGGGTAATTCGACATTTCTCTGGCTGCCCTTAGCATTTTTTCCTTCATTTTGACCCTGGTGAATCTGACGATTTTGTTCCTTGGGGTTGCTCTTCTTGAGGAAAATCTTTGTAGGGTTCTCTGTATTTCCTGGACTTGAATGTTGGCCTGCCTTGCTAGGTTGGGAAAGTTCTTCTGGGTAATATCCAGAAGAGTGTTTTCCAGCTTGGATTCATTCTCTCTGTCACATTCAGCTACACTTATCAAACATAGATTAGGTCTTTTCACATAGTTCTATATTTGTTGGAAGCTTTTTTCATTTCTTTTCACTCTTTTTTCTCTAATCTTGCCTTCTCGTTTTATTTCATTGAGTTGATCTTCAGTCTCTGATATCCTTTCTTCTGTTTGGTTGATTTGGCTATTGAAACTTTTGCATGCTTCACAAAGTTCTCGTGTTGTGTTTTTCAGCTTCATTAGGTCATTTATATTCTTCTCTAAGCTGTTTATTCTCATTAGCGTTTCATCTAACCTTTTTTCAAAGTTCTTAGTTTCTTTGCATTGCATTAGAACTTGTTCTTTTAGCTCAGAGAAGTTTGTTATTGCCCACCTGCAGTAGTCTGTTTCTGTCAATTCATCAGATTCATTCTCCATCCAGCTTTGTTCTCTTCCTGGTGTGGAGTTGTGATCCCTTGGAGGAGGAGAGTCATTCTGGTTTTTGGCGTTTTTGTCCTTTTTGCACTGGTTTCTTCCCGTCTTTGTGGCTTTATCTACCTGTGGTCTTTGTAGCTGGTGACTTTTGGTTGGGGTCTCTAAGTGGACGTCCTTTTTGTTGATGTTGAAGTTATTTCTTTCTGTTTCTTAGTCTTCCTTCTAACAGTCAGGCCCCTCTGCTGTAGGCCTGCCGCAGGTCCACTCCAGACCCTGCTTGCCTGGAGATCACCCATGGGGGCTGAAGAACAGTAAGGGTTGCTGCCCGTTTCTTCTTCTGTTATCTTCATCCCAGAAGGGTACCCGCCAGATGTCAGCCTGAGCTCTCCTTTACGAGGTGCCTCTTTGGATATACAGGGGTCAGTGAGCTGTTTGAGGTGACAGTCTGTCCTTTATAGGAGCTCAGGTGCTGAGCTGCAAGCTCCATTATTCCGTTCAGAGCTTCTGGACAGGTACGTTTAAGTCTGCTCCAGTGGAACTCATAAGCGTCTTTTCCCCCATGTGCTTTGTAGGAAAGGTGGGGCTTTCCATTTATAAGCTCCTGACGTGCTACTGACTTTTTCCAGAGATGCCCTGCTCAGCAGAGTGGTAGTCTAGCCACAGTCTGCCAGCAGAGGCAGTACTGGGCTGCTGTGAGCTGTGCCCAGCTGCTGTGTGAACCTCCTATTAGAGCTGCCTCAGTAATGGTGGACTGCCTTGGTAATGGCAGACTGCCTCGGTAGTGGTGGACTGCCTTGATAATGGTGGACACCCTCCCCCCAACCAGCTGGACTGTCCTGGGTCCAGCTGTGTTTGCTGTGAAACTCTCAATACAAAGCATTTCAGATTGCTGGTCTTTGTGGGGGGTGGGACCTGCTGAGCCAGATCACCTAGCTGCCTTTTTTTCTCAGTTGAATGGGAGACTGTCTATCCCAGGTGTTCCAGGTGACTGTTGAAACTGCTGCCCAGATTTGTGCAAGTTTTTGTGCGGAGACCCACAGTGCTGGCTGAAACAGCTGTGCTGGAAACTCATGGCACTTTTCAGCCTGGGAATCTCCTGGTCTGTGGGCAGTAAAAATTCGTTTGAAAATGTGGTGATTACTCACTGTCTGCATTCTTTTCACTGGGAACTGCACTCCAGAACTGCTCCTATTTAGCCATCTTTGTGTAAAAAATATTTGACAATACCTGCAGCAGCTGTGACATTTGTGAGAGTCTCTGGAACTCCTGTACAGCAGTTCCTGCTCCTCTCCTACAGGGGTTTGCTGTCTGCTTTTCTAATGGAAGGAAGTTTTTCAGTTTAAAGATAGTGAAACAAGCATGTAATTTTTTCCATCCAGGCTGATGGACTTCCTAAATTCTATCCTCAGACTCCTGGGAGGTCAGTGGACCTCATGTGAAGAAGCCCTGCCCCCAGCAGATATAGAAAATGGACTCCTAATTAGGGAGCTTCAAAAAGTGACTAACAGGACCAGCGGGTGGAAAAAGTTATTCTATTACACTGCCTACACAAAATCATCTTAAAATAGGTTATAGACCCTTTAAGGTACCTCTCTTCACAAAAGAATTCTGGGAGATGAGGGCCATGCAGGCACCATGTGGGGGGCTACAGATGCAGGGGTGGCCACATAGGAGGAGTGGGGTCTTGGAGAAGCTGTAGTATGATCAGTTGGCAGCAGAGCAGGGGTGAGCCTAAAGAACAGTTGGGAAGTGAAGATGATGGGGCCAGAGCAGGAGAAATTAAACTACAGAAATGGCTAACCTCATTCAGTAACTAAGTCAATGTGTTTATAAGCATTTGCAAGGTAGCCTGGGCACCCCTACAAAATGCCTAAAGAAATTTCTGCATTATTTAGTTGTTGGATAGAATCAATGAAATGCAGGTTATGTTAAAACATTTCAGATGGGTTTCCTCTACAAATGGTACAAGTAAAAGTTGAAAACCTGAAAATCAATCATTATGCTACGGCTATTTTTCACTGTCTACTCAAGGTTAAGAAACACGAACTGAAATTTCAGAATTTATCATCCCTGTTCAGTGATGATGCCGTCAGAAAAATGGATCTCTTTTTTTAAAGAAAAAAAACCCTACAAGTAGAGAACCACTGTGAAGCTCATTTTCTAATGCATATAATCTATGGCATTTAGAAAATAGCCCTTTAGCACATCCTCTGTCATCTTCCGTACCTACACAAACGTGATGGAGGTGGAGTATATGGTTATGCTGGTCTTAGTGGGGTTGCTAGGGGTGGAGTAGAGACTGATGTTCAATCTTGTCTCTAAACTCCTCTTCTTGTTTTTTAACTGTGTCTGACCCACAGTTGATATAGTCCATGTTCCAGTGCCCTGCAAAAGAAAAAGTAAAACTCCTAGCCTCTGTTTTAGGGAAGGCATGGCCATCCAACCATCTAGGCCTGAATAATCCACCTCCTTGGGTCCCTCTTTTGAATAGCCATGCCTTGGAAGGGGGCCTGGGCTGGACATCAGGAGACCTGGGGTCTTCTCATATCCCTGCTGAGGATGAGTTGTCTGATGTTGGAAAAGTCTTTTAATCTTTTAGGATTTGAGTTTCCTCTCTACTAAATATCTCAACAACTTTCCAGTTCAAAAATTATTCTATGGCAGTACAACACTTAAAGGAAAAGTATTCTTGTGATCCTCCAGTATTTTTTTAATTATTTTAATCAAAAAAATTTAAACATAAAATTAAAACTTGATAATGGATTTTCTTATAATTTTACAGATTTGAGACAATCAAAACAATGTTGCAATAAAATTTCAACCAATATATATTATTAAATTTTAATTACTTTTCCTCATTGATAATTGACATTGTTAATTCCATGTGATGAATAATACTTGTTTGCTGGACCCAAATTGCTGCTCACACTGGAATATGCTACAGAGAACTCCTCCATGGTGTTCCATGTAATGACTCAGGCCCCCCATGTGATGACTGTCTCCCTCTGAACCATGGTGAAATTTTCTTCAAGTCCTGGCATTATTTGTCCTTTGCTTTGGAAGAATGCACTGTTTATACTTTATATTCTCCTTTGTTCCTTCCTCCTGGACCTGCAATTATTAAAGTAAAACTACATGACATCAAATGATGCTGTAATCAATGGGCATATCTACATATGGGTCCTCCAGATGACCTCAATAGTGTTTACACTAATATTTGTCTGTTAGGTTTTTGCTGAAATAAAAACAAGAATTTTAAGCCAGGCACAATGGCGTCTACCTATTGTCCCAGCTACACAAGTGGATGGCTTGAGCCCAGGAGTTCAAAGCCAACCTGGGCAACATAATAAGACCCCAGTTCCTAAAACAACAACAACAACAAACACAGGAATTTAAAAATTTGTCATTAATGTACAGTTCCCTGAGGATGTGTGCCTGGATCTTCATTTGAGAAATGCTCCTTTATCATTTAAAGTGGCCTCAAAAGAACCTTCCTCTAGTGCCCCAATGCCTCCTCCAAAGGAAAGACACAACATACACAGGCCTTCAGTTCTTCTCAAGAGTTTTTGGAGATCAGGGCTTAGAAACCAAGATCTAGTTTGTTTCCAAATGTCATCAAACACAAGATGACATGCCCAGAAAACTTGTGCCCTCTCTTACAGAAATCCAATCCCCAATCCCTGCTTTCTAGGAGGAATTTAAGTAAGAAAATAATTTGAAAAGATTCAGGAACAAAAGGTGTATTACTATAATGAGAAAAACACAGCCAGAGACTGACTTCTTGAACTCCAGATGGGCTGCTGCTTTTCTTTTTTGCAGGATGCTGCTATAGAAAAAGCTCGTGAAACTCAAAGGCACGGAGACAAGCTTATGGATGGATTATGAAATGTACATAGTCCCAGGAGAGTGGATAGTCCCCTTAGCAGATTCAAATTCCACTCTCTAGAAACGTGAAGTAGCAGCCTACTGTATACAAGAAAGCCATCAGCAGTGAGTTAAGGCTGGCCTTCACAGTGCAGCCAAAACCCTGAGACATCATGGTCAGACAATAGGAAGGTAGTGTTTTCATGATAAGGTGTGGGAAGGTAAACTTGGCATAGAAATTGTCACAGCACAGAAGTCAACCACCACACAGGAAGCTCTCCCCCAGGTCACTGGTGGCCCAGCAGGGTACAGTGAATCCATATGAAATTGTCAGGATCTGTGGGAGTTTGGCCACTTTGGCGGAGCTTAAAATTATTAATCCAATTTCATATTTGTAGAATTATTTGAATTATCGAATTATCAATTTTTTAATGGTTGAACACATTAAGGATTGTTGTTTCATCTTAGAGAGTTGGCCATTTTGTTATTATATAATGTTCGTCTTTATTCCTGATGATTTTCCTTGCTCTGAAGTCTGCTATGTCTGAAATTAATGTCGCCTTTCCAGTATGAATGGGTTGAATCTGCTCCCATTGTACAGAAAAGGGGTCCTGATCCAGACCTAAAGAGAGGGTTCTTGGATCTCACACAAGAAAGGATTCAGGGCAAGTCTGCAGTGCAAAGTGAAAGCAAGTTTATTAAGAAAGTAATAAAAGGAAAGAAATAAAAGAATGGCTACTCCATAGACAGAGCAGCTCTGAGGACTGCTGGTTGCCCATTTTTATGGTTGTTTCTTGATGATATGCTAAACAAGGGGTGAATTATTCATGCCTCCTGTTTTTAGACCATATAGGGTAACCTCCTGTTGTTGCCTTGGCATTTGTAAACTTCCATGGCACTGGTGAGAGTGCCACCTATTTCTCCCCATGCTATCTCTCCCCAACACCCCACCCCCTCCGTCCCTCCCTATTCCGCCCCCAACAGAGCCCAGTGTGCGTTGCTCCCCTCCCTCTGTCCATGTATTCTCATCGTTCAACACCCACCTATGAGTGAGAACATGTGGTGTTTGATTTTCTGTTCTTGTGTCACTTTGCTGAGAAGGATGGTTTCCAGGTTCTTCCACGTCCCTACAAAGGACATGAACTCATCGTTTTTTATGGCTGCATAGTATTCCATGGTGTATATGTGCCACATTTTCCCTGTCCAGTCTATCATCGATGGGCATTTGGGTTGGTTCCAGGTCTTTGATATTGTAAACAGTGCTGCAATGAACATTCATGTGCATGTGTCCTTATACTAGAACGATTTATAATCCTTTGGATATATACCCAGTAAGGGATTGCTGAGTCAAATGAAATTTCTATTTCTAGGTCCTTGAGAGACGGCCACACTGTCTTCCACAATGGTTGAACTAATTTACACTCCCACCAACAGTGTAAAAGTGTTCCTATTTCTCCACATCCTCTCCAGCATCTGTTGTCTCCAGATTTTTTAATGATCACCATTCTAACTGGCATGAGATGGTATCTCAATATAGTCTTGATTTGCATTTCTCTAATGACCAGTGATGATGAGCATATTTTCATATGTTTGTTGGCCTCATGTATGTCTTCTTTTGTAAAGTGTCTGTTCATATCTTTCCCCCACTTTTGAATGCACTAGTTTGTTTTTTTCTTGTAAATCTGTTTTAGTTCTTTGTAGATTCTGGATATTAGCCTTTTGTCAGATGGGTAGATTGCAAAATTATTTTCCCATTCTGTTGGTAGACGATTCACTCTAATGACTGTTTCTTTTGCTGTGCAGAAGCTGTGGAGTTTGATTAGGTCTCATTTGTCAATAGACATTGGCTTTTGTTGCCAATGCTTTTGGTGTTTTGGTCATGAAGTCCTCACCTATGCCTATGTCCTGAACGGTTTTGCCTAGATTATCTTCTAGGGTTTTTATGGTGTTAGGTCTTATGTTTAAGTCTTTAATCCATCTGGAGATAATTTTATTGTAGGTGTCAGGAAGGGGTCCAGTTTCTGCTTTCTGCACATGGCTAGCCAGTTTCCCCAACACCATTTATTAAACAGGGACTCCTTTCCCCATTGCTTGTTTTTGTCTGGTTTGTCAAAGATCAGATGGCTGTACATGTGTGGTATTGCCTCCGAGGCCTCTGTTCTGTTCCATTGGTCTATATCTCTGTTTTGATACCAGTACCATGCTGTTTTGATTACTGTAGCCTTGTAGTATAGTGTGAAATCAGGTAGTGTGATGCATCCATATTTGTTCTTTTTGCTTAGAATTGTCCTGGCTATGCAGGCTCTCCTTTGGTTCCATATGAAGTTTAAGGTGGTGTTTTCCAGTTCTATGAAGAAGGTCATTGGTAGCTTGATGGGGATAGCCTTGAATCTGTAAATTACTTTAGGTAGTATGGCCATTTTCACAATATTGATTCTTCCTAACCATGAGCATGGAATGTTTCTCCATCTGTTTATGTCCTCTCTTATTTTGTTGAGCAGTGGTTTGTAGGTCTCCTTGAAGAGGTCCTTTATGTTCCTTGTTTGTTGTATTCCTAGGTATTTTATTCTCTTTGTGGCAATTGTGAATGGAAGTTCGTTCTTGATTTGGCTCTCTTTAAGTCTGTTTTTGGTGTATAGGAATGCTTGTGATTTTTGCACATTGATTTTGTGTCCTGAGACTTTGCTGAAGTTTCTTATCAGTTCCAGGAGATTTTGGGCTGAGACAATGGGGTCTTCTAGATATACAATCATGTCGTCTGCAAATAGAAACAATTTGACTTCCTCCTTTTCTATTTGAATACCTTTATTTCTTTTTCTTGCCTGATTGCTCTGACTAGAGCTTCCAATAGTATATTGAATAGGAGTGGTGACAGGGGGCATCCTTGTCTAGTGCCAGATTCAAAGGGAATGCTTCCAGTTTTTGCCCATTCAGTATGATATTGGCTGTTGGTTTGTCGTAAATAGCTTTTATTATTTTGAGATATGTTCCATCTATACCTAGTTTATTGAGGGTTTTTAGCATAAACGGCTGTTGAATTTTGTCAAAGGCCTTTTCTGCATCAATTGAGGTAATCATGTGGTTTTTATCTTTGGTTCTATTTATGTGGTGAATTACTTTATAGACTTGCAATTATTGAACCAACCTTGCATCCCTGGGATGAAGCCTACTTGATCATGGTGGATAAGCTTTTTGATGTGCTGTTGCAATCGGTTTGCCAGTATTTTATTGAAGATTTTTGCATCTATGTTCATCGTGGATATTGGCCTGAAGTTTTCTTTTCTAGTTGAGTCTCTGCCGGGTTTTGATATCAGGATGATGTTGGACTCATAAAATTATTTGGGAAGGAGTCCCTCTTTTTGGATTGTTTGGAATAGTTTCAGAGCGAATGGTACCAGCTCCTCTTTGTATGTCTGGTAGAATTTGGCTGTGAACCCATCTGTACCTGAGCTTTTTTTTGGGTGGTAGGCTCTTAATTGCTGCCTCAACTTCAGACCTTGTTATTGGTCTATTCAGGGTTTCAACTTCTTCCTTGTTTAGGCTTGGGAGGATGCAAGTGTCCAGAAATTTAACCATTTATTCCAGCTTTACTAGTTTATGTGCATAGAGTTGTTTGTAATAATCTCTGATGATGGTTTGAATTTCTGTGGAATCTGTGATGATACCCCCTTTATCGTTTTTTATTGCATCTATTTGATTATTCTCTTTTCTTTTTTATCATCTGGCTAGTGGTCTATTTTGTTCTTTCAGAAAAACCAGCTCCTGGATTTATTGATTTTTTGAAGGGTTTTTTGTGTCTCTATCTCCTTCAGTTCTGCTCTGATCTTAGTTATTTCTTGTCTTCTGCTAGGTTTTGAGTTTTTATGATCTTGCTCCTCTAGCTCTTTCAATTCTGATGATAGGGTGTCGATTTTAGATCTTTCTTTTCTTCTCATGTGGGCATTTGTTGCTGTATATTTTCCTCTAGACACTGCTTTAAATGTGTCCCAGAGATTCTGATATGTTGTGTCTTTGTTCTCATTGGTTTCAAGGAACATCTTTATTTCTGCCTTCTTTTCATGGTTTATCCATTCAACATTCAAGAGCCAGTCATTCAGTTTCCATGAAGCTGTGTGGTTCTGAGTTAGTTTCTGAATTCTGAGTTCTAACTTGATTAAACTGTGGTCTGAGAGACAGTTTGTTATGATTTCCATTCTTTTGCATTTGCTGAGGAGTGATTTACTCCCAATTATCTGGTCAATTTTAGAGTAGGTGTGATGTGGTGCTGAGAAGAATGTATATTCTGTGGATTTGGGGTGGAGAGTTCTGTAAATGTCTATTAGGTTTGCTTGGTCCAGGTCTGAGTTCAAGTCCTGGATATCCTTGTTAATATTCTGTCTTGTTGATCTGTATAATATTGACAATGGGGTGTTAAAGTCTCCCACTATTATTGTGTGGGAGTCTAAGTCTCTTTGTAAGTCATTAAGAACTTGCTTTTTATGTAAGTCATTACTTCACTCTGGGTGCTCCAGTATTGGGTGCGTTTATATTTAGGATTGTTAGCTCTTGTTGTTGCATTGATCCTTTTACCATTATGTAGTGTCCTTCTTTGTCTTTTTTGATCTTTGTTGCTTTAAAGTATTTTATTAGTCATGAGAATTGCCACTCCTGATTTTTTTTTTCTCTCCATTTGCCTGGTAAATCTTCTTCCATCCTTTTATTTTGAGGCTTGTGTATCCTTACATGTGAGATGGGCTTCCTGGATACAACACACTGATGGGTTTTGGCTTTTTATCCAATTTGCCAGTCTGTGTCTTTTGATTGGGACATTTAGCCCATTTACATTTAGGGTTAATATTGTTATGAGTAAATTTAATCCCGCCATTTTGATGATAGCTGGCTCTTTTGCCCATTAGTTGAATGCAGTTTCTTCATTGTGTTGATGCTGTTTACCATTTGGTATGTTTTTGGAGTGGCTGGTACTGGTTGTTCCTTTCTACATTTAGTTCTTCTTTCAGGAGCTCTTGTAAAGCAGGCCTGGTGGTGATGAAATCTCTGAGTAATTGCTTGTTTGTAAAGGATTTTATTTTTCCTTCACTTTTGAAGCTTAGTTTGGCTGGATATGAAATTCTGGGTTGAAAGTTCTTTTCTTTAAGGATGTTGAATATTGACCCCCACTCTCTTCTGGCTTGTAGGGTTTCTGCTGAGAGATCTGCTGTGAGTCTGATGGGCTTCCCTTTGTGAGTGACCCGACCTTTCTCTCTGGCTGCCCTTAGCATTTTCTCCTTCATTTCCACCCCGATGAATCTGACGATTATGTGTCTTGGGGTTGCTCTTTGGGAGGAATATCTTTGTGGTGTTCTCTGTATTTCCTGAACTTAAATATTGGCCTACCTTGCTAGGTTGGGGAACTTTTCCTGGATAATATCCTGAAGCGTATTTTCCAGCTTGGATTCATTCTCTCTGTCACATTTAGGTACACCTATCAAATGTAGATTAGGTCATTTCACATAGTCCCACATTTCTTGGAGACTTTGTTCATTCCTTTTTACCCTTTTTCTGTAATCTTGCCTTCTTGTTTTATTTCATTGAGTTGATCTTCAACCTCTGATATCCTTTCTTCTGCTTGGTCAATTCAGCTGTTGAAACTTGTGTATGCTTCGTTAAGTTTCCATGTTGTGTTTTTTAGCTCCATCAATTCACTTATATTCCTCTCTAAGCTATTTATTCTCGTTAGCATTTCGTCAAATCTTTTGTCAATGTTCTTAGTTTCTTTGCATTGGGTTAGAACATGTTCTTTTAGCTCACAGAAGTTTCTTATTATCCACCTTCTGAAGCCTGTTTTTGTCAATACATCACACTCATTCTCCATCCAGCCTTGTTCCCTTGCTGGTGAGGAGTTGTGATTCCTTGCAGGAGGAGAGGCATTCTGGTTTTGGGTGTTTTCATCCTTTTTGCACTGGTTTCTTCCCATCTTTGTGGATTTATCCACCTATCCTCTTTGTTGTTGTTGACTTTCAGATTGGGTCTCTGAGTGGACATCCAGTTTATTGATGATGAAGTTATTTCTTTCTGTTTCTTAGTTTTCCTTCTAAGAGTCAGACCCCTCTGCTGTAATACTTCTGATGTCTGCTCCAGGCCCTGCTTGCCTGGGGATCACCTGTAGCAGCTGCAGAACAGTAAGGCTTGCTGCCAGTTTCTTCTTCTGCTATCTTTGTCCCAGAAGGATACCATCAGATGTCAGTCTGATCTCTCCTTTATGAGGTGACTCTTTGGATATCCAGGGGTCAGAGAGCTGCTTGAGGAGGCAGTCTGTCCTTTATAGGAGTTCAAGTGCTGAGCTGTGAGCTCTATTGTTCACTCAGAGCTGCTGGGCATGTACGTTTAAGTCTGCTGCAGCAGAACTCATAAATGCCCTTTTTTTTTTCCCAGGTGCTCTGTCCTGGGGAGTTAGGGCTTTATTTATAAGTTTCTGTCATGCTACTGCCTTTTTTCAGGGCTGCCTTGCCCAGCAAGGAGAAAGCCTAGTCACAGTCTGCCTGCTGAACTTCCCTGCAGTCCTGTTTATATGGGTATAGATAGGACTGCCTCGGCAATGGCGGCCCACGTCTGTAATGGCAGACTCTCTCTGTAATGGCGGGCTGCCTCGGTTATGATGGGCTGCCTCAGCAATGGTGGACTACCTCCATGATGGTGGACTGCCTCGGTAATGACAGACACCCCTCCTGCAAAGAGCTGGACCATCCTGAGTTCAGCTGTGCTTACTGTGAAACTCTCAATCCAGAGCATTTCAGATTGCTGTCTTTTGTGGGGGTGGGACCAGCTGAGCCTGATCACCTGGCTCCCTGACTCAGACCCCCTTTTTTTTTTTTTTTTTTTTTTTTTCAGTTGAATGGGTGACTCTGTCTCCCAGGTGTTCCAGTCACCTGTTGAAAAGGTGCCAGGATTTATGTGATTTCTCATGCGGTGACCCACTGCACTGGCTGAAACAGCTGCACTGGGATTTGTAGCACTTTTTTGCCTGGGAATCTCCTGGCCTGGATCCCTGTTTCAGTCCCCTTTTTTATCAGTTGAATGGGCAACTCTGTTTCCCAGGAGCTCCAATTACCAGCTAAAACAGCACCCAGATCCATGTATTTTATGCAGAGATGGGTCGTGCCAGCCAAAACAGCCATGCTGGTGACCCACGGGGCTCCTCCGGCTGGGAATCTCCTGGTCTGTGGGCAATAAAAATCCATCTGGAAATGTGGCATCCACTCACTGTTTGCACTTTCACTGGGAGCTGCAATCCTTAGCTGCTCCTAATCAGCCATCTTGGATCTGTCCCCCTCTTGTTTCTTCTGAGCAGCAGTTAGACATCAATGGTTGGTTCACAGAAATAAGTAGGGTTAGACTAAATTGCAGAAACAAAAGCTACTGATAAGGCTAGAATCTAATAACAAGTATACCAGTTTTTTAAACACAATATTTCTCTCCCCAGTTTCTTATTTTTACTAAAGACAAATCATGGTAAGACCAACTTGCTTGATTATACTTGGCCTGATTATTTGGTTAAAATACAGCAAGAATAATTATTTTTCATATAAGCTATTTTCAAATTGGCTTTGATGGAACTCTGTTCCATAGAAGGAATTTCAGATAAGATTTTCTTTTTTAAAATCAAGATAGAATCTCACTCTGTCACACAGACTGGAGTGCAGTGGTGCTATCTCAGCTCACCACACCCTCCACCTCCTGGGTTCAAATGATTCTCCTGTTTCAGCCTACCCAGTTGCTGGGATTAAAGGCACCTGCCCCCATGCCCGGCTAATATTTTTTCTATGTTTTTAGTAGGGACAGGGTTTAACCATATTGGCCAGGCTGGTCTCAAACTCCTGACCTCAAATGGTCTGCCCACCTCAGCCTCCCAAAGTGCTGAGATTACAGGCACGAGCCATGGCACTCCACCTCAGGTAAGACTTTTTTAAAGCTGAGGCCAGCTATGACTTTATACCCTCAAATACTTATGAGTTGGATAATTTTTTTTCCTCTTGAGGGCCCAAGATAACTTGGGGCTCCAGGACCTGTCAGATAGTGACTTTCTTCACTCACCACAGGTCAGAAATCCTGCAAAGGGATTGTTGTAGGCAGGGTACGAAGCCAGTTCCCCACAGGGCTTTTATTGGCTCTATAAGTTAGGTTTCACTCCCTAAACACACACACACACACACACACACACACACACACACACACACACACACACAATTTCAGGCAAAGCCTTGGCAAAAATAACCAATTTCTCCAATTGTGTCATGTAACAAAAGAAAAAAGATTCTTTTTGCACCTATGCAAATAACTACATTGCCATAAATTAAGAATACTTACAAATAGTTTCCAAATTTTAGAGAAATCAGGTAGGAAGAAATAAATATGCTCCAAATTTTGTTCACAGGAGTACACTCAACTGATAAAAGCTGTAAGTAGCTTAAAAGAAAAGTTTCCTTGACTCTGAAAAACAAAAGAATGGATCAAAAATGTTTTAAACAAAGTTAAAAAGATTATACTTCTTCAGTTTAGTCCATGTAGTTAACTTCTGTTTGATACTTACAAACATTTCAGTTCTCTATGAGAGTTCTGAAAGTTTTTTCCTTTATTCTGAAGACACGATCTCCAATGGTATCAGAAAACCTGCATTTAAGAAGACCTATTAGAGTTCTGTAACTGATTATAAATCACCTTTTAAAGAGGATTAAAACAAGATAACAACTGGGCTGGGTGCAGTGGCTCACACCTGTAATCCCAGCAGTTTGGGTGGCTGAGACAGGTAGATCACCTGAGATCAAGAGTTCAAGATCAGCCTGACCAACATGGTGAAACCCCAACTCTACTGAAAATACAAAAATTAGCCAGGTATGGTAGCAGGCACCTGTAATCCTAGCTACTGGGGAGGCTGAGGCAGGAGAATCACTTGAACCCAGGAGTTGAAGGTTGCAGTGAGCCAATATCACACCATTTTATTCCAGCCTGGGCAACAAGAGTGAAAATTCTTCTCAAAAAAGCAATAAAAAAATCAAGGTAACAATTGTCTGTGGCTGACAAAATGTTTTAGGGCAGCCACAGTCAAAAGAAACAATTGCCCAGGAAATTTGTTACCTCTATGACATACAATGATTTTATGTAACAATTATCATTATTACTGATAATGTACACTAAGTCATACCAGAATTATAGGAGTTTCTGATGATTATAGGAGTTTCTCATGATTTATATATATACCAATAAAACATTTACACAAATATGGCCCAAAGAAAACCAAACACCATTTTATTTTTGACAATGCTTCCTATATGATTTTTGTACCAAATAAGCCTAATGTCACTGTTGCTTTAGTGCATTATTGATGTCAAACCCAATTCTTAATAAAACCTTATAAATATATCTATCCAACCTTAATCAGTTTCACCATAAGGCAAGAGTCTTAAAAATCTTTTATTACCCTTTATAAGTTTTTGTTAAACAGCAGGTAAGGAGGTTTTTGCTCTTAAAAAAAAAAAAAAAAACTGTAGTGCTTTTATTCCAATGTTTAATTTATAGAAAAACTGAATAATACCCCTTTAATTTAACCAATGTCCACACACAGAATCTCTTTTACAATTAATTTTTTACAAATATTCTACAACTGTTCAAAGCTTTATTTTAACTTAAAATAATTCTTTAACCCTTTAGGCAAAACCATCCACATTCCCATGCCTTCTTGTAGTCTTTCACCAAAAACACATTTTACTTTCTTTATACACCTTGCATGTACAATTTTTTAGTAGTTTTAATTACATATTAAAATGTTAACTTTTAACAACTTTTATTTTTGGTGAAAAACATGGTAAGTTCTGGCTTTTAATTATGTACTAGGTGTGCAGCCTAGCCTAGGACACATCACACCAAAGTGTAAATAAGAGCTGACTCTCCAGCATAGCTAGGGGTCGTGGATAACTCTACATGCCCCCAGACCTTAAGTAGTGTAAAGCAGGCAAGTTGTAAGTAAGAGTCATAGTGGCATTTTATTAAGGATTTACAAGGCCTAACAACCTTTAAATTGTACAACATTTCGTGCACAAATTTCCTTTGACAAAACCTTTCATGACTTACACAGACCATTTGAGATGTTCTTGGACTTTCTGACTTGCTCTAAACATCCCTCCTTTTAAACAATCAGTCATTTTACTTTAGGACAAGAATTTACCATACAAGATCCGCTCTTATATAAAATCTCTATCTTTATAATCTTCTTTGGATGGCAAGGGGCCATGGCTAATTCCACATGTTCCCAGGCCTTATCTAGAATCTAACAGCTTTAGTAAGAAAAATTGAACAATTTTGGAAAAGTTAAAGAAGCAATTTATGACCTTAAAGCTTTTAGCAAACTTAATATCTGGCCTGCATAATTTAGACTAAATATTTTTATTTTATCAATACTTTTTAAAGCTGTTTTTATTTCCCATATATTACCAAAGTTACATAAACTAAAAGGTATTACAGTTTTTATTTCACTTTTAAAATATTTGATTTAAGTACTAATTTTTGTTTCAGCCAATTAATTAGAGCTATTTTATATAAACATTACACACAACACATATATAGCTACACAAAAGATAGAAGAAGATTACTATAGTAGTTGTAAGATTTTTCATTTGCCAGTCTTAAGTTTCTTAATTAGATTACTGGTTTTAGGGTAAAGCCCTTGGAAGAACAGGGCCAGGAAAGGCATCTCTTGTGCCTCTTGTTTTTCCCAAAAAGTCCATGCCGTTAGAGTCTAAATATCTACTTTTAATTAAACTGATTTTGACCGTAGCAGTCTTTAATAAAGTCCTTTTAGAATTTCTTTTGCTAAACAGCCAATATTTCTGGCTTTTGAACTTTACCAGAGGTAACCTCCCAGGTGCTTAGAGAAAGGAAAATTTAAGACAGTTCACAGAGGAGAAGAGAATAGACAAGGTCATGCAGGTATTAAACCAAAAACGACTTACTTTCTAGGTGAGGAATTGAACCTGGACCACTACTGCGAAAGTACAAAACCTTAGTTACAGAGCTGCAGCATGGGGCAGACTTTATTTTCCTTTCCCAGAGGGAGTCTAGAGTAGTTAATTTTGAGCTTGCAAAGGCTTTTAGTTATTTAATACCATTTTTAAAGTTGTAACATGAATCCTAAAATTTCTGTTCCCTGGAAGGCAGAGACCAAGAGAAAGTACCACCATGTAGTTAAAATGTCAAGCTCCCAAGGACATAAAACAAAGTGGAGACTTCATTCAATTTTTCTGTTTGTTTCAGGGACCTGCAGTCAAGTTTGTTACTGAACAGCTTGCTGGATTGTCTTGAAAAGCCAGCTTACAGGTTTTCTAAGCCCATGTTTTTATTTTTTCACTTTTCTTTTTTTTATTAGCATACTTTAAGTTCTGGGGTACATGTACAGATCTTGCAGAATTATTACATAGGTATACACATGCCATGGTGGTTTACTGCACCCATCCCCACATCACCTACATTAGGTATTTCATCTAATGTTATCTCTCCCCATCCCCCCACTCATCCCATAGCCCCAACACCACCCAATAGGCCCTAGTGTATGATGTTCCCCTCCTTGTGTCCATGTGTTCTCATTGTTCAACACCCATTTATGAGTGAAAACATGTGGTGTTTGGTTTTCTGATCTTGTGTCAGTTTGCTGAGAGTAATGGTTTTCAGTTTCATCCATGTCCCTGCAAAGGACATGAACTCATCCTTTTTTATGGATGCACAGTATTCCATGGTGTATATGTGCCACATATTCTTTGTCTAGTCTATCATTGATGGGCATTTGGGTTGGTTCCAAGTCTTTGCTATTGTAAACAGTGCTACAGTGAACATATGTGTGCATGTATCTTTATAATAGAATGATTTATACTCCTTTAGGTATATAACCAGTAATGGGATTGCTGGGTCAAATGGTATTTCTATTTCTAGATCCTTGAGGAATCGCCACACTTCCAAAACTGTTGAACTAATTTACACTCCCACAAACAGTGTAAAAGCTTTCCTATTTCTTCACATCTTCTCCAGCATCTGTTGTCTCCAGATTTTTTAATGATCGCCAGTCTAACTGGCATGAGATGGTATCTCAATGTGGTTTTGATTTGCATTTCTCTAATGACCAGTGATGATGAGCATTTTTTCATATGTTTGTTGGCTGCCTAAATGTCGTCTTTTGAAAATAGTCTGTTCACATCCTTCACCCACTTTTTGATGAGGTTGTTTGTTTTTTTTCTTGTAAACTTGTTTAAGCTCTTTGTAGATTCTGAATATTAGCCCTTTGTCAAATGGGTAGATCGCAAAATTTTTTCCCATTCTTTTAGTTGCTGGTTCACTCTAATGATTGTTTCTTTTGCTGTGCAGAACCTCTTAAGTTTAAGTAGATCCCATTTGTCTATTTTGGCTTTTGTTGCCAATGCTTTTTGTGTTTTAGTCATGAAGTCCTTGCCCATGCCTATGTCCTGAATGGTATTGCCTAGGTTTTCTTCTAGGGTTTAGATGGTGTTAGGTCTTAGTTTTAAATCTTTAATCCATCTGGAGTTAATTTTTGTATAAGGTATAAGGAAGGGGTCCAGTTTCAGCTTTCTGCACATGGCTAGCCAGTTTTCCCAACACCATTTATTAAACAGGGAATCCTTTCCCCATTGCTTGTTTTTGTCTGGTTTGTCAAAGATCAGATGGTTGTAGATGTGTGGCATTTCTTCTGAGGCCTCTGTTCTGTTCTATTGCTCTATATCTCTGTTTTGGTACCAGTACCAAGCTGTTTAGACTACTGTGGCCTTGTAGTATAGTTTGAAGTCAGGTATCCTGATGCCTCCTTCTTTCCCCCCACCCCCTTAGGATTGTTTTGGCTATGAACGCTCTCTTTTGGTTCCATATGAAGTTTAAGGTGGTTTTTTCCAGTTTTGTGAAGAAGGTCAATGGTAGCTTGATCGGGATAGCATTGAATCTATGAATTACTTTGGGTAGTATGGCCATTTTTACGATATTGACTCCTCCTAACCATGAGCATGGAATGTTTTTCCATCTGTTTGTGTCCTCTTTTGTTTCCTTGAGCAGTGGTTTGTAGTTCTCCTCGAAGAGCTCCTCACGTCCGTTGTTAGTTGTATTCCTACGTATTTTATTCTCTTTCTATCAATTGTGAATGGGAGTTTGCTCATGATTTGGCTTTGTCTGTTATTGGTATATAGGAATGCTTGTGGTTTTTGCACATTGATATTGTCTCCTGAGACTTTGCTAAAGTTGTTTATCATCTTAAGGAGATTTCAGGCTGAGATGATGGGGTATTCTGAATATACAATCATGTCGTCTGCAAATAGAGACGATTTGACTTCCTCTTTTCCTAATTGAATACCCTTTATTTCTTTTTCTTGCCTGATTGCTCTGGCCAGAACTTCCAATACTATGTTGAATAGGAGTGGTGAGAGAGGCCACCCTTGTCTAGTGCCAGTTTTCAAAGGGAATGCTTCCAGTTTTTGCCCGTTCAGTATGATATTAGCTGTGGGTTTGTAATAAATAGCTCTTATTAATTTGAAATATGTTCCCTTGATACCTAGTTTATTGAGAGGTTTTAGCATAAAGGGCTGTTGAATTTTGCCGAAGGCCTTCTCTTCATCAATTGAGATAATCATGTGGTTTTTGTCTTTGGTTCTGTTTATGTGGTGAATTATGTTTATAGACTTGAGTATGTTAAACCAGTCTTGCATCACAGGGATGAAGCCAACTGGATCATGATGGATGAGCTTTTCGATGTGATGTTGGATTCAGTTTCCCAGTGTTTTATTGAAGATTTTTGCATCTATGTTCATCATGGATATTGGCCTGATTTTTTTAGTTGTGTCTTTGCCAGGTTTTGGTGTCAGGATGATGTTGGTCTCATAAAATGAGTTAGGGAGGATTCCTTATTTTTGTATTGTTTGGAATAGTTTCAGAAGGAGTGGTACTAGCTCCTCTTTGTACATCTGGTAGAATTTGGCTGTGAACCCATCTCGTCCTGGACTTTTTTTTGGTTGGTAGGCTATTAATTTCTGCCTCAACTGCAGACGTTTTTATTGGTGTATTCAGGGATTCAACTTCTTCCTGGTTTAGTCTTGGGAGGATGTAAGTGTCCGGGAATTTATCCATTTCTTCTAGTTTTGCTGGTTTGCGTGCATAGAGTTGTTTGTAGTAATATCTGATGGTAGTTGGTATTTCTGTGGAATCAGTGGTGATATCTCCTTTATTACTTTTTATTGCATCTATTCGATTCTTCTCTCTTTTCTTTTCTATTAGTCTGACTAGTGGTCTATTTTGTTGATCTTTTCAAAAAACCAGCTCCTGAATTCATTGACTTTTTGAATAGTTTTATATGTCTCTACCTCCTTCAGTTCTGCTCTGATCTTAGTTATTTCTTGTCTTCTGCTAGCTTTTGAATTTGTTAAATCTTCCTCCTCTAGTTCTTTTAATCATGATGATAGGGTGTCAATTTTAGATCTTTCCTGGCCTCTTATGTGGGCATTTAGTGCTATAAATTTCCCTCTAGACACTGCTTTAAATGTGTCCCAGAGATTCTGGTATGTTGTATCTTCATTCTCATTGGTTTCAAAGAACATCTTTATTTCTGCCTTCATTTCATTATTTATCCAATAGTCATTCAGGAGCAGGTTGTTCAGTTTCCATGTAGTTGTGCAGTTTTGAGTGAGTTTCTTAATCCTGAATTCTAATTTATTTCACTGGGGTCTGACAGACTGGTTGTTATGATTTCTGCTCTTTTGCATTTGCTGAGGAGTGATTTACTTCTAATTATGTGGTCAGTTTTAGAGTAGGTGTGACATGGTGTGAGAAGAATGTATATTATGTAGATTTGGAATGGAGAGTTTTGTAGATGTCTATTAGGTCCACTTTGTCCTGATCTGAGTTCAAATCCTGGATATCCTTGTTAATTTTCTGTCTCATCGATCTGTCTAATATTGACAGTGAAGTGTTAAAATCTCCAACTGTTATTGTGTGGGAGTCTAAGTCTAATTGTAGGTCATTAAGAACTTGTTTTATGTATCTTGATGCTCCTGTATGGGGTGCATATATATTTAGGATAGTTAGCTCTTCTTGTTGCATTGATCTCTTTACCATTATATAAAGCCCTTCTGTGTCTCTTTTGATCCTTGTTGGTTTAAAGTCTGTTTTATTAGAGACTAGGATTGCAACCCCTGCTTTTTTTTGCTCTCCATTTGCTTGGTAAATCTTCCTCCATTCCTTTATTTTAAGCATATATGTGCCTTTCCACATGAGATGGGTCTCCTGAATAAAGCACACTGATGGATCTTTACTCTTAATCCAATTTGCCAGTCTGTGTCTTTTGATTGGGGCATTTGGTCCACTTACATTTAAGGTTAATATTGTAATGTGTGAATTTGATCCTACTATTTTGATGCTAGCTGGTTATTTTGCCCATTAGTTGATGCAGTTTCTTCATTGTGTTGAGTGTCGTTATCATATGGTATGTTTTTGCAGTGGCTGGTACTGGTTGTTCCTTTCCGTGTTTAGTGCTTCCTTCAGGAGCTCTTTTAAGGCAAGCCTGGTGGTGATGAAATCTCTCAGCAATTGCTTGTCTGTAAAGATTTTATTTGTCCTTCACTTATGAAGCTTAGTTTGGCTGGATATGAAATTCTAGTTTGAAAGTTCTTTTCTTTAAGGATGTTGAATATTGGCCCCCACTCTCTTCTGGCTTGTAGGATTTCTGCTGAGAGATCCACTGTGAGTCTGATTGGCTTCCCTTTGTGGGTAACCCGACCTTTCTCTCTGGCTGGCCTTAGCATTTTTTCATTCATTTCAACCCTGATGAATCTGACAATTATGTGCCTTGGGGTTGCTCTTCTTGAGGAGTATCTTTGTGGTGTTCTCTGTATTTCCTGGATTTGAATGTTGGTCTGCCTTGCTAGGTTGGGGAAATTCTCCTGGATAATATCCTGAAGAGTGTTTTCCAACTTGGTTTCATTCTCTCCGTCACATTCATGTATACCAATCAAACGTAGATTAGGTCTTTTCACATAATCCCATGTTTCTTGGAAGCTTTGTTCATTTCTTTTCACTCTTTTTTCTCTAATATTGCCTTGTCATTTTATTTCACTAAGTTGATCTTCAATCTCTGATAACCTTTCTTCTGCTTGATTGATTTCACTATTGAACTTGTGTATGCTTCTTGAAGTTCTTGTGCTGTGTTTTTCAGCTCCATCAAGTCATTTATGTTAACATTCTTGTCTAATCTTTCTTCAGTTCTTTTGCATTGGGTTATAACATGCTCCTTTAGCTCAGAGAAGTCTGTTATTACCCACCTTCTGAAGCCTGCTTCTGTCAATTTGTTCAACTCATTCTCCATCCAGTTTTGTTCACTTGCTGATAAGAAGTTGTGATCCTTCAAGGAGAAAAGGCCTTCTGGTTTTTGGAGATTTCAGCCTTTTTGCACTGGTTTCTTCCTATCTTCATGGATTTATCTACCTTTGGTCTTTGAAGCTCTTGACTTTCAGATGAGGTCTCTGGGTGGACTTCCTTTCTGTTGATGTTGAAGCTATTTCTTTCTGTTTTTTAGTTTTCCTTCTAACAGGCCCCTCTGCTGCAGGACTGCTGGAGTTCCACTCCAGACCATGCTTGCCTGGGAATCACCTGCAGGGGCTGCATAACAGCAAGGATTGCTGCCTGTTTTTTTTCTCTGGTAGCATCGTCCCAGAAGGATACCCACAAGATGTCAGCCAGACCTCTCCTGTATCAGGTATCTCTCAGAATATACAAGGGTCAGGTAGCCACTTGAGGAGGCAGTCTGTCCCTTAGCAGAGCTCAAGTGCTATGCCAGGTGCTCCATTGCTCCCTTCAGAGCTGCTGGTCAGGGATGTTTAAGTCTGCTGAAGTGGACCTCACAATCACCCCTACTTCCCAGGTGCTCTGACCCAGGAAGGTGCAGGTTTATTTATAAGTCCCTGATGGGCTGCTGCCTTTTTTCAGAGATGCCCTGCCTAGCAAGGAGGGAGTCTGCAGAGGCCTTGCTGAGCTGCCGCAGGCTCTGCCCAGCTGCCGTGTAAGCTTCCATGTGATTTTGTTTACATAAGCAAGGTTAGAACTGCCTTGGTAATGGCAGACGCCCCTCCCCTCACCAAGTTCAACTCCCAGGTTGAGCTCAAACAGCTGTGCTGGCTGCAAAAATCACAAGCCAGTGGGCCTCAGTTTGCTAGTCTTTGTGGGGGTGGGATCTGCCAAGCCAGATCACTTGGCTCCCTGCCTTCAGCCCCCTTTTATCAGGGGAATGGGTGGTTCTGTCTCACAGGCATTCCAGGCACTGGCTAAAACAGCCACTCAGTTTTGTGCTGGAAACCCATGGCTCTGGTGGTGTTGGCACTGGCAAGAATCTTCTGGTCTCTGGGCTGTAAAGACCGTGGGAAAGTGCAGTATCTGAGCCAGAGTGCTAGAGTGTCCACAAAAGTCCCTGATGGCCTCCCTGGGTAGGAGAGGGAGTTCTCCAGTCCCTTGCACTTTCCAGGTGAGGCGACACCCCACCCTGCCTCAGTTTGCCCTCCTTGGGCTACACCCACTGTCCAACCAGTCCCATTGAGATGAACCTGGTACTTTGGTTAGAGATGCAGAGATCACTCGCCTTCTGTGTCGCTCTCACTGGGAACTGCACTCCAGTTCCTATTCGGCCCTCTTGGCGGAAGTCCCCCTAAGCCCATATTTTATCCTGAAGTACCCCTCAACACAGAAAAACAAATTCATAGCACAAAATACAATAGCTTAAGACCAGCCTTAGAATTATTTTTCACATTAATCAAAACTTTACAGATGAGATTTTTTTTACCATTAGTTCAACCATTTGCACAGAGAGAGAGAAGCCAGAAATCTGATTGGTAAGACATTTTTACCCTTTTGCTGGCATGCCAGGCTTCTGGGTTCTCTTTCTCTGAGTGACCCTAGCAATCTGGCCTGTGGCACCAGTGTCCTGGGAGCCAAGCCATGTTATAAAGGAAAATTATTTTTTTTAATTCTGGCCAGAGCAAAACACGTGTGATAAAACATGGACATTAGCCACTCTGCTTAGCACCCAGTGTAAACTGGCAAAGCTTAAATTTTCCCCCAGATGAGCCCTGTCATCTTTAATCCAACCATTTACCCAAATCTAGACTTTGGATTAGGGGTTTCCACAGTATAGTCACTTCTGTGGTTGCCATAAAGATGTTACAGGACCCCAACACTTACCCTAAGGTAGCTGTTGGATCAGGGTTTCTGCACTACACTCCCTTCTATGGTCACCGGACATATGTTACAGGAAAGGTGTTCTGAACCAGACCCTAAGAGAGGGCTGCTGGTTGCCCATTTTTATGGTTATTTCTTGATGATATGCTAAACAAGGGGTGGATTATTCATGCCTCCCCTTTTTAGACCATATAGGGTAACTTCCTGACCTTGCCATGGCATTCGTAAACTGTCATGACTCTGGTGGGAGTGTAGCAGTGAGGACAACCAGAGGTCACTCTCATCGCCATTCTGGTTTTGGTGGGATTCAGCTGGCTCCTTTACTGCAACCTGTTTTATCAACAAGGTCCTTATGATCTGTACTTTGTGCTGACTTCCTATCTCATCCTGTGACTTAGAATGCCTTAACCATCTGGGAATGCAGCCCAGTAGATTTCAGCCTCATTTTATCCAGCTCCTATTTAAGATGGAGTTGCTCTGGTTTACAGGCCTCTGACACCCTCAAGCAATATTGAATACCTAACCCCAGTATCTCAGAATTTTACCTTATTGGGAAATAGTATTGTTGCATATACAATTAATCAAGTTAAGACGGCACTGGAATAGAGCCCCTAATTCAATATGACTCAATGTCCTTATGTAAAAGGGAAATTTGGAGACAGACATGTACACAGGGAGAATGCCATGGGAAGAGTGGAGTTATCCTGCCACCAGCCAAGGCCGTACTAGAAGATAAGAGAGAGTCCTAGACCAGAGCCCTTCCTAAGGCCTTCAGAGGGAGCATGGCCCTCCTAAACCCTGAACAAGGTTTCCACAACTCTAAGAAAACTGTGAATTTCTGTTGTTTAAGCCACCTAGCCCTAGCTTATAGTATTTTATTATAGTGGCCCTAGCAAACTAATCCATCCAGGTTTCTTTTGATTCATGTTTAACATGGTAGATCTCAGGGCTATGGCTGCCATTTATTTTTTTGCTTTTTGTTTTTCTCTCTACCTTTTATTTCTGTTTTCTTTTTCCTGACTTCCTTTGAGTTACTTGAACATTTTTTAGAATTCCATTTTGATTTATGTATACCTTTTAAAGGTGTATATCTTTGAAGAGCTTTTTTACGTAATATGTTAAATATTTAAGACAATGATGATATTATTGTAGACAATAATGATATAATTGTATTAAATATTTCCCCTGCATACATTTAAAACCACAATAGTGGCTACACTTTTTGCTTCCAAAAAGTGAAAACATTACAATTTTTGCTTTCATCATCAAATTTTAGGAAAATCAAAAAGTGAGTACATTGTATTTTTGCTTACTGTGTTTTCTTGCTTCATGCTTTTCCAAAGTTCCTTCTTTTATTATTTCCTTTCCATTTAGACAGCCTCCCTTATTCATTAATTTAGGGTAGATCCCCTGGTAAAAAAAAAAAAAAATTCTTTAGTTTTTCTTCATCTGAGGATGTCTTGATTTCTTCATTTTTGAAGCTATTTTTACTGGATATAGAATTCTGGATTGATAGTTATTTACTTGAAAATATTGTGCCACCTCCTGGCATCTATTGTTTTGGATGGGGAATTTGTTGTAATTAAATTACAACAAATGCATTGTTGTTTTTCAGCTGCTCTAAAGATTTATATTCTTTTTCTTTAGTTTTCAGACATTTGACTATAATGTGTTTCAGTGTGGATTTATTTATGTTAATTCTATTTAGAGTTTGCTCAGCTTCTTCAATCTGTGGGTTTACATCTTTTACCAAATTTAGGAAGTTTTCAGACATTATTTCTCCCAGTACTTTTTTAGCCCTGCCCTCTCTATCTTCTCCTTCTGGAACTCTGATGAGATAAATGTTAGATCTTTTGTTACAGTCCCATAGGTTCCAGAGGTTCTGTTTATGTATTTATTTTTAGTCTATTTTTACTCTGTTGTTCATCTTGAGTGTGAATGCAAAATTATCTGAGACAGATCTCAATTGATTTAGTTTATTTTGCTAAGGGTAAACCCCCGTGACACAGGTTCTGGAGGTCCTGATGACATGTGCCCAAGGGGGTTGGGGTACAGCTTGCTTTTATACACTTTAGGGAGACATGAGACATCAATCAATATGTGTAAGATGTACTTTGGTTTGGTCCAGAAAGGTGGGACAGCTAGAAGTGGGGCCTTCCAGGTCATAGGTAGATAAGAGACAAACAGTTGCATTCTTTTGGGTCTTTGATCAGCCTTTCATTTAATACACAATTTACATGTGGGCAGGAAGGGGGTGAACATAGAGGAACAGTTATCCTTTATCTGGCTCAGTAAGTCTGCAATTTTGCATAAACAATACAGCAGAGGAAGCCATTAGGCATGCATGTGACTCAGGTGAGCAGAGGAATGACTTTGAGTTCTGTTTGTCCTTCTTCCTGCACCTGTGAAGAGAAGCTGTCAGTTTACATTGCCAGGGTAAAATTCAACAGAACTGTTTTAGGATGAAGATCTTGAGGCCCACAATGAATCTCCCTGTGGGTAAATGGTGAGGGAGGTACGTAGCTTCTTTATCCTTGTAGCTATCTTGTTTAGGAATAAAATAAGAGGCATGTTCTCCTGATGCAGTTCCCAGCTTGGCTTTTCCCTTAGACTTAGTGATTTGCAGGTCCTGAGATTTATTTTCCTTTCACATTGGGTGGTTTCTATTGTGCTATCTTCATTTTCACTCATTCTTTCCTCTGTCTCTTCCACTTGCTGTTGAGCCTTTCTATTGCTTTTTTTGGTTGTTGTACTTTTCAGTTCTAAAATTTTCATTTGTTTCTTTATGGAGTTTATTTCTTTGCTGAGAATTTCTATTGTTTCATTTGCTTGAAGCAGGTCTATAATTGCTCATTGAACCATTTTTCATGGCTGTTTTAAAATCTTTGTCAGATAACTTTAACATCTTTGCCATCTTAAGTGTTGAAATTTATTGATTTTTTTCCATTCAGAGAGATCTTTCTGGTTCTGGATGAGTGGTTTTTTAAATTGAATTTTAGGCATTTTGGTTGTCACACTATGAGACTTTGGATCCTATTTAAACCTTCTTTTTGGTTTCCTTCTTTTAATACCACTCTGGCAGAAGAAGTGAGGTTGCCATCTCATTCCTGTCGGGTGAGGGTTGAAGCCCAGGTGCCCCCCACACCGTGGCCTCCTTTGACACTCAGAGGAATAAGAGAGTCCTCATTACTACTGAGTACAGTGGAAGTTCTGCCTCCCCACTGGACTGTACCTTCTTGACTGGAAAGAATAGAAGTTTATCCATACTCTGCCAACATGGTCTCCACTGACACCATTGGGGGTGGCCTTGTCATCCCAAGGTGATGGTGAAAATCCTGACTTTCCACTAGAGCTTCTCTGATACCCCCTGGGTAGGGAGATTGGGACACCCCCTTCACAGCCTGATGAGGATAGAAATCTTAGCTCTCCAGTCATCCTTTGCTTGTGGGAGTGGGACCACAGTGTTTCCTGTAGCATTTAGCTGGCATAGAGCAATTACTGTCTAAAAGCTTCCTATCTTGCTCTCTCTCTCTTAGTTCTCTGGCTAGGAAGAGCAGGCATTGTTGAGGCTTTTGTTTTGTTTTGTTTTGTCTGTGCCATTGGCATTTCCAGTTTTCCGGTTGCTTCTGCTCTAACTTTGGTATACATGAGGGGACCAAATCTAGGGAACTCATCATCATGTCATTCCTTCAGTCCTGAAGTCCCTAGCCAGTCTTCCTTCTCCTCTCCACACTTCAGAGTCTTCTTATGTTTGTGTTGCATTTATCCAAGGTTTTTAGTTGTGCTCAGCAGGAAGAATACGCAAAGTCCATCTACTCCTTCTTTGCAGAAGTCCCTTAGTGCATCTTTAAGACTTATTTTGGAAGCTATCGTGAGATAGAGAAAAGGAACAGAGTGCCTCGAGATGGAATCTGTGTGAAAAGGATTTATAAAGATGTGAATAACCAGTAGGGGAATGAGGAGGTGGGACTAAGAAGTGAGGGAGACCAAACAAGGGGGCATGATTCACAAAGGGTGACGTTGGCCTGATCCTGTGCAGAGTGGGAGGGACAGTGCAAGTGTTCTCTCTGAGTCGTTCTGATCAGAGGCCAGGATGGGAATCTTCATGGGAGTATGAAATTATACAGGACCCCACGCTCAGAAGGGCCCATACTTGGTTTAACCTTCTGCTCTCACCGTCTTGAAATTCTCAACAATGTTCTATTAATAAGAGGCTCTATGTTTTTACTCTCACTGGGCCCAATTAATTATGTAGCTAGCCCTAGACATGGGGGTGGAGTACTTATAGTCTCTCCCCACCGAAAGGAGTTGAAGGGGTATAAATTCCTAGGCGTTTTGGATTATTCCTGAGCTCAGGGTTCCTGAGCTTTATAATGTTCCCCCTCCAAAATTCATGTTCATCAGAACTCCAGAATGTGGCTTTCTTTGGAAAAGGGTCTTTGAAGATGTAAACAGTTGAGGTTGTATTGGAGTAGGGCAGGCCCTAATTCACAGACTGGTATCCTCATAAGGAGAGAAGACAGACATACAGACACACACACACACACACACACACACACACATACACACACACGAGAATGCCATTTGAAGACAGAGCCAAAAGTTGCAGTGCAGCAGGCAGAAGCCAAGGAACACCAGGAATTGCTGGCAGCCGCCAGAAGCTGGGAGAGAGGCATGGGACAGATCCCACTCCGAGCCTCCAAAAGGAACAAACCCTGCCAACACCTTGACTGTAGAAGCCCGCTGCCTTCACTGTGGCAGAATAAACGTCTGCTGCTTCAAGCCACCCAGTTTGTGGAACTTTGCTATAGCAGCCCTAGTAAACCAGCAGACCAAGCCAGGTGAACTGCAGGTGCTGGCTGCTGGGAGTCGAGGCACATCCCAACCAGCATGCCAGAAAAACAGCAAAGGATCCAAGGGGCAAAGGCAGAGCCCAGCTGGGGCTAACCCCTCTGACCTTGACCTTTCAGTGAACCAAACCAACTTCACACCTCTAAAATGGGGGTGTGGACTAATGACCCAGCCAAAAGGAAGGCATTCAGACAATAGAGGAGGCAAGGCCTCCAGTGAAGCAGAGAGCTGGTGCCACTTGAAGGCATTCACATTCGGATTTTTTAAAACCAAGCAATGCCAACCAAACAAGCATGTCTTATGTGTCCGATTCAGCTCCTGGAAATCATGCTCCCAGCTGGGAAGCTCTCCAGGGACTCAGGTGGTCCGTACTGATTCTCACATTGCAGTTGCTCTCTGGGGTGACGTTTCTTCTACCTCCAAAGTAGGCTGGCGTTATTCACAACTCCTTCATATAGATGGCATTCTCAGCTATTCATGAAAACCTCTCCCACTGGCCCTAGAGGTTCTGAAATTCTGACCGACTTACTTCTTGGGTTAAAACATAAGTTATTTGCTCAAATGTATTATTGTTACTGGCGTTGAGTCCATGCAGGTCTGTAGCAACCTTGATTCTTGCCTCCTCAGAAGAAAGAATTCGACTGAGGGGGCATAAGGCAGAGAGAGAACTAAGGCAAATTTTATAGCAGAAGTGAAAGTGTATTTAAAAGTTTTACGGCAGGAATAAAAAGAAATAAAGTACACCTGGAAGAGGACCAAGTGGGCACCTCGAGAGATCAAGTGCATGGTTTGCACTTTGACCTGGGGTTCTCTTTCTTGGCATACTTCCAGTCTCTTGTATCCTTTCTTCCCTGATTCTTCCTTAGGCGTGTGTGGGGGGGAGGGCTGCCATATGTACAGTGACCTGCCTGCCAGCACTTGAGAGGGGAGTATGTGCAATGTGTTCACAGTTGTACGTATGCTCACTTGAGGCATTGTTCCCTCACCAGCTGTATTCCCATAGGCCATATACCAGTTAAATTCCACCATTTTGCCTCTTGGTGTGTATGCTTGAGCCCACTCACCCAATTCCTGAGATCCTATCTGGAAGCTGCTAATCACCAGTTCCAGGTTTTTTCTGTCTATTGGGTGACTGCCTTTCCCTGGCACTGGCTGCAACCGGTTACTATTTTAGACAAGACAGTTAACAACCACCTGACCATCACCTGATGGTCGCCTGGCATTCCTGATTGGGTGGGCGGTGAGAGCCTCTCCTGCCCTGCTCGTGTATGACTAGTTACCTACTATAACATTATCATCAAGGACTATAATCTACTAAAAGTCAGATTAACATAGATTACACCCTCACCTAATCTCTCCGAAGACCTTGCAAAGTCTTAGTTAAGGGGACATTTAACAGGTACATTTCAATAGGTAAGGGAATCAGGAGAGCCGGAGCCTCAGGCCACTGCTTGGGGAGCACAGTCCAGGCAGAACAACACTGGAGAAGGCAACTGACAGCTGGAGAGAGGCATGCACTATGAGGAGGAGGAAACTTGTATAGAAAAGGAAGGAGGCCCGGCGCGGTGGCTCATGCCTGGAATCCCAGCACTTTGGGAGGCCGAGGTGGATCACCTGATGTCAGGAGTTCCAGACCAGCCTAGTCAACATGGCAAAGCCCCGTCACTACTAAAAATACAAAAATTAGCCAGGAGTGGTGGTGCACACCTGTAATCCCAGCTACTCAGAAGGCTGACACAGGAGACTCGCTTGAACCCAGGGAGTGGAGGTTGCAGTGAGCCGAGACTGCACCACTGCATGCCAGCCTGGGCAACAGTGCAAGACTCTATCTCAAAAAAGAAAAAAAAAAACAGAGAGAGAAAAAGAAAAGAAAAGGAAGGAGTCCTGGAAGAGAAACACTAATCCAAATATCACTGAGGCATTTGGCTTGATGCCAGAGACCCAAAAATGATAAAATCATAAATTTAAATATATCCATTTTCTTCTTATTTCTGAAATTCTGAAGTTTCTGAAATTCTAGCTGACTTACTTCTTGGGTTAAAACATAAAAATTATTTGATCAAATGTATTATTGTTACTGGCGTAAGTCCATACAGGTCTGCAGCTGTATCTCTGATACTGCTCACAATATCTCTGAAAAGTAGCTATTTATATGTCCATTCTATAGACAGGAGGACTAGATTCATAAAGATTAAGTTAGTTTTCCAAGGAGCAAGTAGGACAGCTGGCATCAAGCCAGCTTCTTTCCAGAGGCTTATACTTGCTGCTCACCCCAGGGGCTCCTGGCCCCTTTGGGTGCACATCCTGCCAGCAGGAGGTTTCTTAGAAATTATAAAAGAGAAATAGCCATCAGGCCGGCTGCATAAACCTGCAACCAGCCAGCCACCCAGGACCACATGCTCAGCAGGGGGCCTCTCTTGGGGTTTGGTGCTTTGCAAATGGTATGTCGAAATTCTTAATAATTTGAACTTTGAATCTATGCTCTATGAGTGAAGTCCAATGGAACATGCTCCAAGGGACTTGGAGCCTCAGCTCACATGCAATCCCACTCCTGCTGCCTCCCAGGCTTTCTGGGCTCAGTTGCCCACTCCTCACCCTCATCCGGCAGCAGCCACTGCCCTCCATTCCTGCTGGGGCCCTAGGCATGCCACCAAGCCCAAAAAAGCATACTAAATAGAAAATTTTAAAAACACCTTATCAGGTCAAGAAAGAAAAAGAGAGACTGCAAAGGAAAGGAAACAAGGCTTTTTCCTTGTTTATAAGCACATAGATCAACGTTTTTATCTTGCACTGGGCCTTGAAAATTATATACCCAACCTTGATAGCAGTGACCTAATATACGTATCTAGAAAAGCAACATGCATGTGCCCAGGAGCCCAGGAGCTGCTTGTTGGCTGACTTAACACAGCCTCAACATTCCAGAATTTTTAAAACCTATCTTTAATACTAAAAGTAGCTCTCCAGGGACACTCAGCCTGTCACACTGCTCTCAAAAGACAGAGCAGTCCTTGTAGCTAGTCCACAGCTCAGAACTGAGCAAACCAGTTATCAGCTCCTTTAAAAGAGCAAGAGCTGACCTTCTCCTGCAATGGAGCTCATTCTCCTTATGCATACTCTTAAACTGTGATAGTCTATGTATAAATAAATTATGATTATTTTGTTCATTCCTAAATTCTACCAGCAGAATTCCAGAGAGGTACGTAAAAAGTCAGTCGTGAGCTCTTGCCTTAATATTAAGATCCAATGGAAGCATGGAAGGGGAGACTCATTTGTCCTCCACCTTCCTGCCAACCGGTTCTCCTTGATTTCCGAAGATTAAGGTTGCAGCTTTACCACTTGTTTCTGGGTATGTGTCAGCCTTTTTAGATTAAACACAATTAGTGCCTAAAGTGGGGCTAAGTTTTGTTCCAAGTGTAGCATGAGTGTGCTTGCGTTCTCTCTACTTACTGTGTTGCTGTGGGGAGATTCAGCCCAGTACTTATCACTGCTCCAGGCAACAGCTGACAGGCAGGACGGGCTCCTCCTGGGCCTGCTCCCAGGCAGCTGGCAGGAGCAGAGGCTGTGCATTTGAGCCCTGTCCAGTGGCAACCTGGTCACAGAAGGGAAGCAGGTGGCCTGGAGTCGGGGCTGCAGCGGGTGAGAGGCTCTGCTTCCCTGTGACTGGACAGCACTGGGTGCAGAGAGCAGCAGGATGCCCCGAAGCACAGCCACAGGCTTCCTCATGCCCTGTGCACTGGGGACCCAAGGAGTAGATTAGGGAACACGCCTGTGACTGCAAGCAGATGAAGAACCTATGTGGGGCCCCTGAGGGACAGTGCTTGAAGCTGCCCCAGAGAAAGCTGAGCCCACAGAAGCTGGAGTCTTGCACAGCCTCCCTGGCACATGAGCTCAGCCTATTTAAAGTGTTCTTTTAGCCCATTGGAGACTTACAGCCAATGGGCATGAGAGATTTTATTGAGGTGATGGTAACACTGTAAAATTGGATTGTGATGGTGGTTGCACAGCTCCGTACATTTACTAAGTTATTGAACTGTACACTTAAAACAGGAGAGTTTTATGGTACATAAATTATACTTCAATAAAGCTCTTTAAAGAAAAACAGAAAGAGAATATATATATATGCACATATATATATACACACACATACTTTCATTTCTTTTAAAATTCTTGTCTATTCAGATCCTAGCTCCAGGTTACATTTATGTTATTGCTTTTAAATTTTACTGATGTATAATTTACATAGTATTAAATGTGCACTTTGATGAGTTTTGGAAAATGTAGACATCTGTGTAACCACTGGCACGATCGTGATATAGAACATTTCATTCCCCATCAAGTTCCCTCGAGCTTCTCTGCAGTCAGCCCTCTCCCTTATCTCAGCCACAGACCACCACTGACCTACTTTTTGTCACTACAGATTAGTTTAGACTCTTCTAGAAATTCATGTAAATATACTCTTTTGTGTCTGGCTTCTTTCAGCCAGCATAATGCTTTTGAGATTCATCTTGGACTCCCCTTTAAAAACAAAACAATTTGTGTTGGTGAGTTCTCCAATGTGAAAAAGGCTTCTCTATTCCGAGAACAAGTTTTCCAAATTAGGAAACAACTTTGCTTCAATAGTCTAAGGCTTTTGGTTGAAAATATTTTTCTTAATGATGAGTTTGGAAGAGGATCCAAACTTATTAAGAAGTTACTGTTAATATTAAGTTATTGTTAAGACTTTCACTTCTAATTTAGAAATCATTTTCTAAAATTACCCTTGCTAAATTAAGAAGAGAGAGAGAGAAGGAACTTTGGTTAGAGAGAAAGAAACAGGCTAAGATAGAAGTATTTTAAACTATAAAACTCACTCAAAGATATCATATATGTAAAGTTTACAAACCAGGTGAGTAATTCCTTAGGAAAGGTAGAATATTTCATTTTAAGGCACATAGTAGACACTCAAGTAATTTGGAAGATTGGACGAATTTGAAAATATTTATAGAATTCACAGGAACAGATGTCTCTCCAAACTTGCCTTAATTACAACATGAAGCAATCAGTATGAAATTTGCCTTTGGTGATGGATGTGAATCCAAAAGTATCTAAGACAGATCTCAATCAATTTAGAACATTTATTTTGCCACGGTTAAGGGGCGTGCCCATGACACAGCCTCAGTCATGGCCTCAAGATCTTTACCCTAGGACACAGTGCTGACAACAAGTGTCCAAGGTAGTCAGGGTGCGGCTTGCTATACATGTTAGGGAGACATGAGACCTCAATCAATATGTGTGAGATGTACATTAGTTTGGTCCAGTAAGGGGAGGGGGTGTAGATAAGAGACAAAGGTAGACAAGAGACAAAAGGCTGCATTTTTTTGAATCCTTGATCAGCCTTTCACTGAATAAACAATTTAGTCTGGCTCGGTGAAACTGCATTTTTGCATGAACAATAAGGCAGGGGAAGCAAACAAACATGCATTTGTCTCATGTTTGAGAGGGATGACTTTTGTCCCACACCTGTGAAGATAAGCTGTCAGTTTACACTGCCAGGGTGAAATTCAACAGAACTGTTTTAGGGTAAAGATCTTAAGGCCTACAAGGAATTTTCTTGTGGACAAACTGTGAGGAAAGTATGTAGCTTTTTAAAATCTTTGTAGCTATCTTATTTAGGAATAAGATGAGAGGCAGGTTAGCCTGATGCAATTCCTGGCTTGACTTTTTCCTTGGCTTAGTGATTTTGGGGTCTTCAGATTTCTTTTCCTTTCACACGAGCAAGTTTTGCTCACAAGATAGCAAGCAGGCACTGTGAAGCTGCAGAGTGATTTTTTAAAAATAAATAAACGAAGTGGGCACGGTGGCTCATGCCTGTAATCTCAGCATTTTGGGAGGCCGAGGTGGGTGGATCAGCTGAGGTCAGGAGTTCGAGACCAGCCTGGCCAACATGGTGAAACCCCCTCTCTACTAAAAATACAAAAATTAGCCAGGCGATGGCGTGCGTCTGTAACCCCAGCTACTTGGGAGGCTGAGGCTGGAATATTGCTTGAAGCTGGGAGGCAGAGGTTGCAGTGAGCCCAGATCACACCAAGGCACTCCAGCCTGGATGACAGAGCAAGACACTGTCTGTAAATAAATACAATAAACCAACAGAACAAAGTGTGAGTGTCAGCTGACATGGGAGTAGGCGAAGTCGCAAATATAATCTGGGAGCCATTATTGAAGCCAAACTGGCCTTTGACTGGTTTAAGCCACTTGGAGAAGGAGATTAAATGGTGAGAATTAGCTAAAGAGGGCTCCACACTGGGGTACATAAGCCTTCGTCTTTGCCTCCCAGCCGAGAAAAAAATTGTTCCATTGTTACTTTTCAAAGAATTGAGTGTTTCTCCACGCTATGCCCCGACAACACACACCATCTCCAGGAGTCCCGAGAACATGCCTCTGGAAATTTAATCTACTCCCATAACTAGCGCATATGAAGGCATCTAAAGCTTCTGCCTGGGCCTTCTCTTCCTGCAATCCTAACTAATTGTCATTTTTCAAGTATTTCAACATTTCAAATTAGAAGAGTACCTGGGACTCTAAACCCGCTCATTACTTTGTTCCCTGCCTGTCCCAACTTCCATTTGGGACTATCTTCACTATCTGACAATTGTGTTTGACTCACTTCGGGTTGCCCTGATCCCCTAGCCTCCTTATTTCTCTTTCCCCTGTAGCTTGGGGCTAACCACCCCACTGGCTCAATCCCTGCTGGCAGCAGGGACGGAAAATGTTTCATACCTACCTGAGTTTACACAGTCACTTTCTACATAAGGAGCCGAAACCCAATCCAGGGCCCTCCCCATTCCTCTCCAAGTGTATGGGCTGAACTGTGCTCTTCCAAAAAACATTTCTTGAAGTTCTGGCCCTCAGTACTGCAGAATGGGACTTTATTTGAAGAGTGTCATTGCAGATATAATTAGTTAAGATGAAGTCATACTGGAGTAGGACAGGTACTTAATCCAATATGATAATGTCCTTATTTTTAAAACCATCATGGGAAGATACAAACACATAGGGAGAACAGCATGAGATGACAACGGCAGAGATGGGAGCAATACAGCTGCAAGCTGAGGAACAGCACAGACGCCGGTGACCCCTAGAAGCCAGGAATAGGCAAGGAAGGACACCCCACTCCAGGCTTCGGAGGGAGCAGGCTTTGCTAACACCTTGACCTCGGACTCCTGCCCTCCAGGACTGCGAGGGAACACAGTTCTATCTTCAGCCACAGTTAGTGGTGCTTTGTTACAGCAGCCTAGGAAACTGATACTCTGCGTGTGACAGTGAATTTTAGTGTCAACTTGGCTGGATTAAGGAATGCCTAGAGAACTAGGAAGGCATTTTTTCTGGGTGTCTTTGTGAAGACGTCTCCAGGAGACTGGAGTGTGAGTTGATGGACTGAATGAGGAAGATCCCACCTCAATGTAGGTAGGCACCATCCAATCAGCTGAGGCCCAGAAAGAAGAAAAGAGTCAGAGGAAATGTTCCTCTCTCTCTCCTGGAGCACGACACCCTTGTTTTCTTGCCTTTGGACACCAGAACTCCAGGATCTCCAGCTTTGGGACTCCAGGACCTACACCAGAGGCTCCCTGGGTTCTTAGGCCCTTGGTGTTGGACTAAGAGTTACACCATCGGTTCCATTTGTTCTGAGGCCTTTGGACTTGGATTAAGCCAGGCTACTGGCATCCCGGGGTCTCCAGTTTGCAGACAGTCTGTGGTAGAACTTCTTGGCCTTCACAACCACATAAGCCAATTTCCCTAATAAAATTCCTCCTCTGTATCTGTCTACCTACTCTGTCTATCTGTCTCTCTATCTATCTCTCCATCTATCTATCTATCTATCTATCTATCTATCTAATCATCTATCTATCTGTCCTATTGATTCTTTCTCTCTGGAGAATCTTCACTAAGACACTGGGTGGCTCTCATTTGCACTTGACTATAATCTCCTCCAAGAAGCCAGTCAAAGTTAGGAGATACTCCTATGATGTCTTATATTTATCTGTGTTTAACTCCATGGTAAAATAAGATTTTTTAAATAACCAATTTCTTGGTTATTATTATTTTAAAAACAATTTTTTTCTTTTCTAGTGTTCTTCCCAAGCGAATAATCAGTCCTCATATGGTCAGAAAGATTATAGGGTGGTAGGGCGTGGTGGAAATTACCAGTAAGATTCTCCCCAAAGTGACTTAAGCAAGTGTTTTTATTTCATACCTTCCATGAGGCAAGAATTTGGGAGTCCCTCAGCTGGGTGGATCCAGTTCAGAACTTCTCATGTAGATACAGTCAAACTGTCAGCTGGGGCTGCAGCCATCTGAAGGCATGGATTCCAAAGCATGGTTAGGAGAACAAGGAAGACCAAAGCATAGACATTGTATTTGGGAACATGAGGTTTAAAGAAAGAGACTCACCCCTCACCACAAACCTGCCAGATGAGAAAATTTCCCAACAAGTGAAGAGGGAGAGGATGAAAAGGGGAGGAGATGAGGGCAGAGGATGGAGGGTTTCTAAGACAGAAGCTGCAACTGGCTTTCCTGGAAGAGTCCTGGGTAATGGGGAAGACCATGGAGCAGTTCGAAGTACTCTGTAAGAGGACTTTGTAAGTATTTAATCTTCACAAATCCCTGTAAATATTATTATTTACAAATGCACAAGCTGAGGCTTAGGGAGGCTAAATAACTTGCACAAAGACACTCCCCGGATAAGTAGGTGTGGTAGCCAGCCTCCAAGATGAGCTCCAATGAGTCCTACCCCCAGTATCCATGCCCTTCCGTAGTCCCAACACCCCAAATTGAATCAGGATTGGTCTGTGTGACGAAGAGAATATGGCAGAGGTGATGGTATATTGCTTCTGAGGCTAGGCCATAAACGACATGTTGCTTCTGCCTTCCGTCTCTCAGAGTCCTTGCTTAGGGAGAAGTTAGCCGCTGCGTCATGAGGACACTCACGCTGTCTGTAAGGAGGCCCATATGGCAAAGAACTGATGCCTTCTGCCAACAGCCAAGTGGGCGAACCATGTTGGATGTGAATCCTCCAACCTCAGTCAAGCCTTCAGACAACTCAGCCTTGGCTGACATCTTGACTGCAACCACAAGAGAAATTCTCAACTGGAACCACCCAGCTAAGTCACCCCTAAATTCCTGCCTCACTGAAAACGACAAAAGAAATACTTGTGTTATTATGGATCGCTTTGCGGTCATCAGCTGCATAGCAATAGATAACTAGCACAGCAGGGTTCAAACAGAAGCCTGTCTGACCCCTGGGTGATGCCATCAGTCTCCCTCAGGCCCTTCTGTCTTCCATTTTTTCTCTTATCAATGATAAATGGAGAATACATTAATAATTAAAAATCAAAATGCAAATGTTATTAAATGCTCAGGCAGAAGTTTAAAGGAGAGAAGAAAGATTCTATCAACCACAGAGAGCAAACATGGCAAGAACAGAGGGCACGGCTAGGGCAGAAGGCATTCAAGCCACAAACTGTAATGAGTACTAACTCCAGGCCCAGCATGGGCTTGGCCCTGGGGAGATAAAGACATACAAAAGGCCCAGTACGTGACCTCAGGGACCCTACAGACTAGCTAGAGAGAGTCTCCTTTTTCTGGTGTGACTGGTGGTCACGTAGAAGTTAAGGCAAAGCAGGAGAGGAGGAGACTGAGGGGTCCTAGGAACACAGCAGAGGGCACACATTCAAAATGGGAACATTTAGTCCTTTTCATTCTGGAAGTGTCCAACCTTTAGAGACAGCATAACCTGCGCCTAGCTGTGAGTGAGCAGCACCCTGAGGTGTGCCTATTGCTGGAACCCACTGGGAGCTGCCCAAGTCACCTTAAGGGGCCCGTGTTCAAACAGTGTTAATATCTTCTGAGCTCTTGTTTGCAAGGCACTGTGCTGGGTGTTACAGACTCCACCCTTAAGAGGCCAAGAGTGTGAGACAAGCACGCAAAAAATTAAAATCTAAGAAAAATATTCTGTGTCCATGAAGTTAATGACATAACCCAATGGCTAAAGCCTGGCCAGCAGTGCTCAGTGGGGGCTGGGAGACTGTGGTCTGGGGTCTGACAAGGGCAACAGTGATGGCCACTGGAGTAAAGGGCTCTAGAAATTGGAAACTTGTTGACTAGTTTGTCAGTACAGCAGTATTAAGGAAATATATCTACATTTACACCCAGGAGCTAGGACTACCAAGACACAGCTTGAAACAGCGGGCCCAAAATCTGAAAGTTCCAGGTCAAAGCAAGAAGCACAGAGGAGCAAAGTTAAAAGTCCAATTGAGCATACAAATTTGGATTGGGCAGAGAGAGCCGGGAGAGCAGGAGTTTGAAGGCTGGTTTAACAGGGCGGAGGAGAGAGGTGAGGTGTCAAAGTATTAGTCCTTGCCTCCCTAGGGAGTAGTACCTGATCTGAAAAGATTGTGAAAAAATTCCCAGAGGTAGACAGAAAGTTCCATATCTGGTTGGGGAATCAGTAAAGGCCTGTGGGGCTTTGAAAGATAAGCAGGGTTTTGAGCAGCAGAGTTGGTCACTGGCGAAGAGACGGAATCATGGTGAAAGAGTCAGAATGAGCAATGGCACAGGTATGGGACAAATGCACGGCATGCTTGGTGAACAGCTTAGACCAGTCGCATGCAGCAGGGGCGGAGCGGAGAGGATGCTGCTGAATCTCGCAGGGAAGGGAATTTGCCTGGCCCTTTCACCTGATTCCTTCCCTTTCATTTTGGCTTCATGGAGTGGAGGGATTTGAATGGCAGGCGATGGCATTTAAGCATTGTTCTGCAGACAATGAGAAGACAAAAGATGTGTCAGAAAGTTGAGCACAGAGCTCATTTCTAAGGCAAAGAATTGGCATTCAATTCAATAGAAAATGAGGTGTCCCGTGCCACAGAACAGTATTTTCCTCCCACTTGGATTGTTTTCTATTTGATTCCTAAACCCACCCTGGAATTTCAGCCTTTCAAAAGTTGATGTTGCTCCAGGGAAGGCAGGTGAGCCTCAGGCTGCCGGAGCTCTGTCTGCCTGCATCCGTCTGCTCCATGCTCAGCAGGACTCTAACCATTCTTCAGGCCCAGCTGAAATACCATACACCATTTTTTCACATTTTTACATTCCTGCTTTTGGGAATTATCTTACATTTATGTCAAATGACACTTACCAGTAGTCAGACAGAAGTGTATTGCAATGGGGTCGTCATTGCCTGCACATCTGTAAGGTTAGCTGTGTGTGACTGCCTCGGATGATTTGTCATTTGAGCTGAGCTATTTGCATTGGTAGCATCAGCCAAGATTGAATTTAAACTTGAATTCAGGTCCCTAATCCTGATTTTAAATGACTCTTTAAAAGTTACATGTGATGCAGGCTGGGCGCAGTGGCTCATGCCTGTAGTCCGAGCTACTTGGGAGGCTGAGGTGGGAGGGTCACTTGAGCCCAGAAGTTCAAGGCTGCAGTGAGGTATGATCATGCCACTGCACTCCAGCCTGGATGACAGAGTGAGGCCCTGTCTCTAAAAACATAAAAAGATTATATGTGATGCAGAACTGAAACTAAAAATAATGCAGAATGCAAAAGACTCTGAGGGTGACCCTGTGATTTTAAAATGTGGCGTAAAGAGGATCATTTCCCTATCCTCCGAGAAATCACCCAAAAATGAGAAGGAGAATAAGAAACAGGAACAAAACTCTATCTTGAAAGAAATTAAGAGACTTCTGAACCCTGAACCAAAATAGAAGAGGAAGGACTTCCAAATACAGTGAAGGTCAAGCAGGCTGGTGGAAAGATAATGAGAGAGGATGCCCACAGTTGGAAACATCAGTCAAAGCCAGGAAAGCCTAGTTCCTCAAAGTAAAGGACAGACTCTGAGTAGCAAACCCAACAGCCACTTTTTGAAACAATAGGGACAGTCTACAGGTTTGTGGCTGGAGATTCCCTAGACTGATTAAATCCATTGTCTGAATAACTAAGAAAGGCAGGACTGGTTTTCTTAGTTTCTTCTCACTAAGAAACCAGACAAGCTAGGCGGGCATGCTGATGGCGAGGCAGCATGGTGCAAACAGTCTTACCATGCTTATGGCGTCTGTCTGGGAAAAATCATGGATTAAAGAACTTTCTAACACACACATCCATCTTTAGCCTGGAACATAGCACTGGCCCTTCTTCAATCTAAGCCTCTAGAAAGAATTCACCTCTTTACAAAAGATTTTTTCTTAAAAGTCATAGAATCTAAACAAAGATACCACAATAAAGAAAAAGACGAAAGTAGCAGTTGAGAAATGGCGTGAAAAGCACTCATCAAAAAAGCCATTGCCATGGCACAGATGATGAGTTGGTCAAACCGCAGTGCCAGACATTTAAAAAAGAAATTAATGAAGCATTTACTCTTTTAAAAGGAGAGCCTGAAACACAAATTTGAGAGCCCAGGAAAGACATGGCAAGGCACAGAGAGAGATGAAATGTGAGTTGGCAGAGCATGGAAAAGCAGGGGAATAAAAGGTAAAACCCTTTCAGAACAAAGGCTGGGCACAGTGGCTCATGCCAGCAGTCCAAGCTACTTGGGAGACTGAAGTGGGAGGATCACTTGAGCCCAGAAGTAAAGCAGGACACAAGAGAAGAAACTGAGTTGAAAACACAATAAGACAAAAGGGAGAGAGAAGTGAGAAAGGTTAACAAAGTGAAATTAAAATGACCAGAGAGTTTAAAATAAGTACAGAAGATATCTTCAGTTATGGTGGGCTTGTTAGTATCAGACCAGCTTTTCCCATGACAATATCACCTGATTGGGCCCAGAAGAGGGAATTAAGGAATGGGAAAATAAGTAAGTTGAAAATACCTAAATTGAAATCATGAAAGGAAAAACAAAGAATAGAAAATATAAAAGGGCATAAGAGACATCTGGGACATGGTGAAAGTCTGACATGCATGGAATTGAGGCCCCAGAAAGAGAAAAGAGGAGCAGATGTGGCTGCAGATATCTGGCTTGTAATTTTCCAAAAGTGATAGAAGATATCAAGTCACAGGTTAAAGAATCCTCCCAACATACACGTCATGAAAACCACACCCAGGCACATCATAAAAAGGATAAAGGGCACATTTTAAGGACATTTTTTAAAATAGAAAAAGGGAATAAAAACCCCTTACACTCAAAGATACAATGACACTTCTAGTTGACTTTCAACGGAAATTATGAAAGCACAAAGAAATGCAGTGTCATCTTTCAAGTCCTAAAAGAACACAACTGCCAACCTGAAATTCTCTTCCTAGGGAAAACAGGATTCAAAAGCTGCAGGGATGGTCATTTTTAAAAACTCAAACAAAAAATCAGGAAACCTGAGAGACTGACTGTATTGCCAGCAGAGTCCACTAACAGAGACTGAAGAGGTTTTCTTTAAGTGGGCAGAGATTGATCTTAGCTGGAGGTGTAAAAGGAGTGAAGAGAACCAGCAAAAACATGAGGACAAATCCAACTCAACACTGAGTTTTAAACAGTATTTTTTATTGAGGATTTTATATGTTCAATTAAAACACATAACGATAGTACAAAAGGCAAGAAGGCAATAAAATTAAAGTGTTCTGGCCAGGTGTGGTGGCTCACGCCCATAATCCCAGCACTTGGGAGGCTGAGGTGGGAGGATCCCTTGAGCCCAGGAGTTTGAGACCAGCCTGGTCAAGATAGCAAAGACCCTGACTCTACCAAAAATCTTAAAAATTAGCTAGATGCAGTGATACGCACATGTAGTCCAGCTTCCCCAGGGTGGGCGTGAGGCTTCAGTGGGCAGATTGCTGGAGTCCAGGAGGTGGAGGCTGTAGTTAACTTGATTGTGCCACTTCACTCTAGCCCCAATGACAGACTGAGACCCTGTCTCCAAAAATATACGTAATAAAGTGTTCTAAGGTCCTTGCACTGTCTGAAAAGTAGTGAAAGCATTAATTTAAGGGAGATTCAAACAGTCAAAAATGCATTTTGCAATCTCTAAGGCAAGTGAATAATAAGAGAATATGTAACTAATAATAAAGGAAGGGGCATAAAATGAAATAACAAAAACACAACCGAAAAAATGTTGTTAACCTAAAAGAAGTCAAAAAAGGATAAATATTCAAAAATAATAAAAATATAGAACAAATAGAAAAATGGATAAAAAGATTGATTTAAACCCAGATATGGAAGTAATTATATTAATGTAAATAAACTAAGTAATTAAAATCCAAAAACATTGTCAGATTCAATTAAAATGAGCCAAAAACAATGCTGCTTAAAAGACATATTTTAAATATAGAAACTAAGGAAGGTTGAAATTAAAAGGATAGAAAAAAATATATGATACAAACAATAACCGAAAGTCAACTGTAGCAGCTATGATATATCAGGCAAAGTAGACTTTAAGATAAGAACTATTATTAGAGATAAAGAACATTTTTATAACAATAACAGAGTCAATTTAACAAGAAAATCTGATTATTCTAAAAAATCCAGAGGTCAACATAGAAATCACAATGGAAATTATGAAATATTTGAAATGATAATAAAAATAGACAATGTGGCATTCAGCTAATGCCATACTTAGAGGGAATTTTATAGCATCAAATGCATTTATAATGGGAGAAAAAGGCTGAAAAGCAATTATTTAAGTAACCATTTCAAGAAACCTAGAAGATAATCATCAAATTAAAACCAAAAGAAATAGAAAGAAAAAGAATAAAGAACAAAAATCAAAATAATAAAAAACAAACGTATAATACTGAAAAAGCAAAGAAGCCTAAAATTAGTTTTTAGACTAATAAATTGGTAATCTCCTACTTGAACCAATGAAGAAAAATAGAGAAAAAGCATAAAACACCAATATACAGCAATAAAGATCCTAAAGGCAGTAAGAGGATGAGAAGATAATAAAAATAACTTATACCAATAAACTTAGGCATTTAGATGAAATGAGAAAATTACTTGAAAAGTACTATTTTCCAAAATTGTCACAATGAGGAATAAAAAATATAAGTTCTGTATTTATTAGGTAAAATTGAACATATAATTTAAATCTGTCACAAAGAAAACTCCAAGCCCTGATGGCTCCAATAGAAAACGCCTCCCAACATCCCACGATATTATGTAAACCTTTACAGAAAAAAGACAAAAAGATTAAGAGGCCAGCACAGGCTTCAATGAAACTTCAATGAAAAAGGTTTTGCTGTTGTTGTTTTGAGACAAAATCTCGCTCTCACACAGGCTGGAGTGCAGTGGCATGATCTCTGCTCACTGCAATCACTGCCTCCTGGGTTCACACAATTCTCCTACCTCAGCCTTCCGAGTAACTGGGATTACAGGCACCCACCACCATGCCTGGCTCATTTTGTATTTTTAGTAGAGACAGGTTTTGCCATGTTGGCCAGGCTGGTCTCAAATTCCTGACTTCAAGTGATCCACCCATCTCAGCCTCCCAAAGTGCTGGGATTACAGGCATGAGCCACCTCGTCGGGCCAAAAAGTTTACTTTAAAAAGAATCCACTAGAACAGCAGTCCCCAAACTTTTTGGCACTGGGAACTGGATTCGTGGAAGACAATTTTTGTATGAATGGGAACGTTGGGGGATGGTTTCGGGATGAAACTGTTCCACCTCAGATCATCAGGCATTAGTTAGATTCTCATAAGGAGCTGCAACCTAGATCCTTCTCATGTGCAGTCCAAAATAGGGTTCATGCTCCGATGAGAATCTAATGCCACTGCTGATCTGACAGGTGGAGCTCCAGAGGTTATGCTCGCTTGCTCACCCACCTCCTGCTGCACAGCCCAGCTCCTAACAGGCCTTGGACCAGTACCGATCCACAGCCCAAGGGTTGGGGACCCCTAGACTATCCTGTTGGAAAGTCTCTAGTTATATAATTACAAGTTTGTTGGATGCTTCTATCTGGTTGAGCTTAAATTCTGTTTTCCTTTAATACAAACATTTACAAGAAATAGCTCAAGTTAAGTTTTGCTTATGTTTACAAATCAAGCAAGGTTGTAGTCATTTGTGAGTCCTGACTTATGATTCTGTTTGCTCAGGGGTTCTTCAGACCTGGTCTCCATTTCAATTTATCTGTAACATTAGATCCCACCCACATCCAATGACTGTGCCTGTCTTCATGTGGAACTCCCTCTTATGAGGATGAGCGAGAAAGCTCCTGGGGGCAGAAAAATGTGTCGTACAGCTTTAGTGTCCTTACGTTCTGAGGAGACCCTCAGGCCTCAGTCCCCATCTCCTACGTCTTTTGATACAAGACCCATCCCCAAAGGAGTGGGAATGCCACTGTTCAGCGCAATATCACCTGGGAAAGGCAGCAGGCTGGTGGCCAAACTCTTTTCCAGCTTCTCAAAGAGTCCCGTTCAAAGAATGTAATAGCCTAACCACGTGGAATTTAGATACAATGCAGCAGAACAGCATGCAGTGCCCACTATATGCGAGGCCCTGAGTTGGGGGCTTTCACCAATGTTTTCATGTTCTATTTTAATAACAGCAAACAAATCCATCCATCTATACTGAGCCACAAAGGCTAAATATTAAAACCAAAGGGAGTAAATCAGAGTCCTCAAATTTAGTATGCATCGGAATCACATGGAAGAAAAATACAGATTGTTGGTCAGAGTTTCAGATCAAGCAGGGCAGAACTAGAGCCTGAGAACATTTCTTACCAATTCCCAGGTGATGCTGACACTGCTGACCCCAGGGACCCATACCCTCAGAACCACTGGAGGAAACATGCAGTGCTCTGAGATCACACCATTGCACTCCAGGTTGGGCAACAAGAGCAAAACTCCATCTCAAAAAAAAAAAAAAAAAGAGAGAGAGAGATTTTCTAGGGCACTTTTGGTTCTGCTTGATTTTTGCCCCTGGGCTAATTACAACACAATATCTGCTCATCAATTTCAATGCCACTGCATAATAATAAATAGGATGTGGTGTGAGAAGATAGATTCTACACACACACACACACACACACACACACACACACTCACACACAATTGAGGGGAGGATGAGGGGAAAAGGATTTATACATGTACAGGCATTTGTGCCTTCACCTGAAGCATGGATAATACCTCAAGAGTTTTCATTAGCGTGGACTTTCTGGGCAGAGGAACTGCATATGTAAAGGCGTGGAGGCAGAAAGGTTAAGGCTTGTTGAGAAACTAAGAAGGAAATGTGTCACGCCACTTCTGTTCCTCTCTCTGGTGAAGGGACATTAGCTCATGATCTGAGATGAACCAAACTAATTCCATCTTAGATGTGAGCCTGACTGACTCCATCTTGGCTTCTCCACGTTGGCTAAGCTGGTCTCAAATTCCTGACCTCAAGTGATCCACCTGCCTCGACCTCCCAAAGTGCTAGGATTACAAGCATGAGCCACCATTCCCAGCCAGGAAGTGAATATTTTGTTTTAGTTAATTTAAATTTAACTAAGCTTGAATTTAAATAGGCACATGTGGAAAATATGTAACACAGCTCTGGGGACACCCTCCAAGAACACAGCTCTTGGTTCTCCAGTCGGCTGTGGCAGTTACCCATAGGCTCTTCCCTTCTACCATTCATTAGTATTTCTTGAGCAATTACTATGGGCAGCGTTCTGAATTAGATGTTGAAGGGAGTAAACAATGGAACAGGCATGGTCCCTGACTTCTAGGAGCTTGCGTTCTGGAGAGACAGAACTAAGGAAAGTCCACACAGTGAGTGCAGTGGCCAAAGGGGCCCAGGATTCCAGGACAGCACTTGGAAGACTGCAGCTGTCTGTTGTTCAGGGGTGGCTGCTCAGAAGGCAGAGGTGTGAGGCTGAGCTGGCATTGGGAATGGAGGTTGGGGAAGGGCCAAGTGGAGGAGGCAGCACCCTCCAGTTGTCATGGCAACACTGGGGCCCTGGCACTCACAGCCTGCCCCTGTGCTGCTATTTAATGAAGCCACCAAACCGTGGTAGGAAATTGCCATTCATGTAATTTATTTTTATATCTTACTTCCTCCCTGAAACAGTTGAGGAGGATTGTGAGAGCAAACACACAGCACAACAGGATAAAAATAGCCCTTCAAGTGAAGAGAAAGCAAGGGGACCTGGTCAGATGGAACCCAGAGGGCTCCAGGGTCGTCTCCAGCCCTGGGGAGCCATCGGATGTTTTATCACATGGAGACGGCCTGCCCGCTGTGCCGTCAGGAATCCCAGGCACTTGGCATCACCGTGGCAGTGTCCTGGGCAGGCCCAAAGATGGGAGTAATTTGAGGAAGCAGAATCATGAGGTCTTTTCAGTTCTGAAGGACATATAACTGAACCCTTGACCTAGCACCCAGTGATGAGTGGAATTGTGTTCCTTGGAAAAGATATGCTGACATCCTAGCCCCCCCAAACCTCACACTGTAAACTTATTTGGAAACGGGGTCTCTGCAGATGTAATTAAGTTGAAATGAAGTCAGTCATTCAGGTGGGCCCTAATCCAGTGTGACTGGTATCCTTACAAAACGGAGAAATTTGAACACAGAGACAGACACACAGAAAGAAGACAGCTACATGAAGAAGGAAGATTGGAGCAATGCATCTACAAGTCAAGGAACACCAGCGTCTGCTGGCAAACCGGTAGAAAAGAGGCAGGTTCCAGAGGGAGGTGGCCCTGGTCACGCCTTGATTCCGTCCTTTTAGCCTCCAGAACTGTGAGATAATCATTTCTGTTGCGCAAAGCCACCTCATTTGTGGTATTTTGTTACAGCAGTTCGGCGAGGCTGAGACACACCCTGATTCACAACTTGCTGCTTTCAAAAGGCTGTTGGAATGAGGGCCAGCTTGGGAGCATGTGAGGGAGGGGCTGAGCCTGTGAGGTCAGGGGCCAAGAGGGACTGTATAGCAGAGGGTGCCCAGTGTGGGGCGAGGAGGAATGCGTCAATGACAGGGATTATTCCTAACTCTAGAAACCTTCTTCGCTATTAATTTCACTCATATTGTAACACAAGGAATGAGAGGAGACCACACACACAGAAATTTCAGTTCATTCACAGTCTTAGAAACACTTCCCATTTCCTGATCTACTCGTTTCTGGGTTTTTGGAGTTTCTAATGTCTTTGACTAACCATTTTTCTACATAGTATATAACACTTTATTTTAACTTTATGTTAAAATACAAATAGCCAATTATAACTAATGTGCACCTTTCATTCCATGTCAGAATCACAGACAATGTTACTTGTCACACCTGACAGAGTTTAGACGTGCCCTTAGGTGACTAGTCACTGAAAATGGAAAACTATTTAAAAGAATAATTTTTTTTTAATGTAAGTGAGGGGTGGGGTGGCAAGGCCAACTAGTTTAGTCTGCCTTAATGTAGAGCAAAGCTCCGACATCCACTGTACAGTTTCTGATTTCTATAATTAGTTAAATAACAGCACCCCAATGTCAGATGGCCTTTGGTTTTTTGAATAATTTTCAGTGCTTCAGCTTCCTTATTTGCAAAGTAGCCATAATAATATCACTACCTCGCAGGGCTGCTGAGGACTCAGCAGTTAACTTGGAGCCATGCTTGGCACCTGGTTAGTGCTCCAGCACATTAGCATGGGCATCTCCTCTACGCTGTTCCTGACTCATGAAAATATCGCCAGTGCGTGGCCCTCCCCGATGACCGTACTCTACCAGCTCCCTGCAGAGCCCATCCCAGTTTCAACAGCTTAAATGTTAAAATGTTCCTCCTCACCCTAAGACCATGAAATTCCACTGCTAGAAATTCAAAATTAAGAAGTGAGTCAAAACATGGGCAAGATGTGTACGCAGATATGTGTCCAGGCAAGTGTTTATGCTAGTGATGACTGTAACCACTTAAATGCCCCAAATTTAAAGTTTGGTGAATACAGCTATTGAAGTTATTTTTTTAAATTATTTTTTAACTTCACTCTGTAGAATTACACACATGCACACACACACACACACACACACACACACACACACACGTGCATGTAAAATTGGTAAAATCTCTGTGGGTTATCCCAATGGCAATTATCTACTTTTGCTAATGTACTACAACTATCAAGAAGTGACCACTGGGGCAATTACTACCACAATGAAGACACAGAATTGCTCCATCACCACAAAGCTCTATCACCTCATGCCACATTTTTATAGTAACACACACGCCATCTCCTTACCTCCTCCTTCACCTTTGGTAACTACCAATCTGTTCTCCATTGCTATAATTTTGCAATTTCAAGAATGTCAGGCCGGGTGCAGTGGCTCACACCTGTAATCCCAACACTTTGGGAGGCTGAGGTGAGCTGATCACTTGAGGTCAGGAGTTCGAGACCAGCCTGGCCAACATGATGAAACCCTGTGACCACTAAAAATACAAAAATTAGCTCAGTGTGGTAGCTCAGGTCTTAATCTCAGTTACTCGGGAGGCTAAGGTATGAGAATAATAGCTTGAACCTGGGAGGTGGAGGTTGCCGTGAGCCGACATTGAGCCACTGCACTCCAGCCTGGGCAAGAGAGCAAGATCCCTCTCTCAAAAAAAAAAAAAAGAGAGAGAGAGAGAAAGAATGTCTTTGTAAGTAATACACACATATGTCATGGGGCATCAAATCAGCAACTTATTGTCAGATGGTCCTGGGAAAAAGTTCTTCATTGTATACTTGAAGAGATTTTAATAAAAAGACTCAATCTGGTTAAGATGGTGGTATTCTCCAATTTGATCTACAGAATCAGTGAAATCTCTATCAGAATCCTAACTGGTTTCTCTGAAGAAACCAACAAGCTGATTCTAAAAATTAATATTGGAGAAGGAAGATTTTTTTCAACATATAATGCTGGGAAACTGGATATCTACATGCAAAAAGAATGAGGCTGAATCCTTACCTCACAGTATATATAAAAATTAACTCAAAATGGATCAAAGCCATAAATCTAAGAGTCGAAACTCTAAAACTCTTAGAAAAAAAACATAAGGATAAGTTTTTATGACTTTGGATTAGAAAATACTTGCTTAGCTATGACTCTAAAAGCACAAGCAACCAAAGAATATACATATAAGTTGGACTTAACCAAAATTAAAACTTACTGTGCTTCAAAGGATACTACCAAGAAAGTGAAAAGACAGCTTAGCAGCTTTGTGAGTAATAGCTGCAAACTGGAATCAACCCAGATGACCTTTAATGGGTAACTGGTTAAACAAACTGTGGTACATTCATACCATGGAATACTATTCGGCAGTAAGAAGGAACAGACTACATTGTCTATACTATTGTGTAGAACACAATAACTTGAATGGACCTCCAGGGTACTATGCTGAGTGAAAAAATAGCCAACCTCAAAAGGTTATATACTGCAGGAGTCCTTTATATGTTTTTGTTTGTTTGTTTTTTGTTTTTTTTTGAGACGGAGTCTCACTCTATCACCCAGGCTGGAGGGCAGTGGTATGATCTCAGCTCACCATGACCTCTGCCTCCAAGGTTCAAGCCATTCTCATGCCTCAGCCTCCCAAGTAGGTGGGATTACAGGCAAATGCCACCACGTCCAGCTAATTTTTTGGTAGTTTTATTAGAGATGGGCTTTCACCATATTGGCCAGGCTGGTCTCGAACTCCTGACCTCAGGTGATCTGCCCACCTTGGCCTCCCAAAGTGCTGGGATTATAGGCATGAGCCACCATGCCCAGCTGGTCCTTCTTTATCTATATTTTTGGGAGTTGTTTTCTTAGTGGCTGCCCTTGGGATACTATTAGCATCTTAATTTATAAAAATTAAATTGTATTGATATCAAATTAATTTGAATCATATTCAAAAACTTTGCTTATATATAGCTCTGTTCCGTCCCCTTCCTTTGTGCTGTGTCATGTGAATGACTTCCTTATACACTGTGTACCTATCAACATAGTTTTATAATTATTGCTTTATTGTAATTGTCTTTTAAATCAGATAGGAAACGCCAGGCGTGCTGGCTCATACCTGTAATCCTAGCACTTTGGGAGGCCAAGGGAGGTGGATCACCCAAGGTCAAGAGTTCAAGACTGGCCTGGCCAACATGGTGAAACCTCATCTCTACAAAAAATACAAAAATTAGGCCGGGCACAGTGGCTCACACTTGTAATCTCAGCATTTTGGGAGGCTGAGGCAGGCAGCTCACAAGGTCAGTAGATCCTAGACCATCCTGGCTAACACAGTGAAATCCCATTTCTACTAAAAATACAAGAAAAAAAGTGTGCCATAGAGCAATTCTGTGGCACACACCTGTAGTCCCAGCTAATTGGGAGGCTGAGGCAGGAGAATTGCTTGAACCTGGGGGGCGCACATTGCAGTAAGCCAAGATTGCGCCACTGCACTGCAGTCCAGGCAACAGAGCGAGACTCCATCTCAAAAAAAAATTAATTAATAAATACAAAGGTAGCCAAGCGTGGTGACAGGTGCCTGTAATCTCAGCTACTTGGGAGGCTGAGGCAGGAGAATTGCTTGAACCCAGGAGGCAGAGGTTGCAGTGAGTAGAGATTGCACCATTGCACTCCAGCCTGGGCAACAGAGCAAAAACTCCATCTCTAATAATAATAATAATGATAAATCAGATGGGAGAAAAAAGTATTACAAACGAAAAATACATTAATATTGTCTTTTATGTTTACCTTGGTAATTACCTTTACTAGAGATCTTCATGTCTTCAAGTTACTACGTAATGTCTTTATTTCTGCATGAAGGACTTCCTTTAGTATTTCTTGTACAGTGAGTTTGCTAGTTATAAGTTTTCTCAGTTTTTGTTTGCCTAGAAATGTCTTAATTTTGCCTTCTTTTTTGAAAGATAGTTTGCTGGAGATGGGATTCCTTATTGATAGTGCTTTTCCTTCAGGAATCTGAATATTTTATTCTACTGCTTTCTAGCTCTGTGAGTTCTGATGAGAAATCAGCTGTTAGTGTGTATAATGAATTTCTTCTCTCTTGTCTCTTTCAATATTCATTTTTTATCATTGGATATCAGCAGTTTGACTGTGTTTCTAGATGTTCCTCTCTCTGAGTTTGTCTTACCTGAAGTATGTTGAGTTTCCTGGATATGTAGCTAATGTTTCTCATTACATTTGTAAAGTTTTGAGCCATGATTTCTTAAAAATTATTTCTTCTCCTTTCTCCATCTCCTCTTCTTTTGGTACTCTGGAAAACTCTGGAAGTATCTGTACATTTTTCTTCATGCCTTTTTCTTTCTATTCCTCAGACTGAATAATGTTAGTTGGCCTATCTTCAAGATCACTGACTCTTTATTCTGCTTGCTCAAATCCTTGTGAATTTTCATTTCAGTTATAGCACTTTTCTGTTTGGTTCTTTTTATAGTTCTCTGAATATATTTAAAATAGCTGACTTAAACTCTTTAGTAATTCCAACATCTGGGCTTCTTCAGAAACAATTTCTACTAAATATCTTTTTTATTTGTATATGGGCCATATTTTTCTTGTTTTTTGGAATGTCTTACAATTTTTTGTTGAAAACGGGACATTTAAAATAATATAATGTGGCAACTCTGGAAATCTGATTCTTCCCCCTCCCCAGGGTTAATAATTATTGCTATTTTTTTGCGGTCATTGTTTGGGGTTTTTTTTTAGCAGCTTTTTAAAATTGATTCTGTGAAGTCTATACTCTTTGTCATGAGTAGCCACTGAAGTTCTGCTTGTTTAGCTCAATGGTTGGATAATAACTGGAGAGATTTTTTTTAACAACTCGACTAGTCTCTCAGTCTTTGAGGATAGGCTTCACGTGCATGTGTTAGGGTAAACACCCAGCCAGGCAGTTTACAGCTCCTCCTTTCCATTTGCTCCTTGTTTTCGCAGTCTCATGATCAGCCTGAGGTGAGAGTTCAGGAATTTTTCAGGTCTTTCCTGAGCATGTGCACAACCTTATGCATGTATGTGGATTTCTAGACTCCTAGGAATATGCTGGAGCTTTTCAAAGCCCCTGGGAACATCTTATTCCCCCACCTTTTCCTTTTAAGCTTTTTGATTAGCTCTTATTTTCCCTATTGGCATCTACCACCTCAGGCAGCAGTGAAGTTAAGCAATTCCCTATGGATGTCTTCAATAAATGGCCTCAGGGACAAGGCTTTTCACACTGGGAAAGCACCAAGTCAGGTACAAAAGGATAGCCTTGCAGGGAACCTTCTGGGATGTCGAATAATGACCATTCTCAGGGAATGAGGCTTGGGAGGAGATCCAGTCCTGTTCTGAACTCTCTGGGGGTGGCCAGGCTGTTGGTTTTCATCTTCACTGTGGGCACTTGGTTTACAAAGCTACCACACAACTGACGTGAGGAAAGATGAGAATAGGGAAACTTTAAATGCCAGAAAACTCACTGCTCTTACTTGAACTCAGCCTTTTTTATTGAATAAATACTCCAGGATTCCTGAAAACCTTTGTTTAATTTCCACAGTTCTGGAAAAATGTTGATTTTAAAAAGTTTGGGCCGGGCAAGGTGGCTCACGCCTATAATCCTATCACTTTGGGAGGCCAAAGCAGGTGGATCACCTGAGGTCAGCAGTTCAAGACCAGCCTGGCCAACAATGGTGAAACCCCGTCTCTACTAAAAATAAAAATAGCTGGGTGTGGTAGTGGGCACCTGTAGTCCCAACTACTCAGGGGGTTGAGGCAGGAGAATCGCTTGAACCCGGGAGGCAGAAGTTACAGTGAGCCAAGATCACGCCACTGGACTCCAGCCTGGGGTGACAGAACAAGACTCTATCTCAAAAAGAAAAGAAAAGAACAGTTTGCCTCTTTCTCTTGACTTTTATGGAGGAGAGAAGTTTTGTAGAGTCTTACTCTGCCATTTTCACTGACATTACTTAATCTCAGTTTCTGGTCTTGTCATTTCTTTTCTTGGGACTGCTTTAGATACGTTACACAAATACTAATATGCTGTATTTTATTTTCATTCAGTTAAATGTACTTTTGCTTTTGAGATTTCCTCTTTAACCCATAATTTAGAATTCTGTTGTTTTATATCCAAGTGCTTAGAGATTTTCCTATCGACTTTCCATTACTAATTCCTGTCTTGACTCTATTATCTTCAAAAAACTTACTTTGTATGATTTTAAGTCTTTAAAGTGCCTTGAGATTTGTCTTATGGTCTAAGATATGAATGATCTGTCTTTGTGAATGTTTCATGGGTACTTAAAAGAATGCGTATTATTCTGTTGTCTGGTTGAAAGGTCTTTAAAAGTCAATTAGCTCTTTTTGGATGGGTAATGTTCTTCAAATATTCTATATCTTTGCTGATTTTCTGTCTAGTAGTTCTATCAGTTGCTGACAGTGGGGCATTTACATCCCCAAGTATATTTGTGGATTGACCTATAAATCTACAATATATTTGGACATTTAACTTACTACAGTCTATGGTTAATGATATTTTACCACTTTAAGTGAAGTGTAGGAACCTTACTTCCAACGATCCACTAAAAATATAAATATAATTCTTTGATATTTCTTGTACAGACATTGAGTACCATGTCAATGGTGTATGATTTTTGCTTCAATGAGTAAATATTTTTTAAGAAACTCACAAGAGGCCAGCCATGGTGGCTCACTCCTATAATGCCAGCACTTTGGGAGGCCAAGGTGGGCAGATCATTTGAGGTCAGGAGTTCCAGACCAGCCTGGCCAACGTGGTGAAAACCCATCTTTACTAAAAATATAATAATAAGCTGGGTGTGGTACTGTGCACCTGTAGTCCCTGCTGCTCGTAAGGCTGAGACAGGGGAATCACTTAAACCCAGGAGGCAGAGGCCGCACCACTGCACTCCAGCCTGAGTGACAGAGTGAGACTCTGTCGAAAAAAAAAAAAAAAAAAAAAACTCATGAAGAATGAAATAGTCTATTATATTTATCTCCCTCACCACTTTATGGTTTGATTTTTTTTTACCCATTTTGTCATTCTTCTTTTCTTCTGTAGTTCCAAGCCTAATTCTATGCCTTTAGTCATGTCTAAATTTCCTTTAGTTATCCTTCTAGACCGGATCTACTTGCAACAAGTTTTGTTGCTATTCTTTTATTTGAGAATATCTTTATTATCCCTTCATTCTTAAAAGATAATTTTGCCAGATTTAGAATTCATGGTTGGCAGGGCTGTTTCTTTTTTTTTTTTCTGCACTTAAAAAGTATTGTACCCCTCATTTTGGCCTCTGGTTCCTCATGAGAAGTTTGCTGACTTTCAAATTGTTTTTCCCATACACATAAAGTATTATTTCTCTTTAGATGCTTGCTTGCTATCGTTTGGATATGGTGTGTTTGTCCCCACCAAATCTCATGTTAAAATTTGATCTTCAATGTAGCAATGTTAGGGATGATGGGGCGTAAAGGGAGATTTTCAGCTCATGGGGGCAGATTCCTCATGAATACATTAGTGCCCTCCCTTGGTGGTGAGTGAGTTCTCACCCTTATTAGTTCCACAATAACTGATTGTTAAAAAGAGCCTGGCACCTCTTCCCCTCCTCTCTTGCTGTCTCTCTTACCATGGGATCTCTACACATGCTGACTCCCCTTCACCTTCCACCAGGCGTGGAAGCAGCCTGGGGCTCTCATCAGATGCAGATGCTCATGCCATGCTTCTTGTACAGTCTGCAGAACCATGAACCAAATAAACTTATTTTCTTTATAAATTACCTAGCCTCAGATATTCTCTTATAGCAACATAAAACAGACTAAGAAAATACTTCAAGATTTTTTATTTGCCTTTAGTTTTCAGAGGTTTGACTATGATGTGTCTTGGTGTAAAATTCTTTCTTGTTTGGTGTTCCCTCATTTTCTCAAATGTGTTATTTTATATTTTTTCCAAAATTGGGAAAATTTTAGCCATTATTGCTTCAAATATTTTTCATTTCCATATTATTTCTCCTCTCCCTCTAGGATTGGAATAATATTAATGTTAAATTTTTTTCATTACAGTCCCTGAATCTCTGTTCTTTTTCTTTTCAATGTATTTTCCCTGGGTTGCTCAGCTTGGGTAATTTCTATTGTTTTATCTTCAATCTCATTGATTCACTCCTTTGTCATGTTTTTTCTGGCATTGAGTCTATCAAGTGAGTTTTTAAAACATTTTTGCTGACTATATTTTCAGTTCTGTAATTTTATTTCCCTTTGGTTCTTTTTCAATCTACTTTATATATCTTATGAGATTATCAGTATTTTCATGTGTTTCAAATATGTTTATAATTGCCTGTTGAAATATTTTTATGATGGCCACTTCAAAGTCTTTGTCAAATGATTTCAACATCTGAGTCATCTCACTGCTGGCATCTGTTGACTGTCTCTCTTGCTCAAATTGCGATTTTCTTGATTGTTTGTATGATGAATGATTTTCAATTGTATCCTGGACATTTTGGTTGTTAACATTGTAAGACTCTGAACACCATTTAATATTTTATTTTTTTGTAGCAGATAGTCATCCATTTTAGGTGTAGCATGCAGGTCAAGCTATAAGTGGGTATTCAGCTGCCTCCTGGGCCTTGCTGACACCATCTTGATAAAGCTTAAGCTCATACTGCCAATTAGTGCATATGAGGGGGATGAAGGGCAGCAGCACCAACTTACACTGCCTCTTTGTCTCCAAATGCAGTATAAACGCAGTCCCCTGCTAGACCTAGCTGACACAGAGGCGGGAGGACAGGGATGGCTGACTAGCCCTGCCACAAACTGAATCTTTCCATTGTCTTGATGGTAGGTGAGGGGAGGATGCTCAGTGAAGGACTCGGCCCCACTGACAAGACCAAATCAGGAAAATTGGAGAACTGTCTGCTTTCACTGGGTGACAGATGGAAAATTAGCTCCCTTTTCAGCCCTTCCATCACCACTGGATGAGTACATCAGTTTCACTCCTACTCCCTAGGGGCTATTAAGGGAAATAGAAGATGAGCTTCCCATTGGGCCTGGTGGGAACCTTGGGTGGGAATATTTTCCCATTGGTCTTTTGCCGGAACAGGGCAGATATTCTGTTGCCTTTTGTTTCTGTTTGCCTGATCCTTTATTCAAGGGGAATAGGCTTTTCTTGGAGCCTTTTCTCTCCCTTTACTGTGCTTGATGGTGGTTCCAGGTTATAGGTTTCATCAATGCTCCATTCAAGATAGACGGAGGCAAAAAGGAAACCCAGGGAATTCACCACTGTGTTGTGCCCTAAGTCCCAAAGCCCTCAGTCAATGTGACTTCTTTCCACCTGTCAGAGTTTTCCTAGCCATGTTTGTTGCATTCTGTGCAGAGCCTTTTAGTTGTAAGAGGAAAGACCTGGAAGAAATACAGCTATTCCTCTTGGCTGGAAACAGATCCCTGAAATTACTTTTTGTGAATATCTGTAATGATGTGGGAAATGCTTAATGTTACATAAATAAGAAAGGTAGAATTTTCACATTGGACCCTGTAATGCAGTTCAGAACTGGATGGAGATATGCCACATTGTCAACAATGTTTATGACTGGGTTGTGAGATTGGGTATAATTTAAATCATTTTCATGTTAATATTTATCTGGCACATTCTAATTTTCTGCAGGGTGAAAAAAAAACCCTCTTACAATTCGAAGGCATGTTTGCTTAAACACCCTTTACATGCTAAGCTATGATCTCCCCTTTTCTTACTTTTTTTCTATTGGTCCTAGTTTTGCCTCTGGGAAATAGTCAAAATAAATAAGACCTCTTTACTCCTGACACCCCAAAACACATTCAAAAAACTCTAAATTTACTTCGAAAAAGTAAATATGAGCCTCTTCCTCAGATTATCTTCATACTAATATCCTATTATTTGTAGCTCCAAGGGCATTTTTCTTGAAAAACAAAGTGGAGCCTACTTGGTGGTGATGGATAAGCTTCTTGATGTGCTGTTGCAATTGATAGACTGGACAAAGAAAATGTGGCACATATACACCATGGAATACTACGCAGCCATAAAAAATGATGAGTTCGTGTCCATTGTAGGGACTTGGATGAATCTGGAAACCATCATTCTCAGCAAACTTACCCAAGAACAGAAAACCAAGCACCGTATGTTCTCACTCATAGGCGGGTGTTGAACAACAAGAGCAGGTGGACTCAGGGAGAGGAGCATCACACACAGGGGACAGTTGGGGCGGGTAGGGGAGAGACAATGGGGGAGGGGAGGGAGAGGAGGGCGGGGAGGGATAACATGGGGAGAAATGCCAGATATAGTATGCCCCTAAAGTAAAATAAATAAATTTTTAAAAATAAATAAATAAATAGAAAAGAAAAACAATGAACCTACCAAAAAAAAAAAAAAGAAAAACAAAGTGGAAAAAAACTAGGAATTGGGTCATGCCCTGTTCATCTCGTTAGACTGTAACTGCCTTTAATCTACACACTGTAGAAACCTGCTCACCTCCGTTAGGTCACTGGTAAGCTGGGCTGCAACTGTGGGTTCTGTTTCCACCCACACTGAGCCCCTGTCCTATATTCTTCCCTGTACCCCTAACAGTAGCATAGTGCCTGGCACGGAATGGGCACTCTATAAAGGTTGAATTGGATGGATGACTGGATGAAAGGATGCACACAAGGAACAAACATTTGTTCGATAGATGGATGAATTAATTAATATCCTCAGTCGATTCTGTACCACCTGCATCTCCCAATTGGATGACTTTCTTACTCCATGCCTTAACATTTTCCATAAGCTTCTTGTGTGTATACAGCTATAATCTCACTGAGGTTTACCTTCAACAAATCCCAAACACCCTTCAAAGCATAAGTTTTATGAGCTATGCTTTTATTTGTTGTTGTTTAATTTTGCCTACATATGTGTTTAAATTTTTTTAATTTTTAAAATTTTATCTGTATAAATTTAAGGAGTAAGAGTGCAGTTTTGTTACATGGATGTATTGTATTGTGGTGAAGTCTGGGCTTTAAGTGTAACCATCCACCCAAATAGTGTACAAACATTGTACCCATTAAGTAATTTCTCATCCCTCACCCTCTCCCTCCACCCTCCATCCTCACCAATCTCCACTATCTTTTACATGCAATGTCCATGTGTATGCATTATTTAGCTCATATTTTAAGTGAGAACATATGGTATTTGCCTTTCTGCTTCTGAGTTGTTTTGCTTAAGATATGACCTTCAATTCCATCCATGTTTCTGTAAAAGACATGCTTTCATTCTTTTTTATGGCTGAAGGGTATTCTTTTGGTATATGTACCACATTTTCTTTATCCAATCATCCACTGATGGACACTTAGGTTGATGCCATATCTTTGCTATTGTGAATAGTGCTGCATAAACATGCAAGTACATGTATGATTTTTTATATAATGATTTTTTTTCCTTTGGGTAGATATCCAGTAGTGGGATTGGTGGGTGGAATTGTAGTTCTATTTTTAGTTCTTTAAGAAATCTCCATACTATTTTCTATGAGCCCTGCTTTTAATCTTTTATCTACTTTTATTGTATTTAGAAGGTAGTGAGATTTTAAGAATAGAGTTTTAAAATTAGTTGGAATATTTTCATCACTTTCCTTAGGCTAGCTAATTTGGTCAAATAATTAATTTTTCTATCCACCAAGGCAAGGCTTATCAAATTGAGGCATCTATTTATTCACCAAATGCCTATGAAATGAGTACAGATTAAAGAGACAAATTTTAAAGGCTCAGAATCATTGACTGACTGGTGAAAGACCTTAACAACATTCAGAGAGTGAACAGGATTCACTACAAAGAGGGTCACATTCCTGAAGAAGCTGAAGTTTAGATTTTGGATATTAACTCCAAGTAAGGCACTCTGTACAGTCACAGAGATACCCCAGATAGCATAATGACAGCACATTGAGTGTTCTCTTAAATAAAAGCATTCTTTGTTAAATGAATGCATTTAAAATATATCACATTTTTATAGCCTTGTTTTGGAATTTTATCTTTTTAAAGATATATCAGGACCTTCAAAAAATACAAGCGCCTGAGGGTCTTTCCTGATCTTTGTAGGATCAGGAACCAATGTTCCTTTCGATGCTGATTACAATGACTTGGAATAATATGTCCATCATCACCATAGTTTGTTCTTCTAGGATAGTGAACGAATGGAATAATTCTGAGTGGGAATTCATACCAAAGAAGTAATTAAACTGCCCTGACTTCTTTGGCCCCACATTTGCTTAGAGGGGTGCCCTTTGTTTTCGTAAAATCTCCAGAACATAGAAAGATTGAAGTATCTTTGCAGATTTTCATGAGGTAATCACTTCCTGTAGGGGCCTATGGTTTTTGTTTGCTTTATATGAACATAATCACAAGACTCAGACACATTTATCATACTCCAGAGAAAACCCTGTGCATCACAAACTTTTCATGTAATGAAGGCTATTTTCAGCTCCGCCATTGTTTCTGTTTAACAAGAGAGGAAAATAGTTTTTTTCTGGAATAGTTTGGATTGTTATTGAAATTGATCTGTTAGGAAAAGATGATTGAGCCCAGAAAACGTCACCTAGATAAAAATAACCAAAATACTTTCCCCAGGTAAAGCAACCTACAAGTGCTTTTGTATTAATGACCTTTGTTCATGAGTCAATAAAATATTCAGCTTTTTTCCAACATACTTGCAGTTGAGGATGTCTGGTTTTGATCTTTCTTTATCACTCTGAACCGCCTCACAAAAATTCATTTTAAATACATTTATTATAATGCATACTATGTATTCAACCTTATTTACTGAGGGACTACTAAGTACCAGTCACTGCTCTAGGTGCCCATGATACAACAGTGAACAGACACACAAAGGCCCCTGAGATTACTTTGCTTGGGAAAGAAAAACAAACAAAGAGATAGAATATGTCAGGCAGTGACAAATATGATAAATGCTATGAAGACAATGAAGCAGTGGGAGGCAATAGAAAGGGACAGGGGTATTCAGGGGAGTGAGGGAGGGAGCCATGTGGAAGCTGGGAAGGAGAGCATTCCAAGAAGAGGAGTTGGCAGGTACAAAGGCCCTTTCATGGGCATGTGCCTGGCATATTCATGAGACATTGCCAAGGAGGCAAGTGTGGTTAAATGCCATGACAGAGTAGAAGGAGGAGGGAAAGGAAAGATATTCAGGGTTCAAATCAATTCAGGCTTTTTAGGCCAGGAAAGAACTTTGAATTTTTCTAAATGTGAGGAAAAGTCACTAGAGAGGGTTGAGCAGAGTCATGACATAAACTAATATTTGAAAAGGGTAATTTTCGTTGCCAGGCGAACAACATATTAAAAGGGCCAAGAAAGAAATAGCAAGACCAAGTTAGAAGCTCTTGCAGTAGCACAGGTGAGAGATGATGATGATTTGATCTAAACTGGTGTGCAAAGGTGATGAGACATTGTCAGTTCCTGGATATATTTTGAGGATAGAGCAACAGATTTCCAATGTATTGAATGTGGAGTACCAGAGAAAGAAAATAGTCAAAGATAACAACAACATTGAGAGTTTGGGCCTGAGAAGCTAGAATGGTGACGCGGCCGTTTGCTGAAATGGCCTGGGGAATGCGCAGGCGTGGAAATAAGTCTTTGGAAATTAAGACTTCTGTTTTAGACATATTCAGTTATGAGGCCTATTGGAGATCAAAGGAGACTTACAAAGCAAGCTGCTGAAATAAACAAATTCTTACTGCTGAAAATTGCACTAAAATTAAACATAAACTTATCTCAATGTTTCTCAAAGTACATTTTTCATGTTGCTGGTTTTGTACACTGTTGAACAGTATTACATTGGGCTTCCATTTCTGACCATGATGGAGTCACTGATGCCTGAATAATCCTCCCTCCACAAACAACTATAAAACAAAGTATAGAGGAACTGTTTTTCTGTTTTTTTGTTTGTTTGTTTTTTGCAGAGAACAACAGGTGACACAAGACTAACCCCTAACAGAAGGGAAACTTACAAGGTGAGTCTCATGACTATCCAAATATCCACCTGGGGAAAGCTTTCCAAGTGAATGCAGCTGAGAGCAGGAATCTAACCTGAGCACTGTGGTCTTTAAGCTGAGGAGGCAGAAATGATAGTTTGCGTCAGCCGAGACAGCTGGAATCTGTGGTGGGACACAGCAGAGGAGGGAGCTATGCAGAAAGGGGGCCCCAGTGGTCCACATGGGAAACCTCTATGAATCTGTTGAGGGATGAGCTGTCCATGTGCAGAACAAGACCTCTTGTGACTCACCAGACAGAAATTGCTATCATATTGAGAGTGGAACAGAGATTTTAGAGACTGAAAACTACTTGACATTGGAGTCCAGCCCTGCCAGAGTGACAAGACCTTGTTCACACCTCATTGACACCCATGGCATCCAGATGAGACACTGGAAAGCCTGTTCCTTGGGAGCAAGAACAAAGTTTATTAAAGAAGGGGCCTTAGATGCAAAGTGGCCCCCAAATGCCAAAGGCACTGAGAAACCAAAGAATGAGGTAGACCAAATTCAGCTTGTCAGTAAAAGGTATTTTATTAGGGAAAATTATAAACAGAAGAATGATCTTAGGTGGCAGCAATACAGGTAGATCTCCGCACTGCTTGTTCCTAGACTCAGGGATTACATGCCTTAGAGAGGTGGGGGAAATGTGCTTTGTGTAAGACAATGAAGGACAGCCCTCCAGAACAGGCAAGAATGCTGTCTGTGTCACAGCTACACTCTGTGATGACACCAAGGAGGACATGTTCTTCCACCAAGGACTGTAAATAACGTAGGCATCAGGAGGCATTCATAGGACTGGGGCTAATCAGAAGCCAACAAGATGGAATCACTTCTACCTCCACACAAGCCTTAGAGCAACATCTACTCTAAACCACTCCTATCAAAGTCTAAAGCCAAATAGTTTTAGAATAAGGTTCACAAGAGATTGGCAGATGAGTCCCACCAAGTTAGAAGGGCTTGGGAAGCATCTTGAACTTTCCACATATCTGCACTAACCAAGTATAAAAATTAGCTTACATAAGTTCACATTGATCAGACACTAATTAATAACCCTGCTAAAACAAGTATCAACACTTTTTGGAGAAAGAACAGAAACTAGTGTTCTCTAAAGTGCACTGTCACAATGTACAATAAACAATCAAGAAGGACTAGACATACAAAGTAAGAGAACAATGTGAACCATAGTTATTAATGTTTAAAAAGCAGTCAATTGAAAGCAAACCTAAAATGGACCAGATTTTAGGATTAGCAAAAAAGACTTTAAAGCAGCTGTCAAACTTATGTTCACAGAATTAGAGCAAAATGTGATCTTGGTGAGTGAACAGGTAGGGAACCTCAGCAGAGAGATGAAAACAATGTAAAATAAAAATTCCTGAAATGAAAAGCTAAAGTGTTATTTGGGAGTTAAAAAAGGATTCTATGGGCAGTCAAAATGGGAAACTCATGTTTAAAAAGATTTAAATGGGTTGGTTGACTGCAGTACTTCTTAGCGCCTTTAATATGCTACACGCATGAAGAATCTCCAAAAAAAGATGATGGGATACAAGGCTTGCCACACATTTGACTACAGAACTCAACTTGCTCAGAGACAGTAGTCTGCAGAGTGCAAATGAGAATTATCCTTGGACTTTATGCTTGGATCTCTTCCAGCTGTGCCCATTCTCTGAGCTGCCATGCTCTCTCATATCGCTACACCTCTGAACCCTATTTCCTCTGCTTTGAAACTCTTTATGTTCCCACATTTATCTGATTAACTATTAATCCTTCAAAACTTATCCTAACTATCCTCATCTTTCTGAAGCCTTCTCCAGCTCCCTCTCATAGAATTGGCCACTCCTTCTCCTGAGATTCTGGAGCACTTTGTAGAAACATCCACTGAGTCATCATTTGCCATGCTGCAATGTAATTATATGTTTACATGGCTATTCTTGTGACCTCCTTGTGGGGACTGTCACCTCCTCAAGAGCAGTGACCAATCTGATTCATCTAGATGTCCTCAATGCACAATATAAGGCCAGGGATTGGCAGCATCATAACTGCTGAGTGAGCAATGCCTTACTTCTAAGGATGACAGCCAATGGAAATCAAGAATCATGATCGGGATGCTCCACCCTCCAATATTCAGCAGCATTAAGACAAGTCCCTGCAATCCTCCGAGGCACAGTGTTTCATGATGACTAGGAACACAAACTCTGGGGCCAATGGCCAGGCTTCATATCTATACTTTATCACTTGCTATCTATATGACCTGGAGCAAGTTATTTAACTTCCTTTAGCCTCAGATTCCCCATCTGGAAAATGAGGACAGTAGCCTCCTCTATCTGATAGGATGTGTGGGGATTAAATGAGATAATTCATGTAACAGAGCTACAAATCCCGACACACAGAAAGCACTCAGTGAGCGGTGGCTATTTATGTTATTACATTTTCCTGCTTGTCCCCTGCCTGCCACCACCTCCCTTCCTATGTTCAGTCAGTTATCAGCAGGTTCCATTCTAGCTTCCTTAACCCCGACCCCTTGCCTTTTACTACCACCCATTACCAACACCTGTCCACCCATTCATATCCGGGGGCAGCCCAAGCTGCCAGCATGCACCCATCCCTACACGCACCTCCGGGGCTGTATGCACAGGTCCAACTCATCCCTCAAGGCCAGATTCAAGCTGAGTCTGTCTGTGAAGCTTCACCTTCCCTCCTGTAGCATTCGTCTGGTCCACATGATGAGTATTTGCCGGCGTACCCCCATTTGTTTCACATAGGCCAGTGCTCCTCCCTCAGAAAGACGATGGTCCTTCTGGCCAGAGGCCTAAGCTCATTTTATTTCCTTCTATGACTGGCTCCTAAATTCAAGACACAGGCAAGGGCCATGGCAGGATACTGAGAGTGCAACAGTGCATCACACCGTCTCTGTAGATGTCCCTTGAGGTCGCAATGATGAGATAGTGGAGTCCCATGACCAGCCGCCTCCAGAGCCCACACAGCAGGTTCTATGTGTGACCTTCAAGGTTTTAGATAACTGAACCTTATACTCAGTGGTGTGATGTTACCTAAAATGGTTTGATGATCTTGGGCTGCATGAATAGAAGCTCAGGGTACAGGACAAAAGCAAGGGTTTTGTGTCTTCCCAACTGGTGTGACATATTGTGTTTCATCCCTGCACATTGACAGATTGTCATAGCAACACCAAGAGCACACAAACAAGGGAAGCATGAATGTCCAGTAGTCTAGAAATGACCTCGAAGGGGGCATAGTCAGAAAACGTAAGAATTTTCCATGAAGAAAATATACCCTTCTGTGTAAGGTCCTTTAATAAATATTGTTAGGCGTTTTTTTAACCTTAAAATCTAGCATTCATAGTGAGGTAGCTACAACATCCTAGCAAGCCTAGCAAGCATAGAATCTGCTGCCTGGACTCTGGAGGCAAGTGGTCGTGGGACTCCTATTATCCCTTCATTGTGACCCAAACGGACGTCTATAGAGATGGTGCGATGTGCTGTTGCACTCTCAGTATCTTGCCATGGCCCTTGCCTGGGTCTTGAATTTAGGAGCCAGTCACAGAAGGAGTCATTATTGTTTTGTTTTTAAATCAAATAGCCGTCTGCTAAACCTTGTTGATCAAGTTGTTTGGAAACGTGCTTTCTTCTTTTTTTTTCTCCCATCCCAATCTTAATTATAGAAAAGCCAACCCACAGTACTCTCTTCCAATCAGGGTTTCAAAACACCAAGAACTATCTCAAATGAAATGTGAAGTCTGGAAATCAGTGGGAAGAATAGTCCGTAAGCTGAGCATTCAGTGTGGGAAGATAGTGAATATTATCTTGCAAAACTGGAATTATGTTACTGAAAAAGTGTAAGGTGACTATTCATGCCCACATGAGATCGTAAGGGAGACTCAGCAGACACAGCCAATGGCAGGATCCACACTGCAAAACCTAATGATGATTAAACAGTCCAAGAGGCTTAAGATGCTCAGAGGAAGAAAGGAAAATATAGAATCCACAGGGCAGTGAGAAGACACTGGGGAAAATAAGGAGACAAATAGAAATAAAATAGATAGCCATTAAGGTTAAAACACTCCATAGACAAGTTAGACTACAGCCCACCAGCCACTAGCCCACCAGCCCACCAGCCACCAGTCATCTTAGACTAGATGACTAGAGAGAGGACTTGTGGTTTGGAAGATGATTCTGAGGAAATCAGACCAGAACACAAAGAAAGAGAAGAAATTATGAAAGTAAAATCAATGTAATGTGAAGAGTAGAATGACAAAATTCAATATAAATTTAACAGGGATTCGAAGGAGAGAACAGGGAGAGTGATGGAGAGGCAACATACTGAAGAGATAATGGAGGATAATTCACCTGAATTGAAGGAGGGGGAGTGCTCAAACTGAAAAGACACACTGAATTATGAGCAGGATACATGAAAATAAATCCACCTGTAGTCACACCATAATGACGCTGAGGAGTGTCAAATACAAAAACCAAATATTAAGATTTTCTTAAGAATGGGAACTAATGTAAGTTACTGAGAAGCTATATCCTGTCTTTTCTGGTGGGCTGGTGGGCTGGTGGCTGGTGGGTTGGTGGCTGGTGGGTTGGTGGGCTGGTGACTGGTGGGCTGGTGAACTGGTGGGCTGCTGGGCTAATGGCTGGTGGCTGGTGGATTGATGGCTGGTGGGCTAGTGGGCTGGTGGCTGGTGAGCTGGTGAGTTAGTGGCTGGTGGCTGGTAGCTGGTGGGCTGATGAGCTAGTGACTAGTGGACTGGTGGGCTAGTGGCTGGTGGGCTGGTGAGCTAGTGGCTGGTGGCTGGTGGGCTGGTGGCTGGTGGGCTGGCAGGCTGGAGGCTGGTGGCCTGGCAGGCTGGTGGCTGGCAGGCTGGTGAGCTGGTTGGCTGGTGGGCTGGCAGGCAGATGGCTGGCAGGCTGGTGGGCTGGTTGGCTGGTGGGCTGGCAGGCAGATAGCTGGCAGGCTGGTGGGCTGGCTGGCAGGCTGGTGAGCTGGTAGGCTGGTTGGCTGGTGGGCTGGTGGCTGGTGGGCTGGCAGGTTGGTGGCTGGTGACTGGTGACTGGTGGGCTGGTAGGCTTGAGGGCTAGTGGGCTATTTTCTGGTGGGCTGGTGAGCTAGTGGTTGGTGGCTGGTGGGCTGGTGGCTAGTGGGCTGGCGGGCTGGAGGGTGGCAGGCTGGTGGGCTGGCAGGCTGGCAGGCTGGAGGCTGGCAGGCTGGTGAGCTGGCTGGCGGGCTGGTGGGCTGGTAGGCTGGTTGGCTGGTGGGCTGGTGGCTGGTGGGCTGGTAGGCTTGAGGGCTAGTGGGCTAGTGGCTAGTGGGCTGGTGAGCTAGTGGCTGGTGGCTGGTGGGCTGGTGGCTGGCAGGCTGGTGGCTGGAGGGCTGGCAAACTCGTGGCTGGTGGGCTGGTGACAGGCAGGCTGGTGGGCTGGTGGCTGGTGGGCTAGTGGGCTGGTAAGCTGGTGTCTGGTGGGCTGGTGGACTGGCGGGTTGGTGGCTGGTAGTTTGGTGGCTGGCAAGCTGGTGGACTGGTGGGTTGGTAGTTGGTGGCTGGTGGGCTGATGGGCAAGTTGTCTTCAGCATCTAGCCAGAGAATGAATGCATCAATAACTGAGAAGCAGCCAGTTACTCTCCAAGTGGAAGGTAGGCTACTTGAGCAAGACATTTGGACTAAGAAGAAGGTGGCAATTTCATCCAAATCACTCTGCAAGTCCTCATTGTTAAGATTTGTTGATAACATGGGCTTGGACTTTCACTCTTTAACATGTGTGGGCGCACATGTATGTGATGGAAGTCAGTGGTGTCAGGCATCTTAAATTATCTGCAATCCATCTCCTCTTTGTTAGTAATGTACATAAAAGGATAATGAAAATCTCCCAGGGCAGGAGTTCTCAATCCTGGCTGAGAATACACCGATGCCCACGTGAGCCCATGCTTCAACTCTCTGGAGAGTGACATCAATGATGTAGATGAGTCTATGTCAAGAGGCCACCTCCTCTATCCATGTCCTGAAGGAACTCAGCCAGTGTGCCTGCAGTACGTGTCAACTGCTTCTCTGGGCATCAAGTCCCGTGAGGCTCCCCCAGCCGTGATGGGGCTGCCAGTTCTCTGCATTCTCCACCTTCTTTTAATCATGGTTGTGTCCACTGCATGCCCTGAGTCTTGTAAATTGAAGCCTCACCAGAGGCTGGGGTGAAACACTTTTTCTCTTTAGACTACTTACTTGGGTAAAATGTAAACATGACCTTTGGGAACTGCTAACCTGACCAACTGAGGGTTGATTCCAGTAGGAACTAAGAATATCTTCACCATTTTCACTTGCAGAATTACGAAGAGATGACGAAAATTGAGTTCTGTTTTAAGCATCGTCACCCAGAAAAGCTTTACGCAAGCTTTGGAGCCACAGTCTGCTGGGATGTACTTGTTGAAACTGCTTCTTTCATGTGTGGGAGGCTGGAAAAAAATCCCTGTAGTTTTTGGGCCTTCAGCTTCTTCATAAAAGAATAAGGGGTAATTCTTCAGTAAAAAGAATGAGGGGGCTAGACCTTGTGGTCAACGGGATACAGGGTTTGGACCTCCAGGAAACTCTCCAAATCAGGGCCTTTACTGGTACCCAGGCCTTTGTATTTTAAGAAGCTCCCACAGACAACACTGAGATACATCACTAGGTATTGATCTTGGTTACTTTAATTCCTAACATTTTATATTAATACTCTCAGTTTGTTTAATGTAAAAACATTGTCTAATAATAGTGTTAAAATTCACTCACAAAGTTTTAGTACTATGATTGCATTTAAATTGGATCTTTTTTCAAAAGAAAAGAAACCTTAGATAAATAATTAATTTATAATAAAAGAAATCCAAGTACCAATGCTGTATTAACCAATATGGCTCTAATATACATACTCATCATTTAAGTGAAACAAAGTACTTGGTTTAGGAGGAATATTACTAAGAAATGCCTTAGTTAGGAAATGTTCTGTAACATTTATGGTGAAAAAGGGACAGTGTAGGAGTTTCAAGCAGAACTACCTCATTTCATTATCAAACCGTTAGATCTGAGAATCAGAAGAAAGGTCTTACATCAGGGATGAGAATAAAGAACTGAAACTTACCCTGGAATTGAGAACAGAAACTGAAGCCATGGCTAAAAAGCAGAAGATAGCTGTAGAGAAAGCACCTTCTTGTCATATCACCCAATGAGTGAACAAGAAAGAACTGATAAAAGGAAAATCCTGGTGGGCAAGACTCAGGGCACCGCTGAGTGTTGGTGTCTCTGGCCTGTGTGGAGAGGCATGAGTACTGTCTCAGCATCTGAGGATAAACTAGACACTACACCCCAGCACAGGCAGTGCATACCTCAACTCCCACCCCTCACCTCTGGGCAAAGATGGGGCAGAACTACAACTCTAAGGCTATTAGGTGCCTCATCCAGTCAAAATCAAGCCTCAGAATAGAAACTGAGTTGACTTATAGAAAAATAAAATTGTTTTTCTTGTACACTCAAGTTTGTGGACTGGTATGTATCCCTGCCATGGAGTCACTGTGGCCTTTACCTTTGTTTACCTCTGCTCTATGACTCAAATGGAGATCTTGGCATACCCTGAGTCCTTCCTGCTCCTTCCACTTCTTCAATTATAGATTGCTCCTTCCTCCCTCCATTAACAATGGGAGAATTTAGTCATTCACTCCCTCATTTCATTCATTCGTTCTGTAAACACCACATCAGAGACCACTTCAGGCAACAGAAATAATTGCAGGAGGCTGGATGTGGTGGCTCATGCCTGTAATCCTAGCACTTGGGGAGGCCTAGGTGGATGGATTACCTGAGATCAGGAATTCAAGACCAGCCTGGCCAACATGGTGAAAACCCATATCTACTAAAAATACAAAAATTATCTGGGCTTAGTGGTGGTTGCCTGTAATCCCAGCTACTCAGGAGGCTGAGGCAGGAGAATTGCTTGAACATGGGAGGCAGAGGTTGCAGTGAGCCAAGATCATGCCACTGCACTCCAGCCTGGGCAACAAGAATAAACTCTGTCCCAAGAAACAAGAAAGAAAGAAAAGAAAAGAAAGAGAGAGAAAGAAAGAAAGAGGGAGGGAGAAAGAGAGAGAGAGAAAGAAAAAAAGAAAGGAAGGAAGGAACAAAGGAATGAAGGAAGGCAGACAAGCAGGGAACAGGACCAAGTTCCTTTTCTCCTGAAGACCACATTTTGAAGGTGAGCGACAGACAGTAAACAAATAAATATATAACATGGCAAGTGGTGAGAAGTGCTCTGAAGATAAATATAGTAGGGGAAAGGAATGAAGAAAGACAGGAGGCAGATGTTATTTTAGAGGGGGTCAGGGAGGCCTCTATGTTGACCTGACATTTGAGCAGAGAGTTCTGTGAACTTATGCTTTCTACATAGGATAACCACAGATAATCAGCCAACTGGCATAGCAGGGGAACAGTTCCCTCAGCAGTACACCCGGAGCCTTGTCACAGTGTAAGGCTAAATCAAATGACATCTAAAAGAGGCGTAAATGCCACCTGGGTATGCATCCCCACAGATGAAAAAAACTGACCGAAAATAAAAAATGGTAGTAGTAGAAATGGGCTCCCATTCAAGACAATGTTCCTGTAAACATGTATTGAATTACTTACCAAAAGAATAGACTGTGACAAAATCTAAATACCTAAAACTATCCAAAGGATATTTCCAAATCATGTTTTCCTTATACTGCATTGATCTGAAAATGTTGAGGAAAGGTTTAGAAGTGCGTGCTCCCCCAGACACAGTGGCTCACTCCTGTAATCCCAATACTTTGGGAGGCCAAAGCAGAAGGATTGTTGAGTCCAGGAGCTCCAGACCAGCACGGGCAACATAGCAAGACCCCATCTCTACAAAAAATTTAAAAATTAGCGGGGCAGGATCCGGGATCCAAGATGGCCGTTTAGGAACAGCTCAGGATTGCAGCTCCCAGTGAAAGCACAGAGGCTGCTGCAGGTGATCCCCAGGCAAGCAGGGCCTGGAGTGGACCTCAGCAGACCTACAGCAGAGGGGCCAGACTGTCAGAAGGAAAACCAAGAAACAGAAATAACCTCATCATCAACAAACAGAACGTCCATTCAGAGACCCAATCTGAAAGCCAGCAACTACAAAGACGGCAGGTGGATAAATCCATAAAGATGGGAAGAAACTAGTACAAAAAGGATGAAAACACCCGAAACCAGAACAGCTCTCCTCCTTAAAGGGATCACAACTCCTCACCAGCAAGGGAACAAGGCTGGATGGAGAAGGAGTGTCATGAAATAACAGAATCAGACTTCAGAAGGTGGGTAGTAAGAAACTTCTGTGAACTAAAAGAACATGTTCTACCTCATGCAAAGAAACTAAGAACCTTGAAAAAAGATTTGACGAAATGCTAACAAGAATGGACAAAATAGAAAGGAATATAAGTGAATTGATGGAGCTGAAAAACACAACACGAGAACTTTGCGAAGCATGCACAAGTATCAACAGCCAAATTGACCAAGCAGAAGAAAGGATATCAGAGGTTGAAGTTCAACTCAATGAAATAAAACGAGATGGCAAGAATAGAGAAAAAAGGATAAAAAGGAATGAACAAAGTCTCCAAGAAATGTGGGACTCTGTGAAAAGACCTAATCTACGTTTGATAGGTGTACCCGAATGTGACGAAGAGAATGAATCCAAGCTGGAAAATACTCTTCAGGATATTATCCAGGAAAACTTCCCCAACATAGCAAGGCAGGCCAATATTCAAGTCCAGGAAATACAGAGAACACCACAAAGATATTCGTCAAGAAGAGCAACCCCAAGGCACATAATCATCGTCAGATTCACCAGGGTTGAAATGAAGGAGAAAATACTAAGGGCAGCCAGAGAGAAAGGTCGGGTTACCCACAAAGGGAAGCCCATCAGACTCACAGCAGATCTCTCAGCAGAAACCCTGCAAGCCAGAAGAGAGTGGGGGCGAATATTCAACATCCTTAAACAAAAGAACTTTCAACCCAGAATCTCCTATCCAGCCAAAATAAGCTTCATAAGTGAAGGAAAAATAAATCCTTTATGAACATGCAAGTACTCAGAGACTTCGTCACCACCAGGCTAGCTTTACAAGAGCTCCTGAAAGAGGCTCTACACCTAGAAAGGAACAACCAGTACCAGCCACTCCAAAAACAAGCCAAATGGTAAAGAGAATCAACACAATGAAGAATCTGCATCAACTAATGGGCAAAGCAGTCACCTAGCACCAAAATGGCAGTATCAAATTCACACATAATAATATTAACCCTAAATGTAAATGGACTAAATGCCCCAATCAAAAGACACAGACTGGCAAATTGGATAAAAAGCCAAAACCCATCGGTGTGCTGTATCCAGGAAACCCATCTCACAGGCAAGGATACAAAAAGGCTCAAAATAAAGGGATAGAGGAACATTTATCAAGCAAATGGAGAGCAAAAAAAAGCAGGAGTTGCAATTCTCATCTCTGATAAATTAGACTTTAAAGCAACAAAGATCAAAAGAGACAAAGAAGGACATTACATAATGGTAAAAGGATCAATGCAACAAGAAGAGCTAACGATCCTAAATATATACGTACCCAATACAGGAGCACCCAGATACATAAGGCAAGTTCTTAATGACTTACAAAGAGACTTAGACTCCCACACAATTATAGTGGGAGACTTTAACACCCCATTGTCAATATTAGACAGATCAACCAGACGGAAAATTAACAAGGATATCCAGGACTTGAACTCAGACCTGGACCAAGCAAACCTAATAGACATTTACAGAACTCTCCACCCCAAATCCACAGAATATACATTCTTCTCAGCACCACATCACACATACTCCAAAATTGACCACATAATTGGGAGTAAATCACTCCTCAGCAAATGCAAAAGAACGGAAATCATAACAAACAGTCTCTCAGACCACACTACAATCAAGTTAGAACTCAGAATTCAAAAACTAACCCAGAACCACACAGCTTCATGGAAACTGAAAAACTTACTTTTGAGTGTTGACTGGATAAACAATGAAATGAAGACAGAAATAAAGATGTTCTTCGAAACCAACGAGAATGAAGACACAACATACCAGAATCTCTGGGATACATTTAAAGCAGTCTCTAGAGGGAAATATATAGCAATAAGTGCCCACATGAGAAGCAAGGAGAGATCAAAAATTGACACCCTATTGTCAAAATTGAAAGAGCTAGAGGAGCAAGATCAAAAAAACTCAAAGTCTAGCAGAAGACAAGAAATAGCTAAGATCAGAGCAGAACTGAAGGAGATAGAGACACAAAAACCCTTCAAAAAATCAATAAATCCAGGAGCTGGTTTTTCGAAAAGATCAACAAAATAGACAGACTACTAGCCAGATTAATAAAAAAGAAAAGAGAGAATAACCAAATTGATGCAATAAAAAACGATAAAGGGGATATCACCACAGTTTCCACAGAAATTCAAACCATCATCAGAGATTATTACAAACAACTCTATGCAGATAAACTAGTAAACCTGGAAGAAATGGATAAATTCCTGGACACTTGCCTCCTCCCAAGCCTAAACCAGGAAGAAGCCGAAACCCTGAACAGACCCATAACAAGGTCTGAAGTTGAGGCAGCAATTAAGCGCTTACCACCCAAAAACAGCCCGGGTCCAGATGTGTTCACAGCCGAATTCTACCAGACATAAAAAGAGGAGCTGGTACCATTCCTTCTGAAACTATTCCAAACAATACAAAAAGAGGGAATTCTTCCCAAATCATTTTATGAGACCAACATCATCCTGATTCCAAAACCCGGCAGAGACTCAACAAGAAAAGAAAGCTTCAGGCCAATATCCATGATGAACATAGATGCAAAAATCTTCAATAAAATACTGGCAAACCGATTGCAACAGCACATCAAAAAGCTTATCCACCATGATCAAGTAGGCTTCATCCCAGGGATGCAAGGCTGGTTCAACATACGCAAGTCTATAAACTTAATGCACCACGTAAACAGAACCAAAGACAAAAACCACATGATTATCTCAATTGATGCAGAGAAGGCCTTTGACAAATTTCAGCAGCCCCTTATGCTAAAAACCCTCAATAAGCTAGGTATTGACGGAACGTATCTCAAAATAATAAAAGCTATTTACGACAAACCAACAGCCAATATCATACTGAATGGGCAAAAACTGGAAGCATTCCCCTTGAAATCTGGCACTAGACAAGGATGCCCTCTCTCACCACTCCTATTCAATATAGTACTAGAAGTTCTAGCCAGAGCAATCAGGTAAGAAAAAGAAATAAAGGGCATTCAAATAGGAAAGGAGGAAGTCAAATTGTCTCTATTTGCAGACAACATGATTGTATATCTAGAAGACCCCATCGTCTCAGCCCAAAATCTCCTGAAACTGATAAGCAAGTTCAGCAAAGTCTCAGGATACAAATCAATGTGCAAAAATCACATGCATTCCTATACACCAATAACAGACTTAAAGAGAGCCAAATCAAGAACGAACTTCCATTCACAATTGCCACAAAGAGAATAAAATACCTAGGAATACAACTAACAAGGAACGTAAAGGACCTCTCCAAGGAGAACTACAAGCCACTGCTCAACGAAATAAGAGAGGACACAAACAGATGGAGAAACGTTCCATGTTCATGGTTAGGAAGAATCAATATCGTGAAAATGGCCATACTGTCCAGAGCAATTTACAGATTCAACACTACCCACATCAAGCTACCAATGACCTTCACAGAACTGGAAAAAACCGCCTTAAAAATCATATGGAACCAAAAGGGAGCCCGCATAGCCAAGTCAATTCTAAGCAAAAAAAAACAAAGCAGGAGGCATCACACTACCTGACTTCAAACTATACTAGAAGGCTACAGTAATCAAAACAGCATGGTACCGGTACCAAAACAGAGACTTAGACCAATGGAACAGAACAGAGGTCTCAGAGGCAACACAGCATATCTACAACCATCTGATCTTTGACAAACCAGACAAAAACAAGCAATGGGGAAAGGATTCCCTGTTTAATAAATGGTGTTGGGAAAACTGGGTAGCCATGTGCAGAAAGCAGAAACTGGACCCCTTCCTGACACCTTACACTAAAATTAACTCCAGATGGATTAAAAACTTAAACATAAGACCTAACACCATAAAAACCCTAGAAGAAAATCTAGGCAAAACCATTTAGGACATAGGTGTAGGCAAGGACTTCATGACCAAAACACCAAAAGCATTGACAACAAAAGCCAAAATAGACAAATGGGACCTAATCAAACTCCACAGCTTCTGTACAGCAAAAGAAACAGTCATTAGAGTGAATCATCTACCAACAGAATGGTAAAAAATTTTTGCAGTTTACCCATCTGACAAAGGGCTGATATCCAGAATTTACAAAGAACTAAAAACAGATTTACAAGAAAAAAACAAGCCCATTCAAAAGTGGGCAAAGGATATGAACAGATACTTTACAAAAGAAGACATACATGAGGCCAACAAACATATGAAACAATGCTCATCATCACTGGTCATCAGAGAAATGCAAATCAAAACTACATTGAGATACCATCTCAAGCCAGTTAGAATGGCGATCATTAAAAAATCTGGAGACAACAGATGCTGGAGCAGATGTGGAGAAATAGGAACACTTTTACACTGTTGGTGGGAGTGTAAATTAGTTCAACCATTGTGGAAGACAGTGTGGCGATTCCTCAAGGACCTAGAAATAGAAATTCCATTTGACCCAGCAATCCCATTACTGGGTATATATCCAAAGGATTATAAATTGTTCTAGTATAAGGACACGTGCACATGAATGTTCATTGCAGCACTGTTTACCATAGCAAAGATCTGGAACGAACCCAAATGCCCATCAATGACAGACTGGACAGGGAAAATGTGGCACATATACACCATGGAATATTATGCAGCCATCAAAAATGATGCGTTTGTGTCCTTTGCAGGGACATGGATGAACCTGGAAACCATCATTCTCAGCAAACTGACAGAAGAGCAGAAGATCAAACACCACATGTTCTCACTCATAGGGGGGTGTTGAACAATGAGAACACATGGACACAGGGAGTGGAGCACTACACACTGGTGTCAGTTGGGGGGAAATAGGGGAGGGACGATGTGGGTGGGGAGTTGGGGAGAGATAGCAAGGGGAGAGATGCCAGATGTAGGTGATGGGGAGGAAGGCAGCAAATCAGACTGCCACGTGTGTACCTATGCAACAATCTTGCATGTTCTTCACATGTACTCCAAAACCTAAAATGCAATAAAATAAATAAATGGAAAAAAAAAATTAGTGGGGCATGGTGGCATGCACCTATAGTCCCAGCTACTCAGAAGACTGAGGTGGGAGGATCTGTGAGCCCAGGAGTGTGAGGCTGCAATAAGCTATGATTGTGCCACTGCACTCTAGGCCAAGCAACAGAGCGAGACTTTATCTCTAAACAAAAATAGAAGTTCAAGGTCCCAGCCATGTTCCAAGTTTCCACAGAGACACACAATACAACTTATCGAAGGCCGATTCTCAACTGCAAGTAAGAAGCACAAGGTGTGTAGGGGGTAGACAGTGAGACTTCATGGTTAGAGGAGCCTACATCTAAACGGAACTGAGACAGGAGCGTTAAAAAACTTGCCCAAGAGCACACAGCCAGTGAGGCAGGAAGCCAGTATTAAAACTCAAGCAAATCTCAGGGGAATTATGCTGAGTGAGGAAAAAAGCCAATCTTAAGAGGTTACATATTATCTAATTCTGTAACATTCTTGTGTAACATTCTTGAAATTACAAAATTATCAAAACGGAGAACAGGTTCCAGGTCAGAGGGGCAGGGAGGGAGGTGGCTGTAGCCATAGCAGGGTAGGATGAGAAGTCCTCACAATGATAGAACATGTTTGGGTCTTGATTGTGGTGGTGGTGTGATACAGAAGTTGATGTGTGGTACAGATGCACGGAATTAAATACGCGTGCGCGCGCGCACACACACACACACACACACACACACACACACGTGTTAAAGCTGGTGAAATCTGAAAAAGCTCTGTGGATTGTCCCAGAGTCAATCTCCTGGTTTCAATAGTGTTGAGCAGTATGTAAGATATTACCACTGGATGAAACTGAATGAAGGGCACAGAGGATTTCTGTTTTTATTTCTTACGACTGTGCTCGAATCTATAATTACTTCAAAATAAAAAGTTAAAAAACAAACAAAAAGCAACTCAGGCAATTGGAGGCTTGAGCCTAAGTCTTAACTATGATATAGGGTCAGTAGCTGTGAAATTTTTATAAATCAAGAGATTTTTTTAAATTAAACAATATGATATTTAACAATTTCTATTATTCTGCAATGTTCTGTTTACCTGTTAATGGACAAGGAAAATCTAATTTAAAATGGTTTTCAATTGAGTGTGTTAAGTATTTTATCTAAACCCTTACTTTCTCATAATATAATATAACCCACATAAAACATCCCAATTCAACATAAGGTGGGGAAACAGTGTCTAAACTATCTATATTTATTTCATAAGCCCCCATTAAAATACAAACTTCTATAGGGAGAAAAGTAATGAGGAAACAAAAGCTTTAAAATAATCCTTGGCCAGGTGTGATGTCTCATGCCTGTAAGCCCAGCACCTTGGGATACCAAGGCTGGAGGATCACTTGAGGCCAAGAGTTAAAGACCAGCCTGGCCAACATGGTCTTTTAAAATACAAAAATTAGCCAAAGTGTGGTGGCGCATGCCTGTAATCCCAGCTACTCAGGAGGCTGAGGCAGGAGAATCGCTTGAACCTGGGAGGCTGAGGTTGCAGTGAGCCGAGATTGCACCCATTGCATTCCAGCCTGGGCAACAGAGCAAGACACTGTCTCAAAAAATAAAAAAAATTTAAAAAATAATCCTCCGTGTCCAGCACCATGGACTGAATTGTCCATGTAACACTCACATTTTTCTTCTGCATTCATGGAAGGCTGCAGGGAGGAAGGAGTCCCTTTGCTCAGCGTTCCTTCTGCAAGTGTCCTCCAAATCCATAGTAAAAGTAACTTCCCTTTTGTTCATCTTCAGTTGTTTTGATTTTTCTGAAATTTTACATTTTAGGCTCTGGAGGATACTGTATCATATGTATGGCAACAATCTGTGCAAACTGTTGTGCTTAATTGTGGGAAAATGTATTTACAAAGCAGATTTGAGATAGCACAGGATGGTGACCTGGCTCTACAGAGACCACAGGGAAGGAGGCAAACAGTCTGGAAGACTGTGATCTGGGAATGCAAACCTGGGCCTGAGAAGGAGGAGGGGAAATTCCCCAGAGAGGCCTCAGAGCCCTGGGGAACCCGAGAGCAGGAAAAGGACCAGCCCGACCTGTGAACTCCTGGAAAGAGCTGGGAAGTGAAGATCCTCTCAGCCCTAAGCAAGGCAGCCCAGGGACGGTAATGGGGCACAATCCCGGTGGGCTGCACCTGCCGCTCTGGAATACCTGGCTCTCATTCACTTCCTCTGCCTGCCCCTTCCCCCTTTCCATAATAGGAACAGACTGTTGGGGAAAAAAAATTAAACACTGTTTTCATTGTAAACCTGAGAAATTATCAATAAGAAACATTTTCTGCTCATGGGCCTCAGGCAGCTGCATGGTCTGCATCCCAGGAGCCGGGTGCTGGGTGACAACAAAAAGAGCTTTGATGGATATGGTGCCAGAGCAGAGCTCAGGAGAGGATAAGTTGATCAAAAATTTGACATGTAGTTCATTTCACTTTCCTGCTTTTTAGTATTTGTATTTGATTTCAGACTTTCCCATTAAGTACCTGTAATCCCAGCACTTTGGGAGGCCAAGGTAGAAGGATCATGTGAACTCAGGAGTTCAAGACCAGCCTGGGCAACATAGTGAGACCCCCCCCCCACTGCTTCTAAAATAAATAAACATTAGCTGGGTATGGTGGTGTGTGCCTGTAGTCCCAGCTACTTGGGAGGCTGAGATGGGAGAATCCTTGAGCCTCAGAGGTAGAGGCTGCAGTGAGCCATAATGGCGTCACTGCAGTCCAACCTGTGCTACAGAGCAAAACCCTGTCTCAGAAGCACAAAACATACAAGGGGTAGTGGGAATAGACTTTCCCATTAATTTCTGATGAACCCCAAAATGGGTTAGTGTTGGTGATTTTATAGCCTCCAGTAGTCAGTGCAAAGACTTCCAGATTCCTATGTGTGAGACTTAGGCCTAGTGGGTATAATAAGTAGGTGAATTGGCCAAGCTCACAGTGATCCTGTCACTGCCCTTGTTACCTGAATAGAAGAGCACCCAGGGGCTGTGGGTGCATGAAATATTTCACCCTCGCCCCCAGCCCCTCCCAAACACAGTTGGTGGGCCCTACGTCTACTTCCTGCAACTGAAAATGAGTTTGAAATTCTGGTTCTGTCTGTTCTGTCTTTCGAGCAGGCCCTGGCCTGGCCCTGCCATAGTCTTGGATAGGTTTCTTAATTTCTAGGCCTCAGTTTTCTTTTTTATAATAATGATTATTATTATAATAGCGACATTGTTGAATATCTGCCCTTTGCAAGGTAACTCCATGGTACTTTAGTTTATTCAATTCTTACAACTAATCTTTAGTAGTTATTTTTACCATTTTTAAAAAACGTAAAACTGTGGAAACTGAAGTTTAGACAGGCTGAGTAATTTGTCAAACCATAGCCGGAAGTGGAGGGGATACTTCCAAAAACAGATTCAAAGAAATATTCAAAGTCCATTTCTTGTTCTAAAATCCTATCGCTATTTTGGTGTAAAATGATTCACAAGAAGCAAAATCACATTGTCAAAACGAAAATCATATTTACTCCACCAAAAAGAACAGTTCTCTTACTGGCAATCATATTTTCCAAAGTGACAGAACACATATTTTATGGAGATTAAAGACTCTGTTACTAATATTCCCTTGTGTGTGTAAACTATGAAAGGGCTTCAAAGCACCAAACTTTTATGACAATGCATAGTGACCACTGTTAGAACAACGTATTGTATAACTGAAAATTGCAAAGAGAGTAGATTTTCAGTGTTCTCACCACCAAAAAAAAATGCATGTTAGGCAATGCATATATTAGCTCAATTTAGGCATTCCACAATGTATACATATTTTAAAACATTATATACACAATAACTATATATAATTATTGTTTGTTAATTTTAAAAATTAGTTTTAAAAACTTTAGGACTGAATACAGATGCTCACCATAAAGTAGACTAAAAGTGAAACAAAATTATTCCCCTTGAGATTTTGCACAGACTATTTCTTTGCTGACATTTTAACGAATAATTCAAACACTTGTTAATTCATGGGCATAAAGACATCTGACCAGCCATGGTGTGTGGTTTTAAAATTTCAGATTTATTTATTTCATTTGTTTATTTATTTTTCTGGAGACAGAGTTTCTCTCTTGTCGCCCAGGCTGGAGTGGAGTGGTGTGAGCCCTCAAGACATTGTTCAATGGCCTTTTTTCCCCTGAATAGCTTTCCATGGCTATTAGTTGCCATCAAATAATGCAATATTAAGTACAATTGAATGGCGGGTGAGACAGGCTTCTTTAATAATGGTGCTTAGGAATATTCAGAAACTCAGGGAAGCTTAAAAACCAACGTGAAAGTACTTATCAGTACCAGAGAAAACAATGGTAAGGGGCGGTGGAAGGAACAAGAAAAATACTAGGGTATTATTTCCCTCCTTTTAATTGAAAGACTACCAAACCATATGACACTTTTCGAAAGTCACAAGATTAATAATTAAATGTCACAGGAGAGAAAAAGTCAGAGTGGCGCTCTGGAGGAGTTGAAAGAGCAGGCTAAGATTTTGATTCATGTTCAACTTGGCCGTTTGTCCTGAAAACGTTTCTAAAGAATGCTAGAAAGATGAATATAAGCTTATAAACTGTGTCAGGCAGCTTGGAAGGAAAATATTGAACAAACCCATCGTTAATTCTCACATCTAAATCCAGTATATTTATTAGTAAAGGTATATATGTGGTAGTGGTAATGGTCATTGATGAAACCTTAGTTCATGTGGATTTAGAAACTGCATAAGAGTCTAGTTTTACTGAGGAATACATGAATAAAGATCTTCAAATATGGGATCTACATTGATACAGAGCTCAGCCCACTCACTCAGGAGCTACTACCCTCATCCTGCCACGTAAATCTGACTGAGGTCCATTTACCCCTACCCTAAGTTACCATGATTTACTACTAAGTAGAACAGACTTAAACCACAGGCCTTGTGAGCTGGCTTCTTAACATAACACCCAGGGAAGCCTACCAAGGAGTAAGGGACACAGGGGACAAAATGTGTTACTCTGCATCCTGAAGAAGACAGACACGACGCCATATTCCTTCTTACTTAACTTCTATGGGCTTTGTTCCTACTTTAGATAAAAGAGACAGAGAACTGAAAATAAAGGAAAATCAGTTAAAGAAGTTAAAAAGGGTGGGTAAATAAAGAAATGGGTAGAACCAAGAGTTACCTTCATTTACCACTCCCTCCTCTTTTCTCCTTTGGTTGATTCCTTTCTATTCTATAGTATTTTGTATATTATCTATCTTATCCACCAGATTTTAAGCTCTCTGGAGAAGGACTATGTCTTAATGATCTTTATCTTTTAGTTCTGTTTGTTCATCCATTAATTTATCCATTCATGCAACAACTGTTATTGAGTGCCCAATGTGCCAGTTACTATTGTAGAAGCTTGGGATACATCAATGAGCAAAACAAATGGGTGGAAAGATTGGTAATAAAATACATTGAATGAGTAAGTAAAGTATATAGTATTAAAAAAAAAAGTGGTAAGTGTTATGGGAGAAAATGAGTTGTGGAAAGTAGAAACGTTCCCCTTCAAAGTTTCCTTTCTTGTTAAAGAATAATAATAATAATAAATGTTAGAAATAATAGTCTCTTTAAAAGACATTCTTCAAAGCCTTCTTGCTTTTTACTAGTGACTCCTTATTAAGCCCTATGCTGTGTAACCATTAGATATAAAGGAATAAGTACATTCTATGTCCTTGTGCTTTAACCAAGATATTTGTGTTAGACCTGCTCACAGGCATGCAATACATTCTACATCCCTGTACTTTAACCAAGATATTTATGTTACTGCTTTTCTAAGTCCTTTGGCAAGCAACTTCCTGTCCCTTCCCTATTTAGACTTCCTCTTTTCCTTTTGTTCTCCATTGCTTTTACCTGTTTAAAAAAGTTTTAAATTATTAGTCAATCACATTCAGTTTTAGATTGTGAGGTCTGGCTCCAGCCAATGGAGATCAAACACAGCAGTAAGGCGTAACTCCAAATGCATAAAGAATAAATATGTCTCCTTTTCCTGTGTTCTTTGTACTGTTGTGGCAAGATCACCAGCGAAGTCACCCTTTCTAGAAGAAGTAAAGATTACCTTGCTGAGAGATCTTTTGTCTCAGTGCTGATTTTTCTTTGTGGCATCGAGCATTTGTTTCCAACATGAGTGCAAGGTAAAGAAGTTTGGGACTTGAGGGTAGGTGTATTAAGCTGCAGTAATAACAGTGGTGATCAGTGTATGCTTCACCAAGAAAATCATAACTGAGCCAAGACTGAGAGGAAGTATGAAAGTGAGTCCAGCAGAGAACCAGGGAGGAGGGAGTTGGGAGAAAGTGCTTCAGGTCGAGGGCTAGAGCATAGGCCCTAGAGTAGAAGCATATCTGATATGTTCCAGGAACAAAATGGTGGTCAGTTCAACTGAAACAGACTGAGCCTGGAGGAATCCAGGGGAAAGGGAAGTCAAAGGCTGTGGCAAGCCAGATCAGGGAAGCTTTTACCCTGAGATGGGAGCCACTGCAGCATGTGAATATTGAGAGACATGATATGTCCTATGTTTTAAATGGATCATTCTGGCTGCCAGGTTGGCAATAGACTATAAAAGCACAAATTTGTGTCAAAATATAAAGCAAAGCCCAACAAAACTTAAAAAAAAATCAAACATGAGTTTCTATACTGCCAGGCATGGATAGAAACACACCAGTGAAAAAGTTCACTGAGTAACTCATGAATTAGGAGAAGTCAGGGTTTTCTAAGTGTGAGAAAGAGAGAAGGGAGTTTGGGGTTTACATGAATTAAAGGCTGGAAAGTAGTGCTCTGCATAGGTTGGAACAGTGTTGATAAAACATGTGCTTTTATTAACTGGACGGAAAGGAGTCTTTGGTTAGGTCCAACAAGGGTCTGGTACAGGGGTCACTCAAAGTTCACAGTCCTTGATCTGCTTCAGTTGGTTAGAACCAGTTGTGGTATAGCATAGCATTCCATTTAGATATCTACTAGCTAAGTGCTGTCAGTGGAAAATTTTCTTTTACAGGTGGAAACAGGGAAACCTGTTAGGAAGCTCTTACACAAATCCAGGCAGCAAATGATGAGGCTCATACCAGAGTGCAGTAGTGAAGGTGGTGAGAAGCAGTTAGATTTGGGTATATGGGGAGATGGTAAAGAATGACTTTCAGGTTTTTGGCCTGTGCAACTGGATGCTTGAAGTTGCCCTGGAGATAGGAAAGGCTGTGAATGGTGCAGGTTTTGGGGAAAGATTTGGAGTTCATGTGAGTTTTAAGATGTCTATTAGACACCTGAGTGGGAACAGCAATAGAGACAGTGAGGTCTGGCTGGTGACATGAAGAGGGGACCTGAAACTCTATAGATGGTGTTGAACGGCAGGATACCGGGTGCATTTGCCTATGCAGCAAAGGAGACAGAACCCTGGAAAGCCCAACCATTTACCCCCTCCTAGTTCCAGTTTTAATTCATAGAAGATATTCTTGGCCACCTCCTTAAGTATTTTGTGGAATGAAGTGGAGGCATCAATAGATCAAGGATCTTTGTGCCTAAAGTGGTGTTTCTGAAAAGAGTGGATACTCATTAGTAGCTACTTTTGACAATCTCCTATTTCCCAGACATTAGCCTATATGCTTTACAAACATACATGCTTAATCTCTCCAAATTTATGTTATAATCCCCATTATTACAGATTAGGAACCTGAGGCCAGAAAAGTCAAGTAATTTGCCCAGCATCATATAGCTAGTAAAGGCAGGGCTGGAATTTAAGTTCAAATTTGTCTGAGTCTCTTATAATTCTGCCTTCAGTGGTAAATTACTAATCTGTGTAGAAAGCAAAATGAATAGAAAATGGGGGGGGTCCCAACAGCGTGTAGTTCCTGGCACGTCTTCAATCTTGAGCCTGTATCAGAATCATCTGGATGCCTTGTTTAAACAAACTGTTGGACCTCAACCCAGAATTCCTGATTCCACAGGTCTGGGATTTGGCCTGCTAATTTGCATTTCTAACAGGTTCCCAGGTGTTGTTGCTACTGCTGGTGTAGGGATGACACTTTGAGAACCACTGGTTTAGCGAGTTTTCCCTGATTCTGCCAGCTAATAGCCTCCACCTGCCAAATGGCCAGCTCTCTCCAATTACCAAAAGGGAAGAAGAGAGAAGTTCACAACTAATTAGAACTGCTTCTGAGTCCTTAGCACGATAGTTCCTTCAGTTTTAACTCCTAGTTCTCTCCTTTCTGAGACACATGAAAGTTGGGGAGTGGGGGTAGAGGATCATGGGGTGATGGTGGCTCCACTCCAGGTTTTCTCCAACACACCGTTTACCATGCTGTCTAGCAAGACTTCTTTTACTGTTAGACTCTCAGTGGTCTCATTGTCCTTTCCTGGGAAGAAAGTTCCATCATCACCTCTCCTGCTCCTAGTGGCTGTCAGGCATAGGGGAGGGTTCAGGTATGGCGGGCCTTAAAAGTTTATCCAACTATTGGGAGGGCCCCTTTAAGAACAAGAATACAAGCTTATAAATACACAATTAGGTGCAGAGCCTTGGAAGGAACTTGTGCAAGAGAGGGGGCCCTGCAGCTTAAGCTTCATTAGCTTCATGGTAAATCGAACTTATATCAAACATGTCTGTATATGTCTAAGATCCAATTACAGACAGATGCAAGTTATTTCCCATGGAGCTGCTGAGCCTCAGGCTAACCAGGGGATGTGGCTGATTGCTGTGTGAGAGAACCTGAGCACTTCATGGTTGGAAAGGCTTGTTTGTCCTGAACTTGGCAATGGGGGAAGGGCTGCTGACTGGCAAAGCTGGCACGCTGAGGGCTAAGCAAAAGCGGGTTTACATATCCTTGGGTTTGATCTTTTCCGTGAGTTAAAAGCCTTCCAGAAATCTCTTGCCTTAGAGATTTTAAAAGCCAACTTAGAGATAATAATTATTCCTAGTTTATCAAAACAAAATTTGACTACTCAATTTTAAGACTAATACTCAAAAAAGTAGTTACTTATTTATTTTTGGGGATGGAGTTTTTCTCTCGTGCAGGGTATAGTGCAGTGGTACAATCTTGGGTCACTGCAACTTCACCTCTTCGGTTTAAGCAATTCTTCTGCCTCAGCCTTCCGAGTACTTGGGATTACAGAAATGCACTACCACGCCCGGCTAATTTTTGATTTTTTTTTTTTTTTTTAGTAGAGGTAGGTTTTCACCATGTTGGTGAGGCAGATCTCGAACTCCCGACCTCAGGTGATCTGCCTGCCCACTTCGGCCTCCCAAAGTGTTGGGATTATAGGCGTGAGCCACTGCGCCCCGCCCTTAAATAGGTTTGGGTTGTTTTGTGTTTGTTTTTGAGATTGAGTCTCGCTCTGGGGCCACAGGCACATGCCACCACACCCGGCTAATTTTTGTATTTTTAGTAGAGACGCGGTTTCACCATGTTGGCGAGGATGGTCTAGATTTCCGGACCTAGTGATCCGCCCGCCTTGGTCTCCCAAAGTGTTGGGATTACAGGCGTGAGCCACAGCGCCTAACCCTAAAAGTGCGTTTTTAAATCATTAGGGTAAGGTCATAAATACATATTAATTTATGAATAAATTTAAGTGCTTGCTTGACACAGGGGGCTACATCACAGATTCTGGAGTTCCTTTTCTAAAGTCTTTCTAAAACCTTATTTTCCTATCTAGCTTGTTCTGAGACGTACTACGGGCAGACTTGGCCTTACAAACATATCGACTCATTCAACAAATATAGCTGAGGAAAGCCAAATGTCTCTGGGCTAGGAACTGGGAGGAAGTTACTAAGATGAGTAAAGAAGGACCCCCTCAAAAAATTAAATTAAGTCTTGGAGAGAATAGCCACGCACACCAAGAACCTCAACCTAAGAGGAAAAGCGTATCTAAGAGGCGTGAAATGGCTCGTGAAGAAAACAGGCGTCTTTAGAATTCTTCCAGATCCAGTGTAGTGGCTTACGTCTGTGATCCCAGCACTTAGGAAGGCCGAGGCAGGCGGATTATGGAGCCCAGGAGTTCGAGACTGGCCTGGCCAACATAGTGAGACACCGTCTCTTAAAAGAAAAATTAGCCTGGCGTGGTGGTGGGCGGCAAAACCAGGCCCTGTCTCGAAAGAGAGAAAAAGGCAAGGAAAGGAAAGGAAAAAGAATTCTTCCTCGAGAGAGGAAGCCGGTTACTGGATATTCGAAAGCGCAGTCTGCCCCTGCCTTCTCCTTCCAGGGTCACTGACGCTTTCTGCACACACAACGTGTTCCGCGGCAAAGTGGGCATAAGCCAAGGCAAGAGGACTGCATCACGCATCTCCTGGGTACCATGATTTGGAAAACCCAAGAATGAGTTCGGTGGGCCACCATCCTCAAGAAAGCACCATCAGGAACTGAGTCGGGCCGCGGGTATTCTCGACGTCAAAGAGGCCGAGGGGTATGCCACCAGGAGGAGTCACTGGAACCGCCCTTCCGCGCTCGTCTTGCGGTCCCGATACGCACTCAAACCCCTGGAAGGCTCTCACACTGTAGGGCAGAGCAGGCAGGCAGGCTTGTCACCGCGCCGGAGAAGCGGACAAGCCTCGCGTCGCCCCGGAACCCCACCCCTGCCTCGCCCACGCACCGCGGCGCCTGCGCGGCGAGGCCGCCCCATCCCCACGTGATCGCCGTCACCGCCTCCGCGAAGCGGAAGCGGCCATCATAAGTCCTGGCGGCTGGACCCGGGCCTGCCTCCCTCCTCCTCCCGCGCCGGGCAGCGGTAACGGGCTGGGGTTGTTCTGTCCTGGTTCTGTCTGGCCGTGAAGTCGCAAGCCTCTGAGAGTGGGACGAGGAGGCAGGGCCCAAGCGCTCCCGGGCGGACAGACTGACTGGCGGACCGCCCAAGCGTCGGCACAGCGGAGGCAGTGCCCAGAGCCGCGCCCCGCCCCTCGCAAGCCAGCTCTCAGAGCCCGTGGCCCGTGCCCGTTTCCAGTATGGCCGCCCGCCGCGCCTGACCCGCGGCCTCTCCGCTCCGACTCCTCGTAGGCGATGCCCAGGCCGAGGCCGTGACTGACACTCCAGCTCACACGCACGCACGGACCCAGGCCCACAACCGGAGCCCGAGCCCTGGGCTCGGAACCGTTGTCGCCCCCGGCGCCGCGGCCAGAACCCGGACCACGGCTTCCGCGCCGCCGCTGCCGCCTAGCCGAGAAGGGCCGCGCCGGACCTCGAGCGCGGCGGCCCCCGGCCGGCAGGGATGGGGAAGCGGGCGGGAGGAGGAGCAGCCGGAGCCGCCGCCGCCGCCGCCGCCTCCACGTCCGCCGGGGCCGGACTGGAGCCTACTGCCGGCCGTAGCGGGGGCCCGCGAAGCGCGGCCGCCGGCCTCCTGGGAGCGCTGCACCTGGTGATGACCCTTGTAGTGGCCGCGGCGCGGGCTGAAAAGGAAGGTGGGTGTCCGCTGGCGGCGTCCCTGCGGCGGGACTGTCACCAAGCTCTCGCGGAGCCCGGGAGGGCTGGGCCGGGAGAAAGGGCCGCGGCCGGGGCTCCGATGCGAAGTTGGGCGGTCGGGTACCGTCCCGAGCAAGGACCTCGCGTCACCCGCTGCACCGAGTGGCCCTCGCTCTCCGTGATTTCTTCCCCTGTCTCCTGTCACTGCCATTTCAAAACTTCCTGAGTTCTCTTACGTTCTTGCCACTTGACCGGCTAGGTTGGAGGGGCATATTTTTGGCTTTATTGCGGCTAATTGGTACATTTTAGGACACTGCTGTTTTCTTGATTGAGGTTTTAAAAACGTGCAGACAGAGCTTAATTTTAAATGTTGTGGTAAAAATAGACACAGCTTACAAAATTTCACTTTGAATTTTTTCAGACATTTCTTTGAGAGGGATCTTGGTCCTGTAGCTTCCTCCTTTAATAACTCTGCGGTATTGGTGACTTTATGCCTAAATACAGTTCCATTTAACTCTGTAGCAAGCTGTCGAAAGCCTGTTTACATTTCTTTATTTTAAAATATGTAATTCGGTGCGTTTTTCTTTGATGTGAAAGTCTTTAAAAATTAATGTGAAGTTGCCAGCTTGCAAACCTTTATCTATAATTTACAGCTAAAGGTTAGCCCCTATTTTGAAAAACTCTCATTAGTATTGTACTGCTGCAAAATGGGTACTTGGACAGGGTCAGAAATTATTTTGCAATCCTGAAGACTAAATCAGTGTAATTTCATCTACACTACCTGCTTTTGAGCCAAGGGACATGTGAATGGTCACAGAGCCTTCATGAAGAATTCACTAAATGAATACTTAAAAAAAAAACAAAAACAAGAAAAAACTAAACAAAACTTGTTAGTTTAGCTACCATTTTGCATGAAACTACAAGAAAACAATTTCTTGCCACGGTAACTTTAGAGTTAACGTTCTACTTTATGACTAAAGTCACTTGCCTTTCATTGCTATTGAGGTAAAAGCAAATACAAAGCAAATTATTATTAAAGTGCAAATGTGCTTCGGTTTACTGTTTTTTTAAATTTTTGTCCACAGTGCTACATTCCCTTATTTAACTCTTTAAGCAACTTTGGTCTGGGTTAACATTGGTGGAAATTATTCAAAGAATTTCCATCTACAGAAAGGATTAATTGATGGAAGCAAGATTATTTCCGGAATAAAATTTTGCTGCTTTAAGACTAGTCAGGCCTGAGGTTGTCATAATACATGATTGGCTACAGATCTGCAGTTAGTTGAGTGTTCTTTCTTATGTGTGATCATGGTACCTAGCATTTTGGCATGTAGTGGGTGTTCATTGAACCCAAAATAGTGCAGTAATTTAATGGACATTTTTTTGTGGGGGGGGACTTCAAGTAGACCTTGGTGAGTATTGTGTCCTTGTTTTCTGTTCCTTTGCTTACCTTGCACAGTGTCAGACACACAGGCGCTTAGCCTTTGTTTGAGTGAATGACTGTTTTCATGGGCCCTTAGCACAGGGAAATGAAATAATGGTTGAATCTAGTAAAGCATTAAGTTTGCATTTTCTTTCTACTGCTGCTTATTTTTCTAATAGCCATTTTATATGCTAATAAAACTTTACTCTGGGTAAAGTTATAAGTAAACAAAACTTTTGTTTGAGAACTGTCAGCCTAAAATATATTGCTTATTTCTTATTTGCATAGTTTATACATGTTTTAGTGCACCTCTCTAATATTTATAAATGTGCATAAGGATTGGACGAAGAGAATACTTGCCAGGGTGTTAAGTGTGTATTAAAGGAGGTGGTTGAATCAGCCAGTGGTCCTGGGTGAATCATATATCCTTTGTAGCCCATATTTGTCGATATGAACAATTTGTGTGTGCAGAGTTATCCAAAATATTGATGGGGTTGATACTAATACAGAACACAGGCCTCTACCCATCATAAACAGATCTGGTTCTAATTAAATATTCTGTGAAGGTATCTCCAGAAATGGCTTGTGCTTTAAACCTTCTTACTGATCATATTCCAGTATTGTTTCTGAGTAAGTAGGGGAAATGCAATTTATTTTCCTATGTGATTGTGATACTGTGAGTTTGGCATCTGATGAGACACAAATACAATATTTGCCCTAAAAGGTACTGTTGAGTTTTTCAGCAAATCTCTGGGCAGATTTCTGAAGATGGCTGAGTTCAGTTGGTCCATTTACACCCGGAGAATTTTTTGTGCCTGTCGAAGTAGCATAAACTAGCTTAAAATTTCAAAGTTAAGATTTACCTGCAGTTTTAATGATGGTTCTGTAGGTATTTTGCATGTTTGTATGTTTTTTCATGCATTACTATATAATTTCACTGGAAAATCTTTAAAAGACAGTAAAACTCATTGTCTCTTGAAGAAAAGCTGCAGAAATAACTTACCTAATGCAGTTTGTCATGTTTGGACTTGATGTTGATTTTCTTGAGTCAGAAGCATGGAGCATTCCGTGTCTTAACATCCTATATGTCTTAACTGAGCTCTTGGGAGTGTGCTGTCACTAGTCCAGAGGAAAGGTACCTTTGAGACTGTTTTGGCTGTGATGTAAAGTTTGTAAGGACTTTTGAAAGAGTTTCCAGAGATAGAAGTTACTATAATCACTACAAATAACCAGTTCTAAATTGGTGGCAAGATATTTCATGAGGCTAATATCAAGATATTGAGAATAGTGAAAATGTGTGTGAGTTGTGAAAATATATTTTAAAAATATGTAGTGAAAATACATATGTGTGTATATAAAATGTATAATTTTAATAGTCTTTTGAATTATAAATCAGCCCATTATGACTGGCAAATAAGACCATTTTAAAAGCATCATTTACCATGTAGTAACATTTCATTGTGAAGTGGGTTTTTGGAAGGTATTTAATTTATTATAAATGAGAAGCTATAGTTTATGTATCTAGTAAATATGAATTTGAATAAATTTTCAAGAATGATTGTTTCAATATATGACAATTTAAATTTCATTGTTACATGCTTTATTAATTGGCAATTAAATGACAGGGTAACACTTTATAGCCTTTATTAGGACTTTTAAAATTTTTTGCCAGTGTACTATAGTTTCATGCACAAATTTTGGTTTTCAGCTGTATTTGTGACATAGGTGCAAAACACAGTACAAAAATATAAAGCATATGGAAAAAGTACATAGGACTAAAGACTACCAGAAAAGAGATAAGAATCCAATAGTTTTCTAAGGGTGGTACAATTGACTAAGAGTGGTATTTACTTTTTCTTAGCCAAATTATTTTTAACCTGCTTATTACTCGACAGTGTTAAAATGTTTTTGAAAGTGATTTTCTTTCTTTTTTTTTTTTGAGATGGAGTCTCACTTTGTCACCCAGGCTGGAGTGCAGTGGCGCGATCTCAGCTCACTGCAATCTCTGCCTCCTGGGTTCAAACAGTTTTCCTGCCTCAGCCTCCTAAGTAGCTGGGATTACAGATGTGTGCCACCACACTTGGCTAATTTTTGTATTTTTATTAGTGATGGGGCTTCACCATGTTGGCCAGGCTGGTCTGGAACCCCTGACCTCGGGTGATCTGCCTGCCTCAGCTTCCCAAAGTGCTGGGGTTACAGGTGTGAGACAACGCGCTCACCCAAAGTCATTTTTTTAAGAGTGAGATGTGTTAACCCTTTGTATGGGGTAGAGTGGGTACCTTTTAACTTAGAGCCTAGTAAATAGAATATTATTTAATAAGTGCTTCACTAATGAACTTTCGTAGCTTGCTTTTACTAAAGGTTATTTGGTACTGTCAGGAGCATTGGAGTTCTATAGTTAGAAAAAGTGTGTCCTCTTTTCCTCTTGCCAATGACCATTTTCCTCTTCTTTCTAATTCTTACAGTGGATCCTCATAGACATGTGCCAGAAAGATTGCTTTGGGAGTAGATGTAAACTCATCTGTTACCATACAGAGTGGCAATAAGCCAGATTTCTCTTGGAGGAAAATAAAATCTTTGCTAGGTGCATGATATTTTAGGCGTTCTCTCTCTCTCTCTCCTGTATGTGACTCAAGCTCTCTGGGCCTTGCCAGACCAAGAGGCCCTTTTCCTATAGCTGAATTTCCCCCCACTTCTCTTGAGAGCAGCATCTGGCATTGTTTTGGTGACTCTCTGCTTCTTGGTTCTGGTTGTGCCCTAGCTGTCAGTTGCTGTTCTCCAGTTGTCAGCTGTTGTTTCCCCCTATGTGTGTCTAGCCGCTGGTGCACACTGCATATGTCTAGGGCAGAATTATCTTGCGCCACCTGTAGTTTTCAGTTTTTTTTTTTTATTAATGCCATGATTATTCTGCCTGCCCCATTGGATTCAGTTGTGACCCTCCACCAAGTGGCATCAGTGCCTGTTATATCCTCTTAGGATCAACTCTCCCACCGCCTTCAGCCTGGGGCATTGCAGCAGCCTCTCTCCTACCACCTCTCCATTTCTGTTCAGTCCTGCATGCTCCCGCTGAATTTGTGGTGTCTGTGTTACTCATTCATCATTCATTTTGACACTTAATTGTGTACTGCCTTGTTTAGCTACTTAAATGATTTAATGGGTGTCATTCTTTACCTAGACCGGAATTTCTGTGGGGCAGAACCTTTGTCAACATCTGTAGTACATACATAGCAGGCATTCAGTTTCGAATGAAAGTTTGCCTAAAAGGAGCTTATCTTCTTCTTTTTGTACCTGAGAACCTGGATTGAGAGTCAGAAGTATAGATAAAACTCTGTTCTGGTGCAGATGGCAGGAGGAAATCTGCTGTAATAGGACATTGAATAACACTTTTTTTCTTCCCCACATGTTGCTTTTTCTTATAACTAAAAGGAATTGTATGTACTTAACCATCACTCTTAAAATTTTTGGATTTTAAGATTTTCAGAGTCTCATAAAACCCTAATTTATAGATCATGAAACTGAGGCATAGAGAAGTTAAGTAATATACCCAAAGTGACAGGGCTGGTAAATGGTGGAGTCAGGATTCCATCCTAAGCCATCTTTCCCTTGAACCAAACTGTGTAAGCCTGAATGAGCACTTCAGGAATTAGATTTTGTTATATTGTACCAGCTGCAAAAAGAACAGACTTGACAGTTCATGCAAAACCAATGTATTAAGTATTCAAGTAAAATGTACTTTTTTGGTTTATTTTCTTAAACAGCCACAAGCTTTCATATCAGTTTCTCTTGACTTGTTAATAGTTAAAGTAATCACAGGCCATTCTGGACCATGAAGGTTCTTAAAAGGAAACCACTGAGCAGATAATCCAGGAAAATGAATATTTGGTATTCGAAGCTACTGTCTTTGTTCTTGATGACTTAGATATCTGGTCATATTGCTAAGGTTAAACAATATTGCCTTCTATAGATACTGCTTAGCTCCGGATTAGTGTGATGAGTTAGTTTATAAACTTGTGGAATATTCTCAGAAGCTGGCCCTGGATTAAAAGGAACTGGACATAATGCAAGGGTTGGTAGTGGCATTGCCTTGGCAGGGGAAAATCTCTCACAGACTTTCATTAGAGGTCCGAGGGCTTCAGAAGAAGTTCATTTATGGCGCTTTGTTCTTATTAGGGCATTTTCGAATTAGGTGGTCATTAGTTCTCATTTGTAGTTCCAAATCTTTTTTGTTTTTTAAATTCCCATGTGATTCCCTTTTTTTTTGAGATGGAGTCTCACTCTTTCACACAGGCTAGAGCGCAGTGGTGTGATCTCAGCTCACTCCAACCTCTGCTGCCTGAGTTCAAGCAGTTCTCCTGCCTCAGCCTCCCGAGTAGCTATGATTACAGGTGCGTGCCGCCGTGCCCGGCTAATTTTTATATTTTTGGTAGAGATGGTGTTTTACCATCTTGGCCAGGCTGGTCTTAAATTTATGACCTCGTGATCTACCCTCCTCGGCCTCCCAAAGTGCTGGGATTACAGGCGTGAGCCACTGAGCCCAGCCATGATTACTTTTCGAGACCAGCCTGGCCAAAGTGGTGAAACCCTATCTCTACTAAAAATACAAAAAATTAGCCGGGCATGGTGGCATGCGCCTGTAATTCCAGCTACTTGGGAGGCTAGGCAGCAGAAACTCTTGAACCTGGGAGGAGGTTGCAGTGAGCCGAGATCATGCCACTGCACTCCAGCCTAGGTGACACAGTGAGACTCTGTCTCAAAAAAAAAAAAAAAACACAGATGGAAGGTTTCTAGAATGCCTTCGCTATTTGCCTGATTCATTTTGTTGCATACAACTCTGCCGTTTTATGGCAGACTGAGGTGTAAGAGGATCTTTTGGATGGTCAGTCATGATAGAGTATGAAATTGACATTTTTATTTATTTTCTAAAAACTGCAGTCAAAAAACACATAACTGTAGGGTCCAGCCCTACAGGGTCCTGTGAGCCCCTCTCTACTGGTGCAGAGTCGAGAAACTGGAAATAAAAGACACAAGACACAGAGATAGAGAAAAAAGAGTTTGGGCCCAGGGGACCACTGCCAACCAAAGCATGAAGTCCGGCAGTGGTCCCAAGTGTCTGCATACTCTGACTTTTACTGAGTACAAAGCAGGGGACGGGGTAGGTAGGATCAGGTAATGGTGGCCAGTGATAGGGTCAGGTATATCGCGTGTCATAGGGTTGGGGGTCTAGGACTTTCAGGTAGACGAGATGAAGGAGCATAATGCGTCAGCACTTTTTCCATACTTGTCAAGAAAGAACAAAGACATTAAGATTTCTGTTACTTTTGCTGATTATCTCTTCTAAGAAAAAAGGAACCAGTTGCAGAAGCGGAACAGGAATGTGGACGTGGAATGTGACCACTGAAGCAGAGCATCATATAGAGACAATTAAGCCCCCGGATGTCTGCGGACTTCCCTGACAGCTGTCAGACCTACTGCAAGAGCTTGGAGGAGCAGTTTTCTCCTAGCTTCTCCAGGGAAGGAAACATCTTGGACTTCTCCTTCCACAGCTGGCTAAACAGTGGGCACTTCCCCAGCTCTGGCGCTGCTGCACAGCCAAGGTGCCCTCCAGCAGCCCTTATGCAGGCGTAACAGAGGACTTAGAGCGTCTTGCCTTAAGGTCACTTCTTTCACAGTGTCACCTTAGGTTCACACTTCCAGACCTGAGAGGCATTAGTAAAAGATTATGCGGAGTATATATACATATCTTAATGGTTACCTATAAATAACTGAGATCACCTGTGAATAACTACTATAGTTATATCTCTAGTTATTCTTCATTTATATGGGACCAGGCTTGAGACTTCTGACTTCTGTCTCCACACTTATGGAGTCCCCCACCCATACATAATAAAATACTTAATGATTTTTGTGTATACGGTTCATTAGTGTTAAGTATATTCACATTGTTGTGTAGCGGATCTCCAGAACTACTTCATGTAAAATTGGAGCTCTATACCTATTAAACAACTTTCTATTTCTCTCCCTACCTTTAACCCCCACCCCCAGGCTCCTGGTAACCACAGTTCTTCTTTCTTGTCTATGAATTTGACTACTTTAGATACCTCATGTAAGTAGAATAATGCAGGTTTGTGACCTGCTTATTTTATTTAGCATAATATCTGTAAGGTTCATCCATGTTGTAGGATGTGACATGAGTTCCTTTCTTTTTAAGGTTGAATTTATATTCCATTGTATGGATGTATCACATTTCGTTTATCCATTCATCCATTCGTGAACACTAGGCTCGCTCCCATCTCTTGGCTCTCGTGACTAATGCTGTGAAGTTGAGTATGCAAATATCTCAAGACCCTGGTCTGAACTATTTTGCATGTCTACCCAGAAGAGAGATTTCTGGATCATGTAGTACTATTTTTAATTTCTTAAGCAGCTATCACATTTCCATAGTGGTTGCATAATCTTACAATGTCGTGAATGGTGCACAAGGATTCCAGTTTCTCCATGCCCTTGCCAGCAATTATTTTTTGTTTTGTTTTGATAGTGGTATGAGGTGATATCTCATTATGGTATTGATTTGCATTTTTCTAATGATTAGTGATATTGAGCATCTTTTCATATCCTTCTTGGGTATTTGTATATCTCCTTTGGAGAAGTGTCTGTTCAAGTCCTTTGCCCATGTTATGATCAGGTTTTGTTGTTGTTGAGTTATAGGAGTTCCTTATATATTCTGGATATTAATGTCTCATGAGATGATTCGCAAATATGTTCTCCCATTTGGCAGGTTGCCTTTTCACTCTGTTGGTCAGAATAAAAGTTTTTGTTTGGTATAGTTACTTTTGCTTTTGATGTCATATCTGGGATATCATTGCCAAATCCAATGTCATGAAGCTTTTCCCGTAGGCATTTTATAGTTTTGGGTTTTATGTTTTGGTCTTTAACCCATTTTGAGTTAACCTTTATTTATGGTGTAAGATAAAGGGTACAACTCTATTCTTTTACATGTGGATATTCAGTTTCTCCAGTTCCATTTGTTAAAGAGGCTACCCTTTCTTCATTGAGTAGTCTTTGTGTCGTTGTATAAAAATTAATTGGTCATATATGCAAGGATTTATTTCTGGACTCTTTATTGTATTTAATTGCTCTGTGTGTCTGTCTTTATGCCAGTACCACACTATTTTGAATACTATAGCTTTGTAATATGTTTTGAAATGAGGAAATGTGAGACCTCAAACTGTCTTCTTCCTTTTCAAGATTATTTTGGCTCTTTGGGGTCCCTAGAGATGCTGTGTGAATTTTAGAATGCATTTTTCTACTTCCCTTGGGATTTTGGGATTTTGATAGGGATTGTGTTGAACCTGTAGATCACATTGGACAGTATTGATATCTTAACAGTATTCTAACCCATAAACATGAGATGTCTTTTCATTTATTTGTATCTAATTTTTTCAGCAGTGTCTTGTAATTTTCAGTGTACAAATCTTTCACTTTCTTGGTTAGGTTTATTCTTAAGTGTTTTATTCTTTTTGGTGTCATTGAACATAAAACATGCATTTTTGAACTAATGTTTTTAATCAGCGTATGACTTATAGTTGTAAATATGTAGTTTTTAGTAAACACTCCATATTTGAAACAAAAAAAAAATGCTGTATACTTAAGGTATTTCCTTAATTACTTGCCAATAAAATGAAAGATATTTTAAGCCCTCCTTAGTTCTAACAATTTGTGACTGTTTTTTAAACCACTTCTAATGATTGCAAAGTGATATGGCAGTTTGGTTCTTGAAAGCTAGTTTTTTCTGTTTGGTTCTAGTATTATGTTTGGATCAAAGGATGCACTAAAAACTATCTTGGCAGTAAAGTTTGAGGAATAGCATAGCCAACTTTATGGATTCAAGTTAATTAGTGATTTGTGAAAGAGGAGAGAGATCCAAGATGGCTGATCACTAGCAGCTTGGGATTGCAGCTCCCACTGAAAGAGCAGAGAACGAGAGGACGCCACACTTTCAGATCAATTTTTGTTGCTCACACACCAGGAGATTCCCAGCGGAGGAGCCCCGCGTGTCGCCAGCGTGACTCTTGAGGCTGGTGAGGCGGTTTTGCCGCTGCCATGGTGCGGCAGTTCTTGGTGCAGTCAGAAAAGCACCGTCAATCTTAAAGCCGCTGTTTTGACCGGCACAGTGGGTTGCTCAGATTCTAGCGCCGGGAATCAACAAGTCGGACGTCCATTCAGAAACCCAACTATAAAGACGGTAATTATAAAGACCACAGATGGATAAATCTATAACGAAGGGAAGAAAACAGCCTAAAAAGGCTGAGAATACCCAAACTCAGAACGCCTCTCCCTCTACAGGGGATCACAGCTCCTCATCAGCAACGGAACAAGGCCTGATGGAGAAAGACTGTGTTCCATTAGCAGAAGCTGACTTTAAAAAGTGGATGATAAGAAACTTCTGGGAATTAAAAGAACTTGTTCTAACCCAATGCAAAGAAACCAAGACCTTTGAAAAAAGGCTTGAAGAAATGTTAACAATAACACACAATTTAGAGAGGAATATAAGTGAATTAATGGAGCTGAAAAATACAACACGAGAATTTCGCGAACTATGCACAAGTCTTAACAGCCGAATTGATCAAGTAGAAGAAAAGATATCAGAGATCGAAGACCAACTTCATGAAATAAAAAGACAAGATTAGAGAAAAAAGGATAAAAAAGAACGAGCAAAGTTTCCAAGAAATATGGGACTATGTGAAAAGACCTAATCTACGTTTGATAGGTGTACCTGAATGTGACGAAGAGAATCAATCCAAGCTGGAAAATACGCTTCAGGATATTATTCAGGAAAACTTTCCCAACCTAGCAAGGCAGGACAATATTCAACTCCTGGAAATACAGAGAACACCACAAAAATATTCCTCAAGAAGACCAACCTCAAGGCACATAATCGCCAGATTCACCAGGGTTGAAATGAAAGAGAAAATACTGTGGGCAGCCAGAGAGAAAGGTCAGGTCACCCATAAAGAGAAGCCCATCAGACTCACAGCAGATCTCTCAGTAGAAACCCTACAAGCCAGAAGAGAGTGGGGGCCAATATTCAACATCCTTAAAGAAAAAAACTTTCAACCCAGAATTTTACATCCAGCCAAACTAAGCTTCATAAGCGAAGGAGAAATAAAATTTTTTGTGAACAAGCAAGCACTCAGAGATTTCATCACCACCAGGCCTGCTTTACAAGAGCTTCTGAAAGAACCACTACAAATAGAAAGGAACAACCAGTATCAGCCTTTCTAAAAAATACCAAAAAAATAAAGAACATCAACATAATTAAGAAATTGCATCAACTAATGGACAAAACAGCCAGCTAACATTAAATGACAGTATCAAACACACATATATTGTTATTAATTCTAAATTTAAATCGACTAAATCCCCCAATCCAAAGACACAGGCAAAAAAAGCCAAGACCCATTGGTATGCTACATCCAGATCCATCTCACATGCAAGGATACATAAAGACTCAAAGGGATGGTGAAAAATTTACCAACCAAATGGAGAGCTAAAATAAATAAATAGAAAGCAGGAGCTGCAATTTTTGCTGATAAAATAGATTTCAAAGCAACAAAGATCAAAAGAAGCAAAGAAAGATATTACATAAAGATAAAAGGATCAATGTAACAAGAAGAGCTAAAGATCCTAAACATATATGCACCCAATACAGAAATACCCAGATATATAAGACTTACAAAGAGACTTGGACCCTTACACAATAATAGCGGGAGACTTTAACATTAATATTAGATGGATCAATGAGACAGAATGTTAACATCAATATCCAGGACTTGAACTCAGATCTGGAACAAGTAGACTTAATTAACATTCATAGAACTCTCCACTTTAAATACACAAAATATACACTCTTATTAGTACTACATCACACGTATTTACAGGTTTAAATGAAATATTGGTTGGCTGCTTGTTAATTATTTTCTTCCCTCATTTTTTTTTTAATGTCTCTATTATTAAACACAATTACAGGCATACCCAGTTTTAGACTGCATTCTAGCCCGGGCAATAAAGCACCACCCCTGTTCTCTCTCCCTCTTCCTCTTCCTCTTTCTTCCTTTCCTTTATTCTTTTTCTTTTTTTTTTTTTTAATATTCTTTTTCTTCCTTTCAAAAAAAAAAAAAAAATTAGTGATTTGTATTCACTGTATGGCAAGGGCCCTACATGGATTTTCTTTTTACAGAATGATTAAATTGGAAGCAGAAGATTTTCTAGGCAATTATTTATGATACAAAGGTGCTCTCTAAAAACTTTACTGTATTTATAAAGAGCTTTGAGATAGTTTAAGTTTGTCATTCCAAAAGTTATTGGGTAGAGCAGTGTACAAGAGAGGGCAGTGTACTTGCAAAGCTTTCGGCAAAATTGGGACCATCTTTAGAAATACCTCTGTGGATTGGTGACATGAGCTCATCTGAAATACTGCTTCTTGATTAGCAAATGGGAAATGAAGTAGTGGTCAGCACTACCAAGAGATAATTTCTCTATCAGAATGGGTGCAGCAGTGGTTATGTTTCAGATATAGGCGAGTTCTTAGGTATTTAGGTGTCTACCTCATTGTACGAGGTGGCCTCTGTTGAGTTATGGCTGGACATGAAAATAGGTTACTGAGAATTGTTTTGAATAGAGAAAGATGTAGGAAGGAGAAAATGGGCCAGTAATTAGGTCTGGTTTTATTGGAATCCTAGAGATTCTTGTATAAATTGATTGTAAGAATAAAACAAATTATAAATTACAGATTAATAAATGGTGAAAAACTGTAACCAATCAGGAACCAACATGAGTCATCCATGTTTTGATCTCTATTCCTTCCTCACCTGTCTTTCCTCTCCTCAATCCTTTCCTATTCCTTTTCCCCATTAAAAAAATAGATATTGCCAGATAGTTTTCTTCAAAGGCATTCAGTTTACATCTCAACAACTCTGTATGCCTGTGCTTGCTTCCCCACACTGGTTGTTATCATTCATTTAAGTTCTTACCGGTCTGCCAATAAAGTTGTCACATTTTAATTTATTTTAAAACAATTACTAGTAAGACTGAATGCTTTTATACGTTTGTAGCCATTCATATTTCTTTTGTGTTGTTTGATCATGTCTTTTGTCAGTTTTCCCATTGATATTTGAATTTTTCTTTTTGACTAAAAGTTTTTTGACTTGGAATCTTTAAGGATTTAATATTTTTTGGAGTTTCTATTTGCATTTGAATTTTTTATTTTCTATTATTATTTTAAACTTGTCAGCCAACTCTGTCACTCTTTTTTTTGATTTATTTTTTAGTGGTTTCTGCCTTTCTCATCATACCTCAAAAACTCTGCATAAAGATTATATATTCACCAATATTTTATATCCATGCTTCTATCTTTAAATGCAGGTCTCTATTTCTTCAGCCTCTTGGCATCAGGTAGGAAATCTGTTTGTCTTCCAATCATTAGTCAATTGCCTTAACACCACCTATTGAATTATATATAGTATTTCCTTTCATTCAAATTCTGTTATATACTGGGACCTATTTCTTGATTTTTTTCCTAAGTATTTTTTTTCTCATATATATGTGTATATATTTGTATATTTCTGTTTTAACTTTATTTTAGGTAATATAGCTTATTTATACATTTAATTAGCTGGCTCAGCAGGTCATCCCCTCTCCCTAAATGATTATTCTTCAAAAAGTATTTTCTTGTCTGCCTTGTTTTTATTCCCTATGAATCCTCAAATCATTTTGTAAAGAGAATTTAAAATTGCTGTTTGCTTTTCGATTACTTTGGAATTTGACTGTGTGTGTGTGTGTGTGTGTGTGTGTGTGTGTGTGTGTGTGTGTTTGTGAGAGAGAGAGAGAGAGAGAGAGAGAGAGGGAGTTTCATTCTTGTTGCCCATGCTGGAATGCAATGCCATGATCTTGCTCACTGCAACTTCCACCTCCAAGTTTCATGCAATTCTCCTGCCTCAGCCTCCCAAGTGTCTGGGATTACAGGCATGCACCACTGTACCTGGCTAATTTTGTATTTTTAGTAGAGACGAGGTTTATCCATGTTGGTCAGGCTGGTCTCGAACTTCTGACCTCAGGTAATCCACCCGCCTCGGCCTCCCAAAGTGCTGGGATTATAGGCGTGAACCACCATGACCAGCTGGAATTTGACAACTTTATTGGGCTTTCCATTCTGTTTTCCTTTCTTCTATGTGTATACATATGTGTTAAGTTAAATTGTATGAAATTACAGTTTTTATCAGTCCAACATAATTGAATAACAACTTATTCAATCTAATATTAATATGTATGTTTTTATGTATTATTGTATTGGCTAGAGCTTCAGAATAATGTCAGATAACAGGGATGAAAAAGCAGCCATCCTGTGTCTTTCCAGTTTTTGAGAAAAATGTCTTGAATATTTCATTGTGTAGTATGATTGGGGTAGTTGGTTGAAGTTAGATGTTCTATAGGAACAGCTAATAGGAAATTTCTTATGTTTTTAGAGAGTTTTAGTTTTAAGAGTTATTAGGGGTAGGTACTACATTTTATCCCATGCAGTTATTTTATGGCCTTTCAACCTTAAGCTATAGGAGCAGTCCTCTTAACTCAGCTGCTCTCTTGGTGAATTTATACCCATATCTATCTTCCCTCTAGGAAACTCGTCCAGGGGTACCCATTGGACTTGGGCTGCCTGCAGCTGCCAGGCTACACTGACATACTTCCACGTTTGCTCCTTCTAGTTGATGTGCATATTTTAAAATGGCGGTTTTGTTTTTAACCAAAACTCTTTTTAAAAAGCTATTATATTGATATAATACCTGATGAGTATTGATAATATCAATATTTATTATATCAGTATATAGTAATTGTCATAGTAATATAATATATATGTATTAATAATCCCTCATGAATAGATTAATGCCCTCCCTTGGGGGATGGGGAACTGAGTAAGTCCTCACATTTAATTTCCAAGAGAGTTCCCCTGAGACCTGGTATTAAAATGAACCTGTCACCACCCCCCTTGTCACCGTGTGATCTGCACAGGGCTGCCCTTCCAGGAGTGGAAGCAGCCTGAGGCCCTCAGAAGAAGCAGATGCTACTACCACACTTCCTGTACAGCCTGTGGAACCATGAGCCAAATAAACCTCTTTTCTTTGTAAATTACCCAGCCTTCAGTATTCCTTTATAGCAACACAAATGGACTGAGATATCAGTTTGCTCTCAATTAACTTGATATTTTATTAAAAAATACCAACAAAACTTTTTATGGAATTAGAAAAGTTGCTGTTAAATTTTCTTTGAAAAAATGAAAATGTAGAAATACTGGGGAATTTCTCAAAAAGAAAAGTTAGCACAAGCAGTCATTAAAACCTGCTCTTAAGCTATTATATAATCGATATAATTAGAATAAGTACTGGTATATAAATAGATTAATGGAATACAATAGAAATTCTAGTAATAGACCTAAGTATATGTGGTCTATGTTAACCTACTTTTCTTCTGGGAGTCTGGAATTTTAGTATGTGTTAGTTAGAGGGATAACGTGTGGCTAGCCCCGAGTAAAAACCTTGGAACTCTGTATTTGTTTCTTACTGTGCCTGTAGCAAATTAGCACAAGTTGAGTGGGTTAAAACACAAATCTATTCCCTTATCATTCCAAAAGGCAGAAGTCCAAAGTCAAGGTGTCCGGGCCATGCTCTTTCTGGAGGCTTCAGGGGAGAATCTTTTTCCTTGTCTTTTTTAGCTTCTAGAGGCTTCCTGAATTCCTTGGTTCATGGCCTCTGACGTCACTTCACCTTTCTGCTAATCCCAGCATCTTGCTCCCATCCTCATATCACCTTCTATTCCTCTGAATGTGATTATTAATATATTTGGCTCATGTGGCTAATCCGGGATAATCTCTGCATCTCAAAATCCTTAATTTAATTACAGTTTCAAAGTTCCTTTTGCCATATAAAGTAACATTCACAGCTTCCTGGGATTAGGACATGGACATTTTGGGGAGCCTACCACAGACATTGAGTTTCTAATGAGTTTTCTTGATAGCTATGACACCAAAAGCACAAACAACAAAAGGAAGGAAAATAGATAAATTAGACAGCAAAATTTAAAAGTTTTGTGCTTTAAAAAGGCCCTGTAAAGAAAGCAAAAAGCCCACAGAATGGGAGAAAAATTTTTGCGAATTACATATCTGATAAAGGGACATATATCTAGAATATGTAAAGAACTTTTATAACCTCAGTAAATTCAGACAACTCAATTTAAAAATGGGCAGGGGATCTGAATAGGCATTTCTCCAAATAAAGATATACATGAGATATATATGAAAAGATCTCAGCATCATTAGCTATAAGAGAAATACAAATGAAAACCAAAATGAGACACCATTTCACACTCAATAGCATATGCTCACTTCCTGTTTTTGTGTCCTGTTTGGTATGTCTCACAATATTTTAGACTTTTTCATTATTATATCTGTTGTGGTAATCTGTGATCAGTGATCTTTGATGTGATTGTATAATTGTTTGGGATGCCCACAAACCACACCCATGTGACACTGCAGACTTAACTGATAAATGTCTATGTTCTGACTGCTCCATCTGGCTGTTCCCCACTTCTCCCTCCTCCTCAGGCTGCCCTATTCTCTGAGACAGTATTGAAATTAAGACAGTTAGTAACACTAAATAGCATCTAAGTGCTCAAATGAAAGGAAGAGTCACATATCTCTCGCCTTTAAATCAAAAGCTAGATAAGATTAAGCTTAGTGAGGAAGGCATGTCAAAGCTGAAACAGGCCAAAAGCTAGGCCTCTTGCACCAAACAGCCAAGTTGTGAATGCAGAGGAAAAGTTCTTTAAGGAAATTAAAAGTGCCACTCTGGTGAACAAATGAATAATAAGAAAGCAAAGCAGCCTTATTGCTGATAGGAGAAAGCTTTAGTGTTCAGGATAGATCAGACCAGCCACATTCTCTTAAGTCAAAGTTTAATCCAGAGTAAGGCCCTGTCTTCTCTTCAGTTCTATAAAGACAGAGAAGGGAGGAAGCTGCAGAAGAACAGTTGGAACCTATCAGAGGTTAGTTCATCAGGTTTAAGGAAAGAAGACAGCTTCATCACATGAAGTGCAAGGTGAAGCGGTTAAGTGCTGATGTACAAGTTGCAGCAAGTTATCCAGAAGATGTAACTATGATCATTGATAAACGTGGCCATACCAAACAACAGATTTTCCATGTAGAGGAAACGGCCTTCTATTGGAAGATGCCATCTTGGTCTTGCATAGCTAGAGAGAAGTCATTATCCTAGCTTCAATTTTGAAAGGACAGGCTGACTCTCTTGTAAGGCACTAATGAAACTGGTGACTTTAAGTGGAAGCCAGTGCTCCTCTGTCATTCTGAAAATTCTACGGACATTAAGAATTATGCAAAGTCTACTTTGCCTGTGCTTTATAACTGGAACAACAAAGCCTGGATGACAGCACATCTGTTTATAACACGGTTTCCTGAATATTTTAAGTGCACTGTTGAGACCTACTGCTCAGGAAAAATATTACTTTTCAAATATTACTGCTTGTTGACAAGGCAGCTGGTCGCCCAGGATCTCTGATGGAGATGTTCAAGGAGCTGGATGTTGTGTTCATGTCTGCTAACACAGCATCCATTCTGCACCCAAGGATCAAGGAGTAATTTCAAGTTTCAAGTCTTATTATTTTAAAAATACATTTCTTAAGGCTATAGCTGCCACAGAGAGTGAGTCCTCAGATGAAGCTGGGCAAAGTCCATTGAAAACCTGGAAAGGATTCACCATTCTAGATGCCATTGAGAACATTTGTGATTCATAGGGGGTCAAAATATCAACATTAATAGGAGTTTGGAAGCAGTTATTTCCAACCTTCATGGATGACTTTAAGGATTTCAGGACGTCAGTAGAGGAAGTCACTGCAGATACGGTGGAAACAGAAAGAGAACTGGAATTAGAAGAGGAGTTTGGGCTTGGTATGATGGCTCATGCCTATAATCCTAGCGCTTTGGGAGGCGTAGGTGGGAAGAATATTGAGCCCAGGAGTTCAAGACCTTCCTGAGCACTGTAGCAAACCCCATCTCTACAAAAACTACAAAAATTAGCCAGGTGTGGTGGCTTGCACCTGTTGTCCCAGCTACTCAGGAAGCTGCGGTAGGAGGACTGCTTGAGCCCAGGATGTCGAGGCTGCAGTGAGCACTCCAGCCTAGGCAACAGAGTGGCACCCTGAAGATGTAACTGAATTGCTGCAGTGTTATGATAAAACTTGAACAAATGATGAGTTGCTTCTTACCGATGAAAGGTGGTGGTTTCTTGAGATGAAATCTACTCCTGATAAAGATGCTGTGAACATTATTGAAACGGCAGCAAAGGATTCAGAGTATTATGTCAGCTTAGTTGATAAAGTAGTGGCAGGGTTAGAGAGGACTGACTTCAGTTTTCAAAGAAGTTCTTCTGTGGGTAAAATGCTGTCAAACAGCATCATATGCTACAGAGAAATCTCTCTGAAAGGGCAGCAAACTTCATTGCTGTTTTATTTTCAGCAACCATTGTCCTGATCAACCTTGAGGCAAGACTCTTCACTAGCCAAAAGATTGTGACTTGCTGAAGGTTCAGATGATTATTAGGATTTCTTAGCAATAAGGTATTTTTAAATTAAGATATGTACTTTCTTAGACATAATGTTATTGCACTCTTAATAGATTATAATATAGTCTAAATGTAGCTTTTATAAGCACTGGGAAATCAAGAAAACTTATGTGACTTATTTTATTGTGTGATACAGGTTTTATTATGGTGGTCTGGAACTGAACGTGCAATATCTCTGAGGCATTCCTGGATTCTATTGTAATTTTAAGTTGTATTACTTTGGTGAATAATGATGTTGAACATCTTTCCATGTGCTTATTTACCATCTATATATATCTTGTTCGGTGAAGTGTCTCTTCACATCTTTTGCCCAAGTATTATTGGGCTGTTTGCTTATTTTTGTGATTTGAGAGTTCTTTATATGTTCCGGGTACCAGTATTCTGGAGATACATGTTTACAAGGATTCTCTCAATCTAAGGTTTGTGTTTTTATTCTCATAACATTCTTTTGAAGAGCATAAGTTTTTAATTGATTAAATCTAGTTTATCAATTTGTTCTTGTTTTTGGTATTATATCTAAGAAATCTTTGCCTAACTCAAGGTCATAAAGATTTTCTCCTGTATTCTTTTCTGGAAGTTTTATAGTGGTAGGTCTTTCATTTAGATCTGTGATTGATTTTGAGTTAATTTTACATAAAACATGAGATTTGTACCCAAGTTCTTTGTTGTTGTTGTTGTTTTTGAAACAGAGTGCAATGGCACGATCTCAGCTCACTGCAACCTCTGCGTCCTGGGTTCAAGCGATTCTGCCTCAGCCTCCCGAGTAGCTGGGATTACAAGCACCTGGCACCATACCCAGCTAATTTTTTGTGTTCTTAGTAGAGACTGGGTTTCACCATATTGGCCAGGCTGGTCTCAAACTGCTGACCTCAGGCAGTCTACCCGCTTTGGCCTCCCAAGTGCTGGGGTTATAGGTGTGAGCCACTGTGCCTGCCCTTTTTTTTTTTTTTTTGCATATAAATAACCAGTTGTCTCGGTGTTGTCTGTAAAAAGACTACCACCCTTTTCCCACTTCATTGCCTTTATACTTGTTGAAAATCAATTGCATATACATGTATGAGTTACTTCTGGTTGTCTGTCTCTCTTTTGTTCTGTTAATCTATTTTTCTGCCTTGATACCGGTACCACACTGTCTTGATTGTAGTTGTATTATAATTATTGAAACAGATAGTGTTAGTCCTTCAGCTTTGTTCTGTTTCAGAGTTTTGCCTATTCAAGATCCTTCACATTGCATTTTGAATTTTAGAATCAGCTTATCAATTTGTACAACAAAGCCTGCTTATGTGCTGATTGGAATTGTGTAGAATCTATAGATGAATGGGTGAGGGGGAACTGACATCTTAACAATATTTAGTTTTCTGACGCATGAACAGGGATATTTTTGCCATTTATTTAGGTCTTTAAGTTCCCTCCACAACATTTTGTAGTTTTCAGTGTAAAATTTTTAAAGTATCTTTTGTCATATTTATCTCTAAGTATTTCATATTTTTGATACTAGTCTATTAATTTTTTTAAAATTTTAACGTCTTGTTCATTGCTAGTATATTGAAGTAAATTTTATGTTGATCTTTTTTCTGTAATTTTGCTAAACTGACTTAATAGTTCTAACAGCTTTTCTTTAGATTCCGCTGGACCTTTTTACATAGATGATCATGTCTGCAAATACATTTTTTTTCCAGTCTGGATACCTTCTGTTTTGCTCACACAGTGTACTACCTATGACCTCCAGTACAATGTTGAATAGAAGTAGTAAAAGTGGACATCTCTGTCTTGTTCATAATCTTAGGGGGAAGCATTCAGTCTTCCACCATTAAGTATGCTGTTAGCCATAGGTTTTTCATAGATGCCCTTTCCCAGGTTGAGGAAGTTCTTTTGTGTCTCGTTTGAAGAGAGTTTTTAACTTGAATAAATATTTATCAAATGCTGTGTCTGTGTCACTGATTTTTTTGGTTAACATGGTGCATGACCAACCTTGCATTTATTACTTCGTCGTGATAATAGATATTAAGCAATTTATTTTAAAATATTGTTGGATTTTTTTTTTTTTTTTTTTTTTCTAAAATTACTAAATTTTTGTATTTTTGGTCATTAGTCTTTTTTTCCCCCTCTCTTGTAATGCCTTTGCTTTCAGTATTAGAGTAATGCTAGTCTCATAAAATTAATTGAGTGTGTTTTTCCTTTTTAATTTTGGAAGAATCTATATAGAATTGGTGTTATGTCTTCCATAAATGTGTGGTAAGAATTACCATTGAAGTGGAGTTTACTTTGTGAGGATTTATTTCTTCCTGAGTGAACTTTGGTAATTAATATCTTTCAAGGAATGTGTTAATTTCATCTAAGTTGTCAAATTAATTGGGAGAGTTGTTCATAATATTCTCTTACTATCTTTTGCATATTTGTAGCATCTGTAGTGGTGATACTTCTCTCATTCCTGATACTTATAATTTGTGTTTTCTGTCATTTTTTTCTTTATCAGACTGGTTAGTTTATTAATTTTAATCTCACAAAAAGCATCTTTTGGCTTTATTATTCTCTATATATGTTTGTATTTGTCTCACTCTTTGTTTCATTGATTTATTTTTCACTTGAATTTTATTTTATTTTTCTTTGCTTACTTAGAGTGTACTTTGTCCTCTGTTTTCTAGTTTCTTAAGGTGGATACTGAGGTTTTTGATTTGAGGTCTTTGAGTATTTGTCAAAGATCTTTCTGTTATTGATATATAATTTAATTCCATTCTGGCCAGAGACCATACTTGGTATGACATTAGTTCTTTTGGATTTGAGACTTGTTTTGTGACTTTGAAAATAGGCTATCTTGGTGAATGTGTGCAATTGAGAACAATGTGTCTTCTGCTGTTGTTGGAGTACTCTGTAAACGTCAGTCAGGTCAAATTGGTTGTAGTGGTGTTCAGGTCCACCATTTCCTTACTGATTTTTTGCCTACTTTATTCTAAACAGTTATTGAGAAATACGTATCTGTATTCCACCTGGTATCATTTCCTTCTACTTGAAGGATTTTTTGTAGGGTGAATCTGCCAGTAATTAATTCTTTCAGCTTTTATGTCTTTGAAAATGTCTTCATTTTGCCTTTGTTCTTAGATACTTTTATTTGCTACAGAATTACAGGTTGACACGTTCTTTTTTTCTTTTAGTCTTAAAAGAGATACTGTCTTCTCACTTCCATTGTTTTCCAAAAGAAATTTGGTGTCATCCTTATCTTTGTTCCTCTGTATTTAACATGTCTTTTTTTTCTCTTGATGCTTTTAAGATTTTCTTTTTTTTTTTTTTTGTAAATCTTGTTTGAAGTAATTTGATTTGATATCTCAGTATAGTATTTTTCATGTTTATTGTGCTTAGGGCTTGTTGAGCTTCTTAGATCTCTGGATTTATAGTTTCCATTAAGTTTAGGACATTTTCGCTTATTATTTCTTTAAACATTTTTCCTGTCATCCTCCTCCTCTCTACCCCATTTTGGGGATTCCAATTATCCAGGCATTAGGCAGCTTGAAGTTGATCCCACAGCACACTGCACTGTTTAGGTTTTTGTATCTTTTCCTGCATATTCCATTTCAGATGAGTCTACTGCTATGCCTTCAAGTTCCCTATTTTTTTCTTTTGCATGTCTAATTCATCCTTGATCCCATCCATCATATTTTTTTTATCTCACAAATTGTAGTTTTCATCTCTAGATGTATAATTTGTCTTTGTATCTTCCATCTCTTAACTTTTTCAACATATGGAACACATGTATAATACCTGTTTTATTGTCTTGTCTGCCAACTTCTATGTCAGTTCTAGGTTGTTTTCAGTTGATTATTCCCCTCATATTGGTTCATGTTTTCCTATCTCTTTTGTGTGCCTGATAAACTTTGATTGGATGCCAGATACTGCAAATTTTACCTTATTGGGTGCTGATATGTTTGTATTCCTATAAATATTCTTGAGCTTTGTTTTAAGGTGCAATTAAGCTACTTGACAGTTTGATATTCTAGGGTTCTTGCTTTTAAGATGTGTTAGATAGGTCTGGAACATTGTTCAGTTTTGGACTGATTATCCCCTACAGTTGCAGTAAGGCCCTCTTGAGTACTCTGTCCAATATGTCATGAGTTCTGGATTTTTCCAGTCAATAGAAATAGGCACTATTTCTGATCCTGCGTGAATGGTGGGCACTGTTCCTCTAATCCTTTTAAATGGTTCCTTCCCCAGCCTTAGGGAGTTACCTCGTACACATGCACTGATTAGTACTTCACTGAGGACTCAGTGGGGACCCTCTATAGTTCTCCAGGGTGCTGTTCTGTGAATTCTCACTGCCTTGGTTTTTTGGACTCTCAGCTTTGTCTCATCAACTTGGAAAGTCCACCAGTCTCTACCACTGTTTCCCCTCCCTGCACTATGGCCTAGTAACTCCTACGAGCCAGTAAGCTGGGCCAATCATAGGGCTTACCTTGTTTGTTTCCCATGTCCTTCGTTGACTGATGTTTAAGGTCTGAAAATGATCACTTAATTAATGCATTTTGATGAGTTTTTGGTTGTTTCAGGATGGGAGGGTACATCATGCCCAGAAGCAGAAGTCCACGTGTCTGCATCAGTTATGATTCTACAGTGTAACTGGCATTGTTATTTTCAGGTGTTATTCCTGAACCTCTTGCTACCCAAAATTTTCAGTAATGAATGTGAGATAGGATGGTGTATTAGTCTCCCTTTGTTGACCACAAATTTAGTTTAGTGGCTTAAAAACAACACAAGTTTATTATCTGACAGTGCTGGAGATCAGAAGTATGCAGTAAGTCTCACCAGGCTAAAATCAAGATGTTTGTAGATACCTACTATGTACCCACAAAAAAAAATTTTTTTAATTTTTTTTTTTTTTTTTAATATGTTTGTAGGACTGTGTTTCTTTCTGAAGGCCCTAGGGGAGAATTTGTTTGCTTGACTTTTCCAGCTTCTAGAGGTCACCCACATTCCTTGGCTTGTAGCCCTTTCCTCTGTCTTCAAAGCCAGCAGTGTTGGGCCAAGTCCTTCTTATGTGCCTTCTCTCTGGGCCAGCCTCTTCTGCCTCCCTCTTCTACTTTTAAGGACATTGGACCCACCCACATAATCCAGAATAATCTCCCTATTTTTTTTTTTTTTTTTTTTTTTTTTTTGAGGCGGGGTCTCGCTCCTGTTACCCAGGCTGGATGGAGTGCAATGGCGCGATCTCGGCTCACCGCAACCTCCATCTCCTGGGCTCAGGCAATTCTCCTGCCTCAGCTTCTTGAGTAGCTGGGATTACAGGCACGTGCCACCATGCCCAGCTAATTTTTAGTATTTTTAGTAGAGACGGGGTTTCGCCATGTTGACCAGGATGGTCTCGATCTCTTGACCTTGTGATCCACCCGCCTCGGCCTCGCACAGTGCTGGGATTACAGGCTTGAGCCACTGCGCCCAGCATAATTTTAACATCAGCTGATTAGAATCTTAATTGCTTCTGGGAGCTTAATTCCCTTTTGCCCTGTGATTTGGCATATTCACAAGATCTGAGGTTAGGATGTGGACATCTTGGAGAGGAGGCTGGTGACTATTATTCTGCCCACCACAGATTGGTGGGTTTTAGAATGGTCCTCTGCCTAAGACACTTTTTTTCCTGCCTCCCTCCCTTCCTTCCTTCCTTTTCCTTTCCTTCCTCTCCTTCTCTTCCCTTCCCTCTCCCTCCCCCTCCCTTTTCCGCTCCTTTTTCCTTTTCCCTTTCCTTTTTTCTTTTCTTTCTTTTTTGACAGGGAATTTCACTCTGTCACCCAGGCTGGAGTAGTGTAGTGGCATAGTCTTGGCTCACTGCAGCCTTCACCTCCCAGATTCAAGGGATTCTTTTGCCTCAGCCTCCCAAGCAGCTGGGATTACAGGCACGTGACACCACTTCCAGCTAATTTTTATATTTTTAGTAGAGAGTGGTTTCACCGTGTTGGCCAGGCTGGTCTCAAACTCCTGACCTCAAGTGATACGCTCATCTTGGTCTTCCAAAGTGCTGGGATTACAGGTGTGAGCCACCATGCCTGGCCCTTTCTTTTGATGTCAGTGAAGACTTGTCTATATAGGGTTTTATTTTATTTTGTTTAGTTTTTTGAGACAGGGTCTTGCTCTGTCACCCAGGCTGGAATGCAGTGGTGTGATTGTAGGTCACTGCAGCCTCAACCTCCAGGGCTCAAGTGATCCTCCTGTCTCAGCCCCCTAAGTGGCTGGGACTGTAGGTATATGCCACCATGCCCAGGTAATTAGGATTTCTTCTTAAGCTACACACAGTAAAACATTATTAGAAACAATGAGACTACAAACTTATACTTTTAAAAATGTGTTCATTATATGTAGCTTATCATACATAGTGTTTAGAAGTAGCTTGTTTTAGTTTCAGGTATGATTCAGAAAGTTTTATGGGTTATTTCACAAAGTTTTGATTTGGGGTTATTTCACATAGTTTTGATTTGAGAATTTCTCAGCTTACTGCATTTGGGAATATATAGACACTTTCAAGCTTGGGAAGTTAACTGATAGCCACAAATGTAATTTTAGGTCAGTATCAACTACCTTATATTTCAGTATTTTTTTTTCCCTCTTAAAATTGAGGAATGGTATCTTTTCCCCATTTCCTCTACTTATCACAGCTAATATCTGTGTTATTTGTCACTTTTGTCACGTGGAACACCTCTTTGTGTGCTCTCTTTTTGTCAGGCCTTCATTGTGTCATCCCCGCCATTGTCCACAATTTTATCTCTGAAAAAGCCCAGGATATTCTCCCTGACCCTTACTCAGTGTCCTTTGTGAAAGGTTATGTGTACCTGATTTGATAGAATAATTTATGTATAGCAGTTCTGAGCTGAGGTTATCACTTTTGCTTCCATAACTGTCTTCATATTATATTTGACACCCATCTTTTTCATATATTTAAATAATTATTGATCAAATCCTAAAGTAGTAGTTTATTTAAGCCAGAAGTTAATGTACAAGGTGAATAATAATTTTAATCATTCTTTATACTCTCACCACTATAAGCTACATTTAAAAAAAAAACAAACAGGCTTTTATTTGAGACAAGAGAGGTTGAGTGTCAGTAGGTCAGTAGAGCCAGTTTCAGAGCACACAGTCAAGCTAGCAGGTATTTGTAATATGTTCTCTTCTGCTGCGTTCTTCTGCTTGCTTCCACTTGCACTCTCCTGGGTGAAAGTGAGTGAGATATGTCCAGCATGGCACACCGCCAGAAGTTGACCAAAGCACTCAGCACTTTGTCCTTGCTGCAGGAATAGGCCCAGATAGTCACTGGCCACGGTCCTGGGACCAGATGCCCAATCAGCTGAGCACCTCTTCTTCCGCTAGGCTGGTTTGTGCCTGGAGTGAGTGTTGAATAGATGAGGTCAAGGCTTTGCAGATGGATAGCTTTTCTTCACTTGTTGGTTTATCATCTACTCGTTGTGTGTGTCCTTGGGCAAATTACTTGTGGACCTTTCTTAACTGTAAGTGGGCATAAACATGCTTAATAAATTTGCTAGGCACTTTGCATAGGTCTTGAAATGTTAGTTTTTGGATATCTTTGTAGATAAGGCATTCTATCTTTTGTCTCCTCTCACTGTGCTGTTGCCTTTGGCCTACGTCTCTATTTACCTCCTCCCCCACCTTGCCCTAATGGAAGAAACTGGGCATGGAGCATTTGTCTCTTGGATCAGCCTGAATACCCATGTGCTTCCTACTGAGCAATTCCTTAGGGGCAAGGGGAGCCTAAGGCCATCCCCAAATGAGGTAGCCATTTCTTTAAGGTATTGTGTTTTATTTATTCAAATTTCGCATTCTATTTCAGTATCCATGCTGGTTCCAGAGTGGTTATGCATGAGATGTGTCTTATGCTTTGTACTTCTAGCTCACAATAGCACGTTTCCAGAAACATTTCTGTGTTTCATCAGTACTGTAACAGTAATTCTTAGTCAACAAGGAGAATGGCATGGAATGTTGCCAGGGTCTTGGTTCACAGAGGTAGACTAAACTTGACCCTCCTGGACCCTGAACAACGCTGCACCAGACAGATCATTGTGAAAAGGCACTTGAGTAATGTTTACATAAGTGGATAATTTTGCATTTTTTACAGTAACTTCAGATAGTCCAGTGTTGTGTGAAACACTGCTTATTAATAAAGTAAGAGCATGTGGTTAGATATCAGCTACTTGTAGAAGAATATGCTTGGCTTTCAGTTTCATAGTTCTATTCCTGCACATTTTTACTGCATTAACTTGTTTTATTTGAACAGCTGGTATACAGTGATTTATGGAATAATATTCATCAAATAGTGTGTAGATATGTTTTTGACTCATGGCAGAGTAAATACTCTAAGGCCTTGGAATAGTAGCCTGGAAGACAAGTGTCAGCACAGAATGATACATCATTCAAAGACATCTGAGAAGACCTGAAAGTGTCATTAATTAGGATCTAAAAAGGAAATGTTTTTGGAAACATGAATAAGACAGGCAGTTAGGTGTCTGCAGCCAGAGTTGGAGGAGGGAAGAAGTAACAGACTAATGGAGGGGAGTTGTCAGGGAAGAAGGTGGTGGGGCAAAAGGCCAAAACAAGGGGAGCTTGGTGGAGGGCCTGGAAGAAACTGATGATAAAGCAAAGTTGTCTATTTAAGCACACACATGCTTACACTGCCCCTATTATTAGGTGGCTGGCCTTTTGATATGTACTATGTACAAGGTAACTTCTCTTTTGTACAATTGAATATCAAAGACTTAATTTATACATGCCTAGTGGTCAGCTAATGAGTTAGCTAAATTAATGTAAATGTTGTCATATCCTTATTCTTTATTTATTGTTTCGAAACAGGGTCTCTCTCTGTTGCCCACATTCAAGTGCAGTGAGTGGCACAATCATAGCTCACTGCAGCTTCCATCTCCTAGGCTAATGTGATCCTCCCACCTCAGCCTCCCAAGTAGCTAAGACTAGAGGTGCGCCACCAGACCCAGCTAACTTTTTTTTCTTTAGTAGCGATGAGGTCTCACTCTGTTGTCCAGGCTGGTCTTGAACTCCAGACCTCTAACCATCCTCCCACATTGGCCTCCCAAAGTGCTGGAATTACAGGCAAGAGGCACTATGCCTGCCCAATATCCTTATTCTGATGGGAAGGATGTGCCTTAGCAAACGGGTTCAAATGACGAGTTGAGGAAGAGGTGGAATCTTCTGGATAATGGGAGCCAAGAAGCTTGCCAGGTCTCTGTCATCATTACACACAGGTGAGTGGGAGATGTTGGGAGTCACTCTTGCTTTTTGCAGGCTTCACTACAAACATGTCAGCACTGCTTGACATACTTTCTGAAATTTATGTTTTTGTCTGAACATTGCCCCTCCTCCAAAGGGAGAACTCATTTTCAGAGACCGCACTGCAGGATGATAGGAGTGCCCACTGTGTTGTCTGCATTGCGTGTGGTACACAGCAAGTGCTCAGTAAGTCATGACTCAGTTGAAAGTTGACAGGCAGGTTCATGACCATGCCCATGTTTACCTTCGAAGTTCATGTTGGTGTCTTAAAATGCTGACACTTAAAATAATAAAACACCACATTTATATATCTATTTAAAGGAAATAGACCCTCTGAGCCCTTATCTGGTAGTCACACCTCAGTTCTTATTTGGTCACCAGGCTAGATAGACCACCAGCAAATTAATTCATTAATTTTTATTTAGTAGGTGCCATGTCTGAGGTGGGTCTAGAAAGATAGTGACACAATTCAGGCCCTGCAATAGCTGTCACTATGGTGGAGTGAACAGGCCTGCAGATGGATGCTGAGTTATAAGCGGTTGCCAGGATAATCCGGGTGCAGGGGACAGGACTTAAATGTACTAGGGTGTTACTTAGAATAAATAACTCATTTGGGGTCTTAAGACATTATAGCTTTGTTATAATGTGTCTGTGTCTCAGAGTTTTGAGATTTCTTTTTCATCTGGACCTCCCACCTTAAAAAATCTCTTCCCCCCCCCAAAAATAAACCCCTAAAAAAATGATGTAAGATGTCCCAACAGATCGTGTTATGTGGGAAGACAACATGTTATGATAAGAAGAGCATTGAGGCTCTACTGCTTACTAGCTCTGTGACCTTGTACAAGTTACTTATCCCTGAGAGTCTGTTTCCTCTTAGACTAAGTGGGAATAAAAGTATTCTGTGGAATGTTGAAGAGGTTAAACTTTTGGTTTGAGGATGCTTAATCTATTTACCTTCATCTTCTTTCCCTCCACTATCAACCCCCTTAAAAAATTTCTCATTGCATGGTTTGAGATGCAGTTTTTTATTATAAGTTTTTTATTCTGATGGGAAGGATGTGCCTTAGCAAATGACAAGTTGAGGAAGGGGTGGAATCTTCTGGATAATGGGAGCCAAGAAGCTTGGCTCCTTTATATAATAAAAAAATAAGCTTTTTATCATAAGTAGTTTGTTACTTTCTTATTTCTGTGTGATCTTTATACTCTTTTTATTCCTCTTTCCTTTCTGCCAATTGGCCTATATTCAGGGAATTAAAACAAACATTCCATTTTGTAGTCACATCTGAATAAATTTACACACTGTGCTGTTTTATATTACGCTTTCTGTTTTCTGTCAGTGTGCATCTTACAGGCAACCAGTATATTTTTCAGTACGTTGCTGGGCCCTTGGATGTTTGAGTAAGATATAGTAATTAGCTTCCAAGAATTTTTTGTTAGAGACAGGCATAAACAAATAATTACAGTGTAAGATTAAAGGTACATATGAAGATGTGTGTGCCACAGGAGGGAGGTAGGTTGGCAGTATACACAAACCTGTGTATCAGTCAGCTTATGAAATGGAGAGGACAGCTCTAATGGGGTATTAGGTCTGGACCTGTGTAACTCCCTTTTATGGTGAGTCAAAACAACACTCTATAAGTTCCATCTGACTCGCCACCCCCTCTGAGAAGTGTGCCATTTGTTTGTTTTTTTGTTTTAGGTGGTGCGCAGGTATGGTTGAATTCACACCTGTGAACACCTCTGGAAAAAGTTTGGCCAAAGCAAGCACTTGTCTTTCTAAGTGATTAGTCTTGTCATCTTATGTGAGGGACCTGGCTATCTGTCTCAGTGGTATAGAGAGTAAACAGACTGCTGACTTGAAATATGGGCTTGACTGTGACCTTGAGCAAGTTACCTAGTCCTCATGCTTCAACTTCCTAATTTGTTTTAATAGGGATAATAGGATTACCTGTCTTCTAGGATTGGTGTGAGTATCGAATCATCTGTAGGGCTTGGTATGTAGTAAGTGCTAGATTGGTTCTAGTTCTTGTTGCATGTTCATATCATGTTTGACTCTGAACTACTGTGTAATCTCAGGTGAGCCAGCTTGAAGTTATTTTCAGTTGGACCAGACCAACTCCTTAGTCTAAGGGTATTGCATGTAGTCAGCTCAACAAACACTTATTGAGGGCTACGGTGTCAGACACTGGATTGGTCATTGGAGCCCAATAGATGAAGAAGAGGTGATTCCTGGCCTCAAGTAGTTCATTGCTTTTATTTATTTTGTTCTCTTTAGTTTCCCAAAATACTTCGAGGATCAAGACATTCAAAGAATAAGATCTGAAAAGTGGAAGACATTTTTAAAAATTAGGAAAGGGTTCTTTTAAAGTAATGTATTAGGTAATTTAGGGAGAAATTGGCCCTTCCAGACTCTGTTAACCACCCAGAAAGATTTTGTCTGAGTTGAATGCCAGACACCTTGCTGGTTTAACTACTGCTAAGTTACGTTGCAATGAGCAGAGAATGGCCGATGTACCCTGTGAGGCTTACATGTTCAGTGTATGCATTGTCAGCTCTAGTAACATACCAGAAATACCCCTATCAAATAGATGGCAAATAAACTTGATAATTTTACATTTTAATTTTTTAAAAAATTTTTCCTTTTGTTCAATTCTTTTTTCTTTCTAGGCTTTGCTTACTCTCTTTTTTTACTGAATTATCCTTCTATTACTGTTGTTTTTCTGCTTAAATTTTTAGCTCTAGCAGGAAAAGCCACCCTAGGAAACTTGACTAATGTCATCTAGTTCTACCTTTATGTGAATTTCAGGGTTACATTTAGATCACTTCTCCAAGGGCAGGCAAAAGAAAGGCAGAAAATAGCTTTTGAAGTTAGCCTGTCTAGGGGTAGGTAAGTTTTACACAATCTAAATTCACTGGAGAATTTCTTCAGATTTTTAGGAGCAGTAGTTTTTATTACACTAGAGAATTTTCAAATAATCTGTGCTATTTGTGAGATCAGATTAATTGGTGCCCAGTGACAGCCATCCAGATTGATCATTCCTGGTGTCCACTAGGTGCTTAGCAGAGTGGCCCTTGGTAGTAAATGATGGCTACTATGTGCCAGATAATCTATGCAGTAGTGCCTGTTTTAACAAGAATTGTATCTATATTTTATAGATGAGAAGACTGGGGTTATAAAGACCAAGAGTCAGTGTTTTCCCAAACTTTGCTGATAATAGTATATATTAATAAATTTACTGCTTGGTAACTTATCTCACAGAGACTAGTATCTTCCTTCCCAGGATTTGTTGGAATTAAATAAGAATAGTGCATGCAGATTGCATAGTACAGTGCTCAGATGTAGAAAGCATTTGGATGTTGTTAAACATTTTACTCTGGTTATTTCTGTTTCGATATGTGTTTCTGTCTGGGAGTGAACATGTGTTTTAAGGAAAAATCTTGATTGCAGTAGGATTGACTTAGTCAAGGACATATATTTCAAATGTGTATTTAACATGCTTGTTGTGATAAAAATAGATCAAATTCTTAGTTGCATGTGATTTTTGCTTTCCTCTGTAATAGTTATTTGACTGTTTTAAAGAGATTATGGAAAACATTGACTTCTTTCCCAACCGTATTTCCCTGTGATTTGTTTGCAGTAGAACTGAATTTACTGTAAAGAGGAGGTGTGTGGCTTGCATATCCATTTCAGTAATAGGAAGTGACATAAGCAAAATTTCAGGGAAATAGAGGTTAGAGACCAGCCTTGAATAAATCCAATGTAAAAGTAGAAAGCCATGACAATTCTCCTAATTTCCTAAATTGTATTACAGAAGTATTTTTGACCTTGTAGGTAGTGGTCTTCTTAATTATTCTTATTTTGTCTGGGGACATAGGAGATTTCTTGAGAAAGACCTTGGACTGCAGCTGTATGTGGTAATGAGTGTGTAGGGATTGCTGTCATCCTATTGGTAGAACATTCAGTAATGTGAATGCTTGGCTTGCCAGTCTCCCTGGAAGTAGGTTGGAGTATTAGAACATTATTATAACTGTGCCACTTTTATGTAAACCTGTCAGAACTGGATTCTGGAAAACATTTATATTTGAGAATATAACTTATTCTTTCAAATATTAATTCATTCTGTATTCACATATTTCAGATTTGTAACAGAAATTTACCACTATGCATTTGCATAGAAGAAAAACTTTAAAATATGTGATGTAGCATAAACCTTGTCTGATTTATAAGTGAAGATAAAATTACTCTAGCTTATATGTAACAACAAAGGGAAATTATTCTAGCAATGTCAAAAATTTTTATTATTTTTTATTTATTTCTTTATTTGTCAACCAGGCTGCAGTACAATGGCATGATCTTGGCTCACTGCAACCTCCGCCTCCCTGGTTCAAGCGATTCTCCTGCCTCAGCCTCCCGAGTAGCTGAGATTACAGGTGCCCACCACCATGAGAAGCTAACTTTTGTATTTTTAGAAAAGATGGGGTTTCGCCTTGTTGGCCAGACTGGTCATGAACTCCTGACCTCAAGTGATCCATTCACCTCAGCCTCCTAAGTGCTGGAATTACAGGCATGAGCCACCATACCTGGCCTGTAATCTCAAAAATTCTTAAAGCTGCCTGATTCCTGGGACCTTAAAGAAACAAAAAAGCTATTGAAAATTAGTAAAGCTTCTTTTCTCCCACCTTAACATACTAAGAGATTAATAAAAGACAAAAATAAGGTGACATCTGTGTGCCTTCAGGGTATTAAGAGCCTGGGGTAATACCTATCTTAACCCTGTAAGGTGACTAAAAATGTGACTAAACTTCTGCTGGCTTTCTTTTTCTTCCTTTATGTCTTAAGCAACGCTGTTGGGGTGTAATTTGCATACAGTAGTATTCACCAGTTTTAAGTGTGCACTTTAATTAGTTTCACAAACATACAGTTGTGAAAATACCACCATCTTTATGTAAGACATTTCCATCATCTCAGAAAGTTCCTTTGTGCCTCTTAGCATTCAACTCCTTTCCCTCATCACTGGTCTTAGGCAACAATTACTACTCTGCTTTCTGTCACTTTGTGTAATTGTTGCCTGCTCTAGAATTGTAAATAAATGGAATCGTACTACATGCAGTCTTTTGTTTTGACTTATTTCAGTTTGCATAATGCTTTTGAAGGTCTCCTTGCATTTATCATGTTTGTTTCTTTTTATTGCTAAGTAAACTACAATTTAGTTTTTTACATGTTAACAGATTTCCGGGTTGTTTCAAGTTTAGGGCTATGATGATTAAAGCTTTTATGAAGGTTTTTGATAACAAACAGGTAAAACTTTGGGCAAAAGAAAAAAAACAGCTTTTATGAAGGTTTAAATAAAAGGCCTTACAGGCACGTTTATTTTGCTGGAATAAAGTTTCTAATTAGGAAGAAAAAAAAAAGGCCTTTTGTGGAGAAATATTTTCATTTCCTGTAAGTAATACCTAGGAGTAATTGATGAGTTAATATGGTAAGATTATGTTTAACTAAAGAAGAAGCTGTCAAACCATTACTGGCAGTAAGCGAGAGTTCCAGTTGCTTTTGCATCATGTCTTTGCCCAGCACTTGATGTTGTCAGTCATTTTAGTGGGTATGTAGTAGTATTTCATCATAATTTTAATTTGTATTTGCATAGTGGCTAATTATTATTGAGTGTCTTTTCATGCACTTCTTGGCTATTTATAGAGCTTTTGTTTCTGGTCAGCTCTTTTACCCAATTTTTATTGAGTTCTTATTAACTTTTGATGGTACTTTATATATTCTAGATGTGAACTTTTTATTAGATATATATTGCTAATATTTTTCCCAGTGTATAGTTTGCCTTTTCATTTTTTTAAGCAGTGTTCACGTAAATATTTTAAATTTTAATGAAGTACAATTTTTCAGCTTTTTCATTTACAGGTCTGTGCGTTCTATATCCTGTGAGAATTTTTGCATACCACAGGATCACAGATATTTTCTTATGTGTTTCTCTAGAACATTATAGTTTTAGCTGTTTATTTAGGTCTGTAATCCATTCTGAGCTAATTTTTTTATATGGTAGGAGGTAGGAGTCAATATTCATTATTTACATCTTCAACTAATGGGAATATGCAAATAATGTATATTGCCATAGGAAATAGAACACAAAAGCATGCTTTTTGTTGTTGTTAACTTTTAAAATTTTGAGATACAATTTCCCATATCATAAGTTCACATTTTTTGTTTTTGTTTTTGCTCTGTCACCCAGGCTGGAGTGCAGTGGCACCATCTCAGCTCACTGCATCCTCCACCTCCCGGGTTCAAGCGATTCTCCTGCCTCAGCCTCCTGAGTAGCTGAGAACTACAGGTGCATGCCACCACGCCCAGCTAATTTTTGTATTTTTTGGTAGAGGCAGGGTTTCACCATGTTAGCCAGGATGGTCTTGATCTCCTGACTTGTTATTGCCTGCCTCGGCCTCCTAAAGTGCTGGGATTACAGGTGTGAGCCACCGTGCCTGGCCAAGTTCACCTTTTAAAGTGTATTTGCATATTTAGCTGTTGCAGCACTTTCATTTCCCCTATCAAGTTGCTTTGGCACCTTTATTGAAACTCAGTTAACCATATATTTGTGTGTCTGTTTTTTGGTTCTCAGCTCTGTTCTATTGATTTACATACCATTTTGTCAGTTCTACAGTAGCTTGATTCCTGCAGCCTTTTAGTAAGTCTTTAAAGGAGGCAGTATGGGTACTCCAACTTTGTTCCTAAAAATTGCTTTGGCTGTTTTAGCTACTTCCATTTCCATGTAAATTTCAGACTTGTCAATGTAGAAGACAAGAACAACCTGAGATTTTGATAGAGAGCACATTAACTCTAATCAAACTTTGGTGAGAATTGACCTAACAACATTGAGTCTTTAATCCCAAACAAGATTCATCTCTTTATTTAGATCTTCTTTAATTTCTTTAAACAGTATTTATCTGTCATATGTTTGGATGCGGTTGTATAGGGAATTGTGTATTTTCCATATACAACAATTGTATATTGCTGTATACAAATATACTAACAATTGTATACTTGTTCCATATACAACCAATTGTATTTTTGCCAAATACAATAGAATTATATTTTTACTTTATTTTTCAGCTGTTCAGTGCTTGTATATAGAAATGTAATTGAGTTTTGTAATTGATTTTTTGTTAATTAATTTTACATGCTATAACCTGACATATTCTAATAGCACTTTTTTTTAATAGAGTGTTTACAGCTTTCTTTCAAATCTATAAACCTTTTGTTTCTTTTTATTGCCTCAGTACAACAGCTAGGACTTACAGAACAATGTTGATCAAAAGTGACAAGAATATACATCCTTACATTGTTCCCAGCTTTACAGGGGAAGCATTTAGTCTTTCTCCATCAAGTATAATGTCAATTGTAAGTTTTTAATAGGAGCTCATAATCACTGAGGAAGTTCTTTCTCTTGGCTTACTGATAATTTTCATCATGAATTGGGGAATTTTGTCAAATTATTTTTCTCTATATTGAGATGGTTAAGTAGTTTTTCTTTTTTTTTTTTTTAGAATGTTAATGTGGTAAAATAACGTTACTTACTAAAAGTGTAAACCATCCTTGCTTTTCTGGTATTAACTCCGTTTGGATGTTATATATTACTCATTTTTACATATTTCTGGACTCATTTTGGTAAAACAGTAAGCGTTTTTTATGTCTGCATTAATGAGGTATATCGGTTTTGGTTTTTGTTGCTATTTTTATTTCTGGTGTTGGATTAATGCTGGCCTCATCAAATGAGTTGGGAAGGATTTTTCCTATAATGAATTATTTTTTATAGAATTAGTCTTATTTCTTTTAAGCCGTTTCAGCATCATTTGTTAGAATTCATCAGTGAAACCATCTAAGGCTCAGACAGGAAAACTGCAAGATGATACTGGATCGTTTTATTGTGCCTGGATCATTTTATTGTATCGTAAAGTAAAGAAGTGCTCAAGGACTAGTGGGAACATGTTAGAACAACACAAAAGCTGACTTGAAGGGATTCCCATTGGCTAAATTTGGGACATTTTGAACATCAAAAAAAATAACAATAATCAGTTATATTGGAGGAAAAATATCAGTCCATAGCAATACTTACAACATGAAAAAGGTGGACGGAAATAAAAATGACATTACCAAAGAATGCCTTCTAGTAAATGTATAAGGAATGATTGAATTAGAAAGATACTGTTTTATAACCACCACTGTAATCATTGACTCAGGCAGGAATTATCAATGGATGCTAAAAATCATTGGTAGAGGTTATGGGATATATGGATACTATCTCAAAATTCTTTTTATGAATTATCTATTACAAAGGGAAAAATGTATCTTTATGATGGAAAAATCTGGTGGATACCACATTAACCAAGTGATCCAATTTAATATCACCAGTAATGACAAGTTGGGATGCATGTCATTTATATATTTTTACCAAAAATGTTTGCCCTGAATCTAATCATGAGGAAACAGTAAAGCAAATCAAGATTGTAGGATATTCTGTAAAACACTAGGTCTTGATTCTCCAAAAATAATGTCATGAAAGACAAAAAACTTTTAAGGGGGACTACAGTATTGTAATTTAAAGGAGACTGAAGAGACAACCAAATGTAATGCTGTAGTGCATGATCATTGATTGGATGCTGGACTGGAAGAAAAAGGTTATGAAGGAAATTTTGGGGTGGACAATTGAGGAAGCTTAAATACAGACTGTATTTTTAAAATATTATATGTTAATATTAAAATGCTTGGCTGTGGTAATAGAATTGTGATTAGGAGAATTTCTTTGTTCTTAAGGGATCTGTGCTGAAAGTATTTACTGGGAAGTGTTGTGGTGTCTGTAGCCTGCTTTCAAATGGTTTGGCTAAATGTATATATATATATAAAAGATATGTTATACAGTATATATTTACGTGTGTGTGTGTGTGTGTGTGTGTGTGTGTATTCTAATGTTTCCTACAGTAAAAGGTGTGGCAAAAAATATTTCCCTGTTTGAGAGTCAGGACCACAGTGGTTTTTCTAGGCCTTGACCACGTGGCTGAAGCAGTTGGTTCTTCACACCTGTCCTGCTCTTCCCCACTTTCCCCCAGACACAGATGACCTTGTGTCTTAGCTTATTGAAACAGACCCTCCAGCTCCTTCTGTTATTTCTCCCTTCTCTTAACCTCAGTGTCTCCACCCATGTTTCTTTACTTCAGTCTTCGGAAAGAGCATTTCTTCTTTCCTTTCTGCTGTCTTCTTGACTTTCCAAGGCATCTACTTTAGAGTCTGGCTTCTCCCTGCCCCTCAGAAACCTGTCTCAAGACTTACCAGTGGCTTTCAGTTGGCCAACTCTGGTGGCTTATTTTCAAGTCTTCACCTCTGTCCCCTTCTTTTCTCTGTGGGATAGCCTTCAACACTGCTGAGCCCTTTCTTGGCTTCCATGACACATGCCCTCTTCCTTTCCTCTTCCTCATAAACTTCTCCTGGCAATGGCTCCACCACTGCTGGAGGGAGGTTCTGCCCCGTAGTAAATTGCAGACCTCAGCCCTCTACCATTTCTTCCTTGATTTTTGAAAGCTTACAGCTTCAGTTTTCATCCCTTTGTTGGTGTCCCTCTTTTCCCAAATTCAAATACTGTCTTGGAACTGCCTGTGTCAGCATTTTTCCTTGCATATTTCATTGTTAATTCAGATCCCATTTGTGTGAAGTTGAATTAAGACTTTGCTTTCTTCATATGCCCCTTCATATCTGGTTACTCCCTTGCCCTGGGTATAACAGACATTTAAATCACCAGCCTTCAAAGAGTGTGTGTGTCACTAAAATGCAGATTCCCAGGCTGAAGTTCAGAGAATATGATTCAGTATGTCTGAATGTAGGCCTAGAATCTACATTTTACCAAGTACTAAGGTGATTTAATGCAGGGGTCCAAGAACTCCACTTTGAGAACAGCTACTTTAATGATTAGTTTCAGGATTTGTTACTATTCTACTTCACCATGGGCTTTTTCTGTCTTCAGGAAGCTGCTCCTGTTGGGAGATCATAAGTATTGGGAGGTTGTTGAGAGACAGCCTGAGCTTGAGCTTTGTAGAGAGACAGACCTGATCTGTCTTCTCATCTGTGCCACTTTCCAGAAGTTTAACCTTGGGCAAGTTACTGGAAAAATAGGAAAAATAGCACACAACTTTCAGGGCTTAGTGTGGATGGTGGCTCAGCTTCTGCCCCTCTCTCTAACCTCTTCTTAATTCTCTTCAATGCTCCCTAAATTTCAGACCTATGAAATGTGAAATGACTTATCATCTTAAAGAACCATGATTTCTCATACCTCTAATTCCTTTGCACAGTTGTGCTTTCTGGTAGGAATGTCCTACCTTAACCTCCTTGTTCTCCTGGCTCTTCCTTCAGATGTAACCACTCTGTAAACCCTTGTGGCTTAATTTGGTGGTTTCAGTGCACCTGGAGTGTGCAGTACTTGATTTATTCGTCTGTATCTCATCTCAGTGTCTGAGCTCCTTGAGGATGTCTGGCCTTAGCCCTTAGCACAGTGCTTATGTACAGTAGTAGCTTTTAGTTAAAAGTTATATTTTTTTAATTTGAATGATCAAGGTACCTGCCATGACATTAGCTAATTGTATTTCAGAGGCCTATTTTTGAAACCTTTGTTATTTGTTTGTCAACATGCTTAGCAGCCATGCCAACAGGCATAAGCTTTCCAGCATGTTTTCAAAACAGGAAGCTTATATCATTTGGAATAGGTACTCTAACACTTGAGCACATTGTTTTTCTTTTCTTATCTTTTTTATTTTTTACTAATGTCTTGAACAGGTAACATGTTCTAGGTTTGTCTCAACTCACAAGGAGATCATGAAATAACCTTGCCTCTCCCCATCCTATGAGTTAGCTGGTACCTTCTGTTTATACTCAGTGGTCAGCACCAAAATAGCATTCCTTGAGCTTTGAAGCTAACCAGGACTGACTAGAGGTACATTAAAATTTGTGCCTAGTTAGTAGAGGGGGAATATTAAAATAAAAAATGTATGTAAAATGTTGTTTCTTATGTATGTAGTCAAAAGTAAAACATATGATTAAATAAATTTAAAAATAAACAAATTCATAGTAATGCTGAAATATATATTTATGTAAATCATTAAGTACTGGGCACAACAAAATTTTTGTTTCTTTGCTTTTTGTTTTTATGTAAACATTACTGAGTTTCGAACTTGCCAAATTTGGTGTCTTTTAATTTTGTTCTTACACAAAGTCTCACATTTATTCAAACATTTAACTTCATTTCAAACATTATTTCTGTTGGATAATTTTTTTTTCTTTTTTGAGATGGAATCTCACTCTGTTGCCCAGCTTGGAGTACAGTTACACAGTCTCAGCTCACTGCTACCTCTGCTTCCTGCCTCAGCCTCCAGAGTAGCTGGGACCACAGGCACGCACTACCATGCCTGACTAATTTTTGTATTTTTAGTAGAGACAGACCATGTTGGCCAGACCAGTCTTGAACTCCGACCTCAGGTGATCCACCCGCTTCGGCCTCCCAAAGTGTAAGCCATTATGCCCAGCTGCTGTTGGATAATTTTTTAACTTAAAATTTATGTCAGAGATGGAGAATAAGCTATTGAAGACTAACAGTGAATAAAATTTTTGGACCATATATTTATAAAAGTCATGTTTAGTCCTAAGTTTAAAAAAAAAATCTAGTTTACACTACTTAATGAAAAAAGAGAAATGTTTTAAAATATTTATATATAACACGTTCTTCTCATTTTGACATAAATTTTCTCTGTTTACCCCAGTTGCTACTATTCCCAAGAAAATTTTTCAAACTTTTAATCTCTTTTCTTTTACTACTTTGGAGTATGACTTGTTATTTATAAACCTTCCTTGAAAAAAAAACTTGAAATTTTGATTTGTACCCTGAAACTTTGATCAGAGTAATAGGAGATCAATGCCACATGAGTTAAAGAATGGAGTAAAAATATAATGGTTCTCCATATGGTCAAGAAATTATCTGATGGGTCATCATTAACTACTTCACATTTCCGTTTAGCAAGTTAGTTCTGAGACACAAAAATATTTGGTATCTTTTGACTTGTGGATGTTCAGTTGCTCTAGCACGATTATTGAAAATTGAAAAATTCCTCCAGTGAATTATTTTTGTACTTGTGTCAAAATCAATTGGGCATATTTGTGCGGCTGTCTTTCTCGGTCATCTGTTCTATTCCATTAGCCTGTGCACGTCCCTTTGGCAATGCCACATGGTCTCCAGTACTCTATAACTAGAATAATACTACCCTTACTCTTACTCTACCTTAATATTGGGGAGAGTAATTTCTGTTACATTTTCCTTATTTCCCAAGAATGTTTTGACTATTTTAGGGTGTGTATCTTTTGATGCATATTTTAGAATAAGCTAGTTTATGTGTATGAAATATGTTGCTGAGATAATGACAGGAATTGCATTAAAGCTGTGTATTAATTCGGGGGGAATTGACATTTTTACTACGTTAAATACCCTATTATGTATGTTCATTTATTTAGGTTTTCTTTTTTTAATCAGCATTTAAAATTTTTTGTACATAGATCCTGTACATATCTTAAGTGTATGCCTAAGTATTTCACTTTCTGGAGTGATTGTAAATGGTGTTTTGTTTTTTATTTTTTGGTTTCTATATGTTCACCATATATAGTATTTTGAGTTTTTTATTTTGTTTTGTTTTGTTTTACTTTTTTGTTGTTGTACTTCAGATTTTGGGGTACATGTGCAGATCATGCAAGATTGTTGCATAGCTACATTCATGGCAAGGTGGTTTGCTCCCTCCATCCCCCATCACACCTGACATTTCTCCCCACGTTATCCCTCCCCTCCCCCCCCAACTATCCCTCCCCTAGCCTCCTCCAACAGACCGTGGTGTGTGATGCTCCCCTCTCTGTGCCCAGGTGTTCTCATTGTTCAACACCCCCATGAGTAAAAACATGCAGTGTTTGATTTTCCGTTCCTGTGTCATGGTTTCCAGGTTCACCTATGTCCCTACAAAGGACATGAACTCATCGTTTTTTATGGCTGCATAGTATTCCATGGTGTATATGTGCCACGTTTTCTTTGTGTAGCCTATCACTGATGGGCATTTGGGCTGGTTCCAGGTATTTGCTGTTGTAAACAGTGCCATGATGAACACGCGTGTACATCTGTCTTTATAATACAACAATTTATAGTCCTTTGGGTATATACCCAGTAATGGGATTGCTGGGTCAAATGAAATTTCTATTTCTAGATCCTTGAGGAATCACCACACTGTCTTCCACAATGGTTGAACTAATTTACACTTCTACCAACAGTGTAAAAGTGTTCCTATTTCTCCACATCCTCTCCAGCATCTGTTGTCTCCAGATTTTTTAATGATCGCCATTCTAACTGGTGTGAGATAGTATCTCAGTGTGGTTTTGATTTGCATTTCACTAATGACCAGTGATGATGAGCATTTTGTCATGTTTGTTGGCCTCATATATGTCTTCTTCTGTAAAGTGTCTGTTCACATCCTTCACCCACTTTTGGATGGATTTATTTGTTTTTTTCTTGTGAATCTGTTTTAGTTCTTTGTAGATTCTGGATATTAGCCCTTTGTCAGATGGGTAGATTGCAAAAATTTTTTCCCAATCTGTTGGTTGCCAGTTCGCTCTATTGATTGTTTCTTTTGCTGTACAGAAGCTCTGAAGTTTAATTAGATCCCATTTGTCTATTTTGGCTTTTGTTGCCATTGCTTTTGGTGTTTTAGTCATGAAATCCTTGCCTATGCCTATGTCTTGGATGGTTTTGCCTAGGTTTTCTTCTAGGGTTTTTATGGTGTTAGGTCTTCTATTTAAGTCCTTAATCCATCTGGAGTTAATTTTAGTGTAAGATGTCAGGAAGGGGTCCAGTTTCTGCTCTCTGCACATTGCTAGCCCGTTTTCCCAGCACCATTATTAAACAGGGGATCCTTTCCCCATTGCTTGTTTTTGTCAGGTTTTTCCAAGATTAGATGGTTGTAGTGTGGTGTTTCTCTGGAGGCCTCTGTTCTGTTCCATTAGTCCATGTCTCTGTTTTGGTACCAGTACCATGCTGTTTTGATTACTGTAGCCTTGTAGTATAGCTTGAAGTCTGGCAGCATGATGCCGCCAGCTTTGTTTTTTGGTTTTGTTTGTTTGTTTTTGCTTACAATTGTCTTGGCTATGCAGGCTCTCTTTTGGTTCCATATGAAGTTTAAAGTGATTTTTTCCAGTTCTGTGAAAAAGGTCATTGGTAATTTGATGGGGATAGCATTAAATCTATAAATTACTTTGGGCAGTATGGCCATTTTCACAATATTTATTTTTACTAACCATGAGCATGGAATGTTTTTCCTTCTGTTTGCATCTTCTCTTATTTCCTTGAGCATCGGTTTGCAGTTCCCCTAGAATAGGTCCTTTACTTCCTTTGTTAATTGTATTCCTAGGTATTTTCTCCTTGTAGCAGTTGTGAATGGGAGTTCACTCTTGATTTGGCTCTCTGTTTGTCTGTTATTGGTGTATAGGAATGCTTGTGATTTCTGCACATTGATTTTATATCCTGAGACTTTGCCGAAGTTGCTTATCAGTTTAAGGAGAGTTTGGGCTTAGACCATGAGGTCTTCTAAATATACAATCATGTAATCTGCAAACAGAGACAATTTGACTTCCTCCTTTCCTATTTGAATACCCTTTATTTCTTTTTCTTGCCTGATTGCTCTGGCTAGAACTTCCAGTACTATATTAAATAGGAGTGGTGAGAGCGGGCATCCTTGTCTAGTGCCAGATTTCAAAGGGAATGCTTCCAGTTTTTGCCCATTCAGTGTGATATTGGCAGTGGGCTTGTCGTAAATAGCTTTTATTATTTTGCGATACATTGCTTCTCTTTTTATTTCGTTGAGTTGATCTTCAATCTCTGATATCCTTTCTTCTACTTGATCCATTAGGCTATTGAAACTTGTGTATGTTTCAGGAAGTTCTTGTGTTGTGTTTCTCAGCTCCATCAAGTCGTTTATGTTCTTCTCTAGGCTGGTTATTCTAGTTAGCATTTCGTCTAATCTTTTTTCAAGGTTCTAGTTTCTTTGCATTGGGTTAGAACATGTTCTTTTAGCTCAGAGAAGTTTGTTATTATCCATCTTCTGAAGTCTGCTTCTGTCAGCTCATCAAAATCATTTTCTGACCTGCTTTGTTGCCTTGCTGGTGAATCGTTGTTACGGCGTTCTGGACTTTGATGTTTTCATCCTTTTTTGCACTGATTTCTTCCCATCTTTGTGGCTTTATCTTATTTTTGATCTTTGAAATTGGTGATTTCAGGTGGGATCTCTGAGTGGATGTCCTTTCTGTTAAAGTTGGGGTTATTTCTCCTGAATGAGGCTATTTTTTTTCCTTTTAACACAGGTGTTAGTGTGCCACTACGATAGTCTGTCCGTCGTCTGCGTGTGGAGGCGCTGCTGGGCTGCCTAGGTCTCAGCCAGGCTGCTGTTTATTCTTCGCCTGGCTTCCACTTATGCCGGTGGGATTAGCCCCGCCTTCCCTAGTGGCAGGCTTCTTCCCCTCTGCAGTGCCAGCTGCTCCCGTAGGGAGCTCTGTCTGATGTGTTTACTGCGAAATTCTCCCAGGAGAGGGATTCCTGTTGCTTGATCTTGTGGGGGTGGGGCCTGTCTGGCCGTATCCCCCTCCCCACTTTCAAATCTCCCTTCTGTGGGACGGGCGGTTCCTTCTTGCTAGCTTTCTCCATGTTAGACCAAGTCCCCATCCTGGTGTGTGCTAAGGCACTTGTCTGGCTGGAGCTGCCGCCCTGGGCGGGGAGGTTCTTAGCCAGGCGGGGTTTTCCCTGGGCTGTGTGCTGCGAAGTCTCAGAGTGTAGTGCTGTACCTGATTCGGAGTACCAAGGAGATGACAGTCCCCGTTCCCCCGTTCCTCCCTTCCAGATACACTTCCCAGGTGGGGCAGTGCCCCGCCTTGCCTCGGCTCGCCTCCTTTGGGCTGCTTTCGTGGCCTTTTTTTGGGTTAGTCCCGCTGTTCAACCAGTCCCTTTGGAACGAACCCAGTACCTCGCTCGGAGATGCAGATATCGCTCTGGTTCTGTGTCTCACTCGGTGGGAGCTGCACTCCGGAGAAGCTCCCTTTTGGCTGTCTTGGTTTCCCTCCAGTATTTTGTTTTCAACTTTTTGCTTTCCATATGCTCATTGTTAGTATATAGAATGTTATTGATTTTTGTGTGTTGATCTTGTATTCTGCTTCCCTGCTGAACTTACTTATTCTAGAAATTTTAAATGTTTTTCACAGGTTCCTTTGGATTTTCTATATAAACCGTCATATCGTTTGCAAATAGGAACAATTTTATTCTTTCTTTCTCATCTCTCTGCATTTTATTTTTCTTGCCTTATTGCAGTGTCTTAAAATTTCTAGTACTGTGTTGAATAAAAGTTGCAGATCACCTTTTCCCAGTCTTAGGGGGAAACCGTGCTTTCATCCTTAAGGTGTAGATTTTTGCACATGCTCTTTGTTAAGTAAAGGAAGTTCTGGTTTGTTCCCATTTTAGTGAGAATTTGTATCATGGGTTTTTGGATTTTGTCATGATTTTTTGCATCAATTGACATCATATGATTTTGTTATTAGTATATTTGATTTCTTTAATTTTTTTTTAATGTCAACTTAGTCTTGTATCTGTAGGATACAATGGTTTTGCCTGGGTAATACACCAGCTTCCTAAGATGAGTTGGGAAAGATTCTTCTTTTTTTTAATAGATTATGTAAAATTGGCCCTAATTCTTTTTTAAATGTTTGGTAAAATTTTCTAGTAAAGCCATTTTGACCTGGGAATTTATTTTCTTTCTTTCTTTCTTTCTTTCTTTCTTTCTTTCTTTCTTTCTTTTTTTTGAGACAGAGTTTCACTCTTGTCCTCCAGACTGGAGTGTAGTGGCACAATCTTGGCTCACTGCAACCTCTGCCACCCAGGTTCAAGCAATTCTTCTGCCTCATCCTCCTGAGTAGCTGGAACTACAGGCCTGGCATCCATACCCAGCTAATTTTTTGTATTTTTAGTAGAGATGGGAGTTTCACCATATTGGCCAGGCTGGTCTCGAACTCCTGACCTCAGGTGATCCACCCACCTTGGCCTGCCAAAGTGCTGGGATTACAGGCGTGAGCCACCACATCCAGCCAAGATCTTTCTCTTTAGAAATTCTTTGTCTTTATTGGTTATGGATATATGCAGGCCATCTCTTTCATCTTGGAATGTGCTTTGATAGTTCGTGGTTTTTGAGGAATTGGTCCATATTTTCAAAGTTCTCAAATTTGAGCATAAAGTTATTCATACTATGCCCTTAGTAATGTTCTAATGGCTATGGCATGAAGCTATCCCTTGCTTCATTCCTGGTGGTTGTGCTTTGTTTCTTCACCTTTTTGTGTTAGTCTTGCTAGAGGGTTTTCGATTTTGATTCTTTTTCAAAGAACCAGTATTTGATTTCATTGATTTTTGTTGTTGTTATTTTCCTGTTTTCAATTTCATTGGTTTCTGCTCTTGTTTTTATAATTTTCATTCTAGTTGCTTTGGATTTATTTTGTTCTACTTTTCCTAGTTTCTTAAAGTAGGGGACACACACACATTATTAATGTGAGAGTATTTCCTCTTTTCTAATTTAAGCATCATTGAGACGTAAGTGTTTCAGTCAGAACTGTTTTTTGATATTTTGCATTTTTATTTTTATTTACATCTTTGTGCTTTTTGCTATTCTGATGTTTTTTGGCCCATGATTTGTTTAGAAGTGTGTTATATAAAAGTGTATGATGATTTTTATATTGTGTTTCTGTTACTGATTCCTAGTCTGATTACATTATGGTTGGAAATCATATGAACTTAAGGTTCACCAACATTATGGTTGGAAAACTGAATAACTTATTATTTTTAATTTTTATTTATTTTATTATTAATTATTTTTAAATGATTGGGGTTTGTTTTATGACCCAGAGTATGGTCTTTCCTGGTGCATGGTCCATAGTAACTGAAAGGGAATGTATATTTTGTTGTAGGGTGGAGTGTTTTAGGAATGTCTTTTAGATCTTGTTGGTTGATTGTTGTTCAGTTCTTTTCTATCTTTGCTATTTTTTTTTACTTCTACCAATTGCTGACAGTGATGTATTGAAGTCCCCACATATAATTTAGCTTTATCTGTTTTTTCAATTATTTTGCAGTTCTGTTGTTTGGTGCGTTTACATTTAGGAGCAATATTTTTTATTGGTGGGTTGATTTTTAAAGTATCATTATGTAATGACTTTGTCTCTAGTAATTTTCTTTGCTCTGAAATCTACCTTATCTGATGTTAACATAGCCATACCTGTTTTTTAAAAATAACCTTAGCATGATGTATCTTTTAATCATGCTAAGGTTATTTTTATCTTTTAATGACCTTTTATGTAAAGGTCAGTTTTATGTAAAACTGATGTGTTTGAAATAAGTTTGTTTTAGACAGTAGGTACTTGGAGTTTGTATATTCTACTCTGCCAATTTATTAATTGCCTTTTAATTGATAGGTTTAGACCATTTATATTTAAAGTGCTTTATTAGAGCTTAAGTCTGCCATTCTAGTTTTTATTTTCTTTTGTTTCCCCTCTTTCTCATTTCTCACTTCATTTTTCTTGCCATCCTTTGGGTTACTTTAACTTTTTTTAGGATTTCATCTTGTTTTATTTGTATTGTTTTAGGATATATTACTTTATGTATTTTTCTTAGTGGTTCTACTCATTACAGTATGCATATGTAATATATCGCAGCCTACCGATATCAGTGTTTTACCACTCTGAGTACAGTACTAAAATCTGACATTTATTAAGACCTCTTTGCCTTCCCTGTTTTTTAAAATGTAATTTTCTGAAGTTATTTCCTCTCCATACATTGAGCACAGCAGATGTTAAGTTTGTTTCAACCATCAGTATGATTTAAGAAACATGAAGGGAAGGATGGTCTGTCTATTTACCCCTTCCTTTGCTCTTGTTTTCTTTATGAAATTCCAAGCTACCTTTTATTATTTTCTTTCTTGTTGAAGATGTTCCTTTAGGCATTGTTTAAGGGTAAGCTTGGTAGTGACAAAGTTTTTAGTTTGACAATGCCTTTATGTTACCTTCTTTTTTGAAGGATAGCTTTGCTGGTTATAGCATTCATAATTAACAGTTTTCTGTTGTTTTTGTTTGTTTGTTTTGTTTTTGTTTTATTTTAGTGAGACAGGGTTTCACTGTCACCCAGGATGGAGTACAGTGGCACAATCATGCCTTACTGCAGCCTTGACCTCCTAGGCTCAAGCAGTCCTCCCGCCTTAGCCTCCCGAGTAGCTGGGACTACACATGCACACCACCATGCCCAGAGAATTTTAAAAATCTTTTTGTAGTGATGTGGTCTCACTGTGTTGCCCAAGTTGGTCTCGAGTTCCTGGGCTCAAACGGCGCTCCCGCCTGGGCCTCCCAAAGTGCTGGGATTATAGGCATGAACCACCCATGCCAGGCCCACACAATTGACAGTACTTATGTTTCAGTTCTTATATTTCAGCATTTAAGAAATGTGCCACTTCTTTTGCACTTTCGTGGTTTCAGACTGAAAACCAATTTGAACTGGTATTCTGGTGTAGGTAATGTGTCATTTTTCTTGGTTCCTTTTAAGACTTTTTATCTTTAGTTTTCAGAAGTTCATGATGTGTCTTGGTATGGATTTCTTTGGGTTTATCCTATCTGGAATTCACTGTGTAAGTTTATGTCTTTAACCGAATTTAATAAATTCTTCTTTATTAATTTTTCAAATCCTCCTTCAGCCTCACATTTTTCTTCCCCTCCTAATGTTAGATTTTTCATGATTGCCCTCCAGGTCTCTGAGGCTTTGTTCATTTTTTAATTTTAGTCTATTTTTTCTGCAGCTATTCAGATTGAATAGTTCTTGAGATAGTTCAAGACAGTTCTTGAGATCTGTCTTCAAGTTCACTGATCCTGTATGGTATTAAAGGACTCTAAAAGGTGGAAAGACGGTGGACTGGCTAGGGGACCTTAGGACTTGAATAACACTGGACTCGAGTAATTGTTTGTGTGTGTGTGTGTGTGTGTGTGTGTGTGTGTGTGTGTGTGTGTGTGTGTTTCCCCCATATATTCCAGACTGGAGTGGTGTACAACTTGAAATCGCCAAGAGGCATAGACAGCAACAAAAACAAGAAAACCCTGTCCTCTCTGGCCATAAGATCAGGAAAAGGGAAGCCCAGGAGGGACTTGCCAATGAGACATTTTACCCAGTGGCAGTGGCAGGCCTAGTCTGCCCACAGCAGTAGCCCAGCAGAGATAGAGTGAGACGCTATCTCTGTGAGGTGACCGTAGGACAAGCTACAGGAAAGGCTATTATTCATCCCACAGGTCTGGCAGTTCCCTACCCACTGGCTTCATTATACTGTGCAGCCTAATGATATGCTTTCCACCCCTCTGTGTGGCACCAAAAGCTAATACCAGTGGGAGCTCCAACAGAGCTAGAAGAATGAAGCGGACACATATTACCACACACAGGCTTACAAAAAAAACTCAATTGCTTTGGAACTACAGACTACAAAAGTAGACCAGAACCTACACACCCAACCTAACTGACTTTATGTTTTTCTAACTTCCCTAAATCTTTACTTTTGACTTAAAGAGATTTTTTTCCTGTTAACTCCTGAATGTGAGTCTGCACCATCAGTAAACTGTTGGTTTATTCTGCTCTCTGCTTCTGTTCTCTAGTTCTGTCATTTTAACTTTAAAATGTGCAACTCTGGTAAATCCCTAAAATTAACAGTGCATGTGTTCTGTAGGAAATGAGTTCCTCTTGGTTTGTTGGCTATTTCCAGCTTATTATACTTTCTTTGCTGCAAATTTAGGCTATTGAAAGGATATTAATACCTGGAAACTAAGCTTGATTTCCTCCTTTAAATCCTTATTGGCTAAAATATTAGTCATCTTTGGTTACAAGTTGATGGCTGGGCAGTTTTTAATTCCACAGCGTTAAGAAACTAGACTGGAATCTTGAGCTGAGACATCTGAATGCCGATGGTAAATACTGCAGTCTCGGAATCAGCAGACCCATGCCCTAGTTCTGGCTCTGAACTCGATCAACTTCTGCATGATTTCTGAGATGCCCTTAATCTTTAAAATAAATAAATAAATAAGGTATTTCTAAGTCACTGATGTTAACTTCTTTCCCAGTCTGCCGCTCCCTGAAGGGGAATATCCTGTAAAGAGACCCTACCCTGATGCTCTTTGCCACAGAGTGTAGAGCTGCTAGCAGGGGGAGAAGCAGGTTTAGAGACATTAGGATAATGGCATATTGGAGAGAGGACTAGGGCTCCAGAAGCCACATGGACAGTCAGGGAGAGGAGGGATGGAATGTTCGTGAAACACAGCACTGCTCTCTTCAAACTTTGACTTTCTTTTTTTTTTTTTTTTTTTTTTTTCTTTTAATTGAAGCATAGATTATATTCAGTAGAGCACGCACATCTTAAGTACATGGCTTTTTGAATCATATATATGTGTATATGTATATAATGTATTTGATTATAGTTAATGATATTAACTATCATCCAGACAAAAATGTAGACTGTAAAGCCTTGCCAACACTTTTCATTGGGAAATTTGATTCACTGCTTTAATGCAATGGTTAAATATTGGCTTGATAGGTATCTATGTATCTGTATTTTTATTTTTTGTCTTGTGCTGAAATTTTGGATATTCTGTGAGAAAGACATTTAATGAGATTGATAGCCATCTTTACAAGACATATGATGTGTTTCTCAGAAGGATGATTTAATAATAATACGCAGTTGGGTATGCAGGTACAAGAAATAAGTCAAGGAAAATGGTTGCAATTTTGGAGTAAGTCCTTCGTGTAGTTGATGTGAGATGTTGATCTGGAATCCTTCAAAAGCTATTGTGTAAAAGCAGCTGAAAGAAACAAGCCCTCTGTGGGGTGTAAAAATAAATATTGACTTTTAATAAACAGATTTATTGAGGTATAATTAATGTGCAATAAACTGCACACATTGAAAGTTTACAGTTTAAGTGCTGGCCCATGCGAAACTATTACCATACTGAAGATTGTGAAACTATTTATTACCATACTGAAGATTGTGTGAACATATGCACTCTCTCAGTTTCCTTGTGACCCTTTGTAGAATCTTCTCACCCCCCTTCCTCATCCCCAGGCAACAGTTCTGCTTTTTGTCACTTAGATTAGTTTGCATATTATAAAACTTTGTATAAGCAGAATCATACAGTATTTACTCTTCTGTTGTCTGCCTTCTTTCAGTCGTCATAATTATTTTGAGATTCATCTGTAATGTGGAGTGTTTGACCATTTTACTGCTGCATAGTATTCCACTGTGTTGCTGTATCACAATTTGTTTATCCACCCACCCATTGATGGAAATGTGAGTTATTTCCTCTTTAAAGCTATTACAAATAAAGCTTCTCTATTCATGTAGCAGTCTTTCATTTTCATTCACACATATTTGATTTCATTTGGGCAAATACCTAGAAATGAAATGTCTGGTGGGATATCTTCAGCTTTTTCAGAAACTTCTAACATATTTTCCAAAGTGGTTCTATCACTTTATATTCCCATCAGCAGTGTATTACAGTTCCACTTCCTCCACATCCTTGCCAATACTTGATATGGTAAGAATTTTTAATCTTAATAATTTTAGTGAGTTTGTAATAGTGTCTCCTGTGTTTTAATTTTTATTTTCCTAATGACTAAGGGTCTTGAGCATCTTTTCATGTGCCCTCTTATTTCATGTGCTATTCATGTTGTCTTTGCTTAAATGTTTGTTCACATCTTTTTTGCGTTTTTTAAATTGAGCTGTTTGTTTCTCATTTAGTTGTATTCCGGATACAAGTCCTTTGTCAGGTAAGTGTTTTGCAAATATTATTTCCAGTCTGTGGCTTGTATTTTTACTTTTGTAACCGTGTATTTTCAGGGATAAAAGCTAAAAACAAAAACAAAAAACAAAACAAAAAAAACACCTCTCAGTTTATCTTTTTTTCTTTTATAGTTCCAAGATTTTTTTTTTCATATCCTTAAGAATATCTTTGCCAAACTCAAGATAACTAAAATTTTCCCCTATGTTGATTTCTAGGAGCTTTTGAATTTTAGCTCTTACATAAATTCTGTTATTCATTTCAACTTGATTTTTGTAAATTTTGAAGCGTCGAGGTTCTCTTGTTTTTCTTTCCCATGTGATTATTCATTTGTACCAGTATGGCTTATTGAAAAGATTATTTTCCCCACTTGAATTGCCTTGGCACCCTGTCAAAATCAGTTGACCACATATGTGAGGGTCTGCTTTTGGAGTCTCTGTTGTATTTCACACATCTATTATTTATGTCAATTTTATACCATCTTGATTACTATGATTTTAAGTCTTAAATCAATCAGTGTTAATTTCTCCAATCTTGTTCTTCGTTTTGAAAATTCTTTTTACTGTCTTGAGTCCTTTGCTTTTCTTCATAAATTTTAGAATCATCTTGTAAATCTCTACCCAAAAAAAAAAAAAAAAAAAAACTTGATTGGAATTGTATTGACTGTCTAGATCAATTTGGTGAAATTTTCTGTAACAATATTGAGTCTTTTAATGCATGAACATGATATGACACTCCATTTATTTAGGTGTTCTTTAATTTCTTCCAGCTATATATTGTCAAATATATCTCCTAGTATTTTGATGTAATTATAAATGGTTTTGATTTTTATTTTCCAGTTATTCCTTGCCATTGTTAGAAATATGATTGATTTTTATATGTTGGCCTTGTATTCTGCTACTTTCCTAATCTTGCTACTTTTCTATATCCTATAACACCTATAGGAATTCTACCAGAATTTTAAAAATCTGCTATTCTAATTTTTATAGGTGTTATAGGATATCATGTCTGTATGTAAGGGAACAGTTTTATTTTCTTTTCCAATCTACATGCTTTTTATTTTCTTTGTATTTTATTGGCACAAAGATTGTCTTCTTACCTTCATTCTTTTACTATGATGTTAAACGGAAGTGGTGAGAAGGAATAATCTTACCTTGTTATATATAATCTTAAATGGAAAGTATTTTGTCTTTCACCATTAAATATTAAGTATGAGGATAGCTGCATATCTTTTGTACATGCCTTTTGTCAGCTTAAGGAAGTTCTTTTTGTGCCCATTTTGCCAAGATCTTTTTCATGAATGGATAATGAATTTTGCCCAGCTAATTTTTGTATTTTTAGTAGTGACAGGGTTTTACCACATTGGCCAAGATGGTTTCGATTTCCTGAGCTTGTGATCTACCCTCCTTGGCCTTCCAAAGTGCTGGGATTACAGGTGTGAGCCACTGCGCCTGACTGTTTTTTAAGTCTTATATGTTGAAGTTTTTTATAAATATTTAAATAGTATTTCATTCCTGGGATAAATCCCACTTGGTCATGATGTGTTTATCTTTTTTATGCATTGCTGGATTATATTTACTGAAATTTGACAAGAATGTTTGCATCTGTAATAAGATGTGAAATTGATCTGTAGTTTTTTGTTTTAATACCTTTATCTGTTTTGGGGATTAGAGTGATGCTGGCTTCATAAAATGAGTTGGAGAGTTTCTCCTGTTTTCTGGGAGCATTTGCATAGAATTGTGTGGGGTTTTTTTTCTTTTTCCTTACATATTTGGGAGAACTCATCATTGAATCCATCTAATCCTGGAGTTATCTTTGTGAGAAGATTTTAACTATAAAATAAATTTCTTAAGTACATAGCCTATTTAGGTTAGCTAGTTTTTTATGAGTGACCTTTGGTATTTCGAGCCTTTGAAGGAATTTGTGGGTATCATAAACTGAGAGTTGTTAATGATATTTGCTGATTAGTCTTCTAATGTTTATAGAACGTGTAGTCATATTCAGTCTCTCATTTCTTATGTTCACAATACCTGACTTCTCTTTTTTCAAACTGACTAGCTAGATGTTTATCAATTTTGGTAATCTTCCCAAACAGAAAACTTTTGTTTCCTTTGATTTTTCTTTATTTTCTGCTTTTTACTTTATTGATTTATAGTCTTTATTATTTCTTTTCTTTCTCTATTAAAAAAAAACAAGATATAGATGATTACTTACCTAATATTTAGAATGTGATCTTATATATTGTATATGGGTATGCAATGTAGATAACTATATGGTTACACCATATTTCCAATCATAAATATTATATTACAAGATATAATGTGAGATAAAATCCCTTCACAATAGCTGTGTTGGCATAAGTGTATCATTTTAACACTTAAGTATTTTAAGATGGCTATAATACCACTGTAGTCACAGACATGTCAGCAGCTTATCCTTGGCACATTTAATCTGTGGCTACATTAGGAGACCAACCACCTCAGTATCAGTATTTCCAGCTTGGCATAATTTAAGTGAATTTACAGTTGCTTGATGTATAGCTTTTTAAAAGAGTGAATGTGTTCAAACATTCAGATTTTTAGAAGTTTTGCAGTAGTGGTTTTATTTTTTTGAACTTTTAATTTGGCATTTTTCAAACTTTCAGAAAATGTTTAAGAATGAAAATAGTCAAAAACACTCATATTCTTTACCCAGATTCACCTGTTGTTGACAGTTTAACCCACTTACTTTATCATTTGCTGTTTTCTCCTCCCTGTGCACAATCTAATGAATGAATTTGTATCCATGAAAGAACTATAAACTTAAAGCTTTTGTGGAGCAGAAATTACATTTTGTCCCATGGTTACACAATATTTAAAATACCATTTAGATAAACATTTTAGAAAAGATTTAGGGACTAGAACACAAAAGCATGCTTTTTGTTGTTATTGTTGACTTTTAAAATATTGAGATAAAATTTCCAGTATCATAAGTTCACCTTTTAGAGTATATAATTCAATGGGTTTTTGAAGTATAGTGATAGACTTGTACAACCATCATAACTGTCTCATTCCAAAATATTTCTATCACCCCAAGAAGAAACCATGTATACCATAGGAGTCACACCCTATTCCCTCCCAGCCCCTGGCAGCTGCTAATCTATATTAGTCTTTTTGCCTGTTCTGAACATTGCCCATAATGGAATACTAAATTATATGGCCTTTTGTATCTGGCTGCTTTCACTTAACATTTGTCCTCAAAATTCATCTATGAGCTTTGTGTCTGTACTTCATTCCTTTTTGTTGTGGCTGAAAAATACTCCACTAAATGGATTTACCACATTTTGTTAACTGTTCGTCAGTCAGTGGACATTTAGGTTGTTTTCATTTTTGACTATCCTGAACAATGCTATTATGAACACTAATGTATAGGCTTTTGTTCACCCAAGTATTTTCAGTTTTCTTATGTATGTACATAAGAATGCAATTGGTATGTTGTATGGTAACTTTAGTTCTTTTGAATAACTGCCAAACTGTTTTCCAATGTGGCTGCTCCATTTTATGTTACCCCCAGCAACTTAGGAGTTTTCAGTGTCGCCACATCTTCATCAACGCTTATTGTTGTCTTTTTTTTATTACAGCCATCCTAGTGTCTGTGAACCAGTATGTTGCTTTGCTTTTGATTCACATTTTTCTAAGGACTGGTTTTGAGCGTCTTTTCGTGTATGTATGTATTGTCTGTTTATGTATCTTTGGAGAAATGTCTATTCAGATTCCTTGTCCATTTTTGATTGGGAGGTTTGTCTTTTACTCATTACAAGAGTTTATATTCTCTCTATATATATCTTGTCAGATACATCATTTGCAGAAATTTTCTCCCATTCTGTGGGTTTACTTATCACTTTCTTGATAGTGCCTGCCGTTTGAAGCACAAAGGGTTTTAATTTTGATAAAGTCTAATTATCTGTATTGTCTTTGCTTACCTATTCTAGCTAAGAAACCATTGCCTTATCAGAGGTTATGAAGATTTACACCTATGTTATCTTCTAAAAGTTTTATGTTTTGTCTCTTACACTGAGGTATTTGTTCCTTCTAGAGTTAATTTTTGCATATGTGATTAGGTAAGGCCACCCTCATTCTTTTCCACGCACATATCTAGTTATTCCAGTACCATTTGTTGAAAAGATTATTCTTTTCTTCTGTCAGTTGTCTTGGCATTCATCAGTTTAAGTGCCAAAATCAATTGGCCATAAATGTGAGGGTTTGTTTCTAGACTCTCAGTTCTGATCTATTCTGTTTGATCAGGTTTCTCTCTTTTTTTTTTTTTCTTTGAGACAGAGTCTCGCTCTGTCTCCAGGCTGGAGTGCAGTGGCACGATCTCAGCTCACTGCAACCTCCACCTCCCGGTTCAAGCAATTCTCCTGCCTCAGCCTCCTGAGTAGCTGGGACTACAGGCCCCTGCCACCACACCTGTCTAATTTTTGTATTTTTAGTAGAGACGGGATTTTACCATGTTGGCCAGGATGGTCTTGATCTCTTGACCTCGTGATCCGCCTGCTTCGCCCTCCCAAAGTCCTGCGGTTACAGGCATGATCCACCGTGACTGGCCGTGATTAGATTTATCTTTATCCCAGTACTGTTCTGTCTTGATCAGTGTAATTTTGTAGTTAAATTTTGAAATCGGGAAGTATGAGTCCTCCATTGTGTTCTGTTTCAAAATTGTTTTGGCTGTTCTTGAATATTCCTATGAACTTCGGGAACCACTTGTCAATTTGCAAAAGAGCAAGGTGAGATTTTGACAAGGTGATGTTGGATCTAAATACTACTGTTTTAACATTATAGTTATGAACACCACATATCTTTGCATTTATTTGGATCTTTTTAAATTTCTCTCAGTGGTGTTTTGTAGTTCAAAGAATACAAGTCTTGTACTTGTTTAAGATGTATAATCCTCTGTACATGTTGCCAAATATGATTTGCTTGTATTTTGTTCAGGATTTTTATATCCACATTCATAAGGATATTGATCTGTTGTTTCCGTTTCTTGTGATGACTGTGTCTAAGTATCAGGGTATAAATTGCCTCATATAATAATTTGGAACGTGGTGTTTTCTCTTGAGTTTTAAAATTTTTGTTACTTAAATTTTTTTTTTTTAAGACAGGATCTTGCTCTGTTGCCCAAGCTGGAGTGCAGTGGTACAGTCATAGCTCAATGTCACCTCAGACTCCTGGGTTTAAGCAGTCTTCCTGCCTCAGCCTCCTGAGTAGTGGGTTGGCCTAGCTTAAAGCCTTACCAATTTTGTTAATCTTTTCAAAGAAACAACTTTTGTTTTCATTAATTTTCTCTCCTTTTTTTTTCTGTTCTGTATTTCTAACTTAACCTGTATTGTTTCTTTCCTTCTTGCTTTGGGTTTTGTTCTTATTTTTCTAGTTTCTCTTTAAATGGTAGGTTAAGTTGTTAATTTGGGATCTTTGTTTTGTTTTAATATAGGCATGAATGGCTATAAATTTTCTTCTAGTATTACTTTTTCTGTATTCAATAAAGTATTTTGTCTTTATTTCAAAATATTTTCTAGTTTTTCTCATTTATTTGTCACACTGATTATTAACACCCACGTATTTTCTGAGTTTTCCCAATTTCCCTCTAATTTCAATTTCATATCCCTTGTGATTGAAGAACATACTTTGTATGACTCCAGTCCTTTTAAATTTATTGGAATTGTTTTATGACCTAACACCTAGCATGATCTATCCTAGAAAATGTTCCCTGTGCACTTGGAAAGAACGTGTATTCTGCTTTTGGACTCTATAATTAGTTTCTAGTATTATTCAAGTTTCCTTGTTCTTTTCTTATTGACCTTCTGTCTGATACTACCCATTTTTGAAAGTTGGATAGTGAATTCTCCAAATGTTTGTTTAATTTCTTCTTTATTCCTTCATCCTGCATGTTTTTATTTCCTGTATTTTAGAACCCTCTTGCTAAATTCACATATGTTTATAATTATGTTGTCTTAATGGATTGACCCCTTTGTTGTTATTAAATGTCTTTTTTTCTCTAGTAGCAACTTTTATCTTAAAGTCTGAATTTTTAAAATTTATTTTTTAATGGTTGCTGTGAGAATTACAATTGACATCAACTTGTAACAATTTTGTTTGGACTAATTTCAGCTGTTCTTCAAATATTCTTCATGCCTTTTATTTCTCTCCTCTTCTTAGACTCCTGTTGTGCAGATGGTGGTACTCTTCATGTGTTTTGTACTCGCTCAGACTCTGTTTATTTTTCTTCATTTTTATTCCTATTTCCCAGACTGGATCATCTCAACTAACCTATTTTCGAGTTTGCTGATTCTTTCCTTTACCTGCTAAAATATGCTATCGAGCCCCTCTGATGAATTTTTATTTTACTTACTGTATGTCCAGAATTTATATTTGTTTTCTTTTTCTAATTTCTTTATTGATATTTTCTATTTGGTGAGGCATTGTTCTCATACTTCAGTTTTGCACGTGGTTTCCTTTATTCCTGTGAAATATTTAAAACAGCTTATTTAAAGTCTTCTAGTAAGTCCTATCCTCAGGAGCCACTTTGGTTGATTGCATTGTTCCTATATATGAACCATACTTTCTTGTTTCCTTAAATTTATTTGAAAATTATGCAGTGGGAGGGGTTCATTTCCGTTATTATGTTCTCTTATTTGATTATTTTAATAATTTCTGTCTCTTTAATATTCTCCATTTGGTGAGACTTTTAGTTCTTCAGACATCATTTCCTTTAGTTCTTTGAATATACTTAGTATAGCTGAATTAAATTATTTAGTAATTCCAAAACCTGGGCTTTCTCAAGGGTAGTTTCTATTGAATACATTTTTACCCTTTATACTTTTTTGTTTCTTTGTATGTCTCTCAATTTTTTGTTGAAAACTGGACAATTAACATATAAGGTGGCAATTCTGAAATTTAGATTTTGCCCTCCCTAATAAGGTTTGTTGTTTTTTTGTTGCTGTTTGTTTAGTGACTTTCTGAACTAGTTCTTTTAAATCTATATTATTTGTAGTGCATGGCTACTAAAGTCTCCACATGATGAGCTTCATAGTCATCTAATGATTGAACAGAGATTTCCTTAAAAACCTGGAACCAGTAATTCTCCCAGTCTTTTTTGAGAGGTCTGTGTGTGTATTTGCATGCATATGTGTGTTAGGGCACATCAAAACACTCAGCCAGGCAGTTGGCAGCTGTTCTTAGCCTTTACCTTCTGTTTTCACAGAGACTAGGGTCAGCCCCAGGTGTGAGAGCTAGGGATTTCTCAGGTCTGTTCTGGGCACATGCAGAGCCACAGCCCGATGCATCCACACACCTTCTAGATTAGCAGGAAGGTGTCAATAATTTTTATAGCCCCTGTGGATATTTTATTCCCAACTTTTCCTTTTAAACTTTTTGGTCTGCTTATTGTTTGGACCAGCTGTCCCCTACCACATTGTTCTGCAGCCAGTTTTTAAAAATTTCCCCTAAAAGGTTTGTGACAAATGTTCCCAGGGTCAAGGATTTTCACAGTGGAAAAGCTCTGAGTCAGGTCAAATAAAAATAACCTTCCAGGTGGGGGTCTCACTAGGACTGTCTGATAAAGACAGTTCTCTGGAAATTGGGCTTTCAAGGAACTCCAACATAGTTCTGCCACCCTTAGTGTCTGTCAGGCTGCTGGTTTTCACTGTGATTGGGCTGTTGGTTATAGTGCTGGAGAGAAGAGAATGGGAATAGAGAAGTTAAATGCCACACATTTCACTGTTCTTGTTGAGATTCAGCTCTTTAAAAATGCATTAACACTCCATGGATTGCTGCAAGCTTTTGGAGATTGCTGCCAGCTTTTGGTTAATTGCCAGAGTTCTTAGAAAGTTTATTCTGATGCTGCCAATTTTCTTGTTCCTGTTACAGGGTGAGAGAATTTTCAAGTGTTCCTAACTTTACCATTTTCACTGACAGTACTCTCTGTTGCTTTTTTTTCTTCTCCTGTACTATTTTGTTTCTTCAAACCATTCTCAACTCTTGCGGTCAAAACCAGTTGATTAAATTAACATACTGGCATGTAGGTCCTAAAATTAAATGTTGTTATCTTAATATTATAAATATTAACCCATTTAATAATTACTATTACAAAAACATATTGAAGATAAACTGTTGAGCAGGTAGAAATAATTATCAGAATTTATCATTAGCTATTTCATTATTTAATACAGATCCTTATTGAGATCATTTTAGAATCATATACTGCTATAAGAAATTATACAGAGAGATCCTGTGTACCCTGTACCTGATTCCTCCCAATGACAATATCTTGACAAAGAAAGCTACGAAGTCGCAACCAGGATGTTGATACTTTGATAGGAATGGGTATTTCATTTTCACCATTCTGATATTGTGGCTTTATTTGCATTTCCCTGATGGTTAGTAATGTTGAACATCTTTTCACTTGCTTGTTGGATTGTTCTTTTCTGTTTGAGTTGTTAATATAGCCTAGATCTTTAGACTTTTGTTAAATATGTGGTTTGCAAACATTTTATACCTTTTTGTAGTTTGTCCTTTTATACTCTTAACAGGGTCATGTGAAGGGCAAAGTTTTTAATTTTGATGAGGTACAACAATTTATCAGTTTTGTTTTTTCTGTATTGTGCTTTTGGTGTCAATTCTAGGCAGACTGCCTAACCTTGGATCCTGAAGTTTTTTTTTTTCTATCCTTTTTAAAAAGTTGTATAGTTTGACATTTTAATTTTAGAACAGTGATGTATTTTGAGTTAATTTTTGTATAAATTATAAGGATTAGGTCAAGGTTCTTTAAAATATATATTTTTTTGATCTATAGATGTCTCATTGCTTCTGGGCTATTTGTTGGAAAAGTTGTTCTTCCAATGAATTGCTTTCGCAGCTTTGTCAAAACCAGTGAGGCATATATGGTTCCATTTCTAGGTATTCTATGCTCTGCAAGTGATTTATGTATCTGTCCCTCTGCCAGCATCACACTGTCTTGGTTACTGAAGTTATACAGTAAGACATAATGTCTGGTGGAGTGATTCCTCCCATGTTATTCTTATTTTTGAGGATTGTTTTTAGCACTTCTAAGGTTTGTTCCTATCTAATTTTTCATATAAGCTTGTCAACAAAAAAATCATCCTGGGATTTTTATAGGATGTACATTAAACCCACAGATCAATTTGGGAAGAATTGGCATCTTTACATTTTGAGTCTTTTAATCCATGAATACAGTGTCTTTTTTATGTAGGTCTTCTTTGATTTCTTTTGTCAGCATTTTGTGTATTTCAGTGCATATATCCTGTACATGCTTTCTTAGATTTATATCTGAAGTACTTCATTTTATTTGGAGTAGTTGTAAATGGCATTATGTTTTTAATGTTGATTTTTGCATATTAATTGTTAGTATGTAGAAATGTACTGGATTTTAAGATTTAGACTTTGTATTCAGCAACCTTGTTACATGTACTTATTACCTTTTTTTTTTTTTTTTTGAGACGGAGTTTCGCTGTTGTTACCCAGGCTGGAGTGCAATGGCGCGACCTCGGCTCACCGCAACCTCCGCCTCCTGGGTTCAGGCAATTCTCCTGCCTCAGCCTCCTGAGTAGCTGGGATTACAGGCACGCGCCACCATGCCCAGCTAATTTTTTGTAGTTTTTAGTAGAGACAGGGTTTCACCATGTTGACCAGGATGGTCTCGATCTCTTGACCTCGTGATCCACCCGCCTCGGCCTCCCAAAGTGCTGGGATTACAGGCGTGAGCCACCGCGCCCGGCCACTTATTACCTTTAAGAAGGATTTTTCTTTTGAGTCCTTGGGGTTTTTACATAAACAAGTGTGTAGCCTTCAGTCAAGGAGTATTATTTCCTTCCCAATGTGTTCCTCTTTTTTTTTTTCCTTTCCTTGTTAAGGAAACTACTAGCACCATGTTGAATAGAGAGGCACATCCTTGATATATTCCCAGTGTCAGGGCCTATACATTCAGTCTTTCACAAATAAGAAGGATATTACCTAGAGGTTGAGGTTGAGGTAGTTCTACATTTGTCCTATCTTGTTCAGAGTTTTTATCATGAAGAGGTGTTGGGTTTTGTTAGATACTTTTTCTGTGTCAATTGATATGATCGTGTATTTTTCCTTTTTAGCCTGTTGATAGGGATGAGTTACAATGATGAGTTTTTGATTGGGGTCTGTCTTGCATACCTTCAATACAGATCATTTGGTCATGATGCATAATTTTATACATTGCTGGGTTCAGTTTGTAATATTTTTAATTTTTTTGTCTAAGTTAGTGACTTATTCTGTAGTTTTAAAAAATATATATGTAACATAAAGTTCCCGATTTATAACTATTTTTAAGTGTAAAATTCAGTAGCATGAATCACAATATTATGCAAACACCACCATTATCTTTTTTCATTACCCTAGAGACTCAGTAACCATTAAGCCAGAACTCCTCACTTCCCCTTACCCTGTTGCCTAGTAACCTCTAATCTACTTTGTGTCCCTGTGAATTCACCTATTCTAGATTTTTCGTGTGAGTAGAAGCACAGTATTTGCCCTTTTATTCTCTAACTTATTTTACTTAGCACAGTATTTTCAAGATCCATCCATGTTGTAGCATGTATCAGAATTTTATTCATTTTTGTGGGTGAATAATATTTCATTATGTAACTGCCATGTTGATCTATTCATCTGTGTTGGACACTTGGATTGTTTGTTATGCTTGGAGACTTTAGGTGCTGAGGTCACGCATCACTCAATGTGGAAAACATCCTGAGTGTTGTTAGGCCATGTAATCATTGAGCTAACATAGAGTGTACCTACACAACCCTAGATGGTACAGCCTATAACATACTGAAGGCATATGATACAGCATATTGCTCCTAGACTACAAACCTGTACAACATGTTACTATACTGAATACTGTGGCAAGTTTTTTGTATCTAAACATAGAAAAGGGTACAGTAAATACAATATTACAATCTTATGGAGCCACCGTCATATATGCAGTCTCTTCTTGACCAAAACATTACGTGGTACATGACTACATTTAAATCTTTCATTTCAGCAGTCACCCTTTTTAGGTTTATCCCTACTGTTTTGGGCTGTGTTTCCAATAATAGCTTAATTTTTAGTGCATTTGCAGTGTGAGCTTCAGAGTTTTAATGAGTTTCTGATACTGAAGCTGCTAAGAGTAGTTGGTGGTTCTTGAGCATTCGTTCTGCGTTTTATAACTTAAATTTACAGATCTTTTTAGATGACTTAGACACTTTAGGATAAAATGAAAATTATGGTATTTTGTCATTAGCTATAAAATTAATTTTGGAAAACCTTTCTGGCTCATCTCTTCAGATGTATGGTGTATAGCCTGCACATCTGAATTACATAGGATTGTATTTTGAGTTTTAGTGAAACAACTCAGGTACAGCCTTTCTTAGGAAGTTGATATTGAGTGGGCTTGACAAAATTAGAGTATGACTTATATGAATTTCTTTGTACTTTTAATGTGGCAAGAAGACAAGTATATATTACATTTTTCAGTTAATAAAACTAATGAGGGAAGAAACAAAGATTTGATCATACAGTATCTTTACAGCTGGAAGGGACCCATATGGACCTAGTCCAGAATGTTTTAAAATTGTTTTACATTAGCCCTTTGTTGAAACAAAATATTGAGTAAGTGTAATTATAAAAGAGATGTTAATGTCATTAACAATATTTAATTCTAAAATAGCAGTGTTTTTTTTGTTTTTGGTTTTTTTTTTTGGAAACAGAGTCTTGTTCTGTCACCCAGGCTGGAGTAGGGTGGTGCTATCTCAGCTCACTGCAACCTCTGCCCCCTGGGCTCAAGCACAATGTCTTAATCTTAACCAGAATTTCTTATTTTCTATTTTTCAGTCTTGCTGCTAGACACAGATTATTGACAAGCAAACTAGAAACTTTTACAGATTGTGATAAGAGTTAAGATAGGGAATATAATGGCTGATAACAGGGCTGCTTGAAGCAGCCAAGGAAGGCTGCACTGTGAGTGGGGTCAAGGCTGAGACTTGAAAGAAGAGAAGACACTAGCCGTAACAAGAGCATTCTAGGCAGGGTGGCTCTAACACAGCTTTGGGGACCCTCCTGAGGCCTGCCTGTGTGGTCCTTCTCTTCGTGGTTTTTGTAGAAGAAAGTTTAAAAATCACTGATTTGACTAGTCCAAAGTTTGTTTGATGCTTGAACTAGGGAACATCAGGAAAGTTTGGGATTCATTAACAGCATAAAGTTAGGGGGAACTATTTTTGGAAGAGGAAGCTTTTACCAGTTGTGGTTTTTGTGGGTGAGGAGATTGTGAAGGCTAGGAGGTAAAGATGTACAATGACAACCTAGGTTCCTAATGCCTGATACCACCCCCTCAATATGCATATATTTCTACTAGTTATTTATAGCATTTGTTTTTTTATGAGTTATTTTAGATGTATTAAAATTGCAAATTATATTTAGTCATCAGTTGTAATATTCAGAAAAATATCTTCACCTAAAAGAAAAAACAAAAACTTAGTAGACAAAGATTTGTCTTTGTGAAGGCTTTTTAATCTTATAAATGCCATTCTTTACTAAATGAAATAGGGAAGTAAAAACTCAGTTTCTGAGCCTCTTTTGAAACTGAGTGTTTGGGAAACAACTGACACATTGACATTTTTACACTTTATTGGCTTTGTTACTCTCAGACAGCTTAGTCATGTGGGTTGGTATGAGGAGCTTAAAGTAGATCTTACTGAGCCCAGCTTCAGAATAAATATGAGTAGAATCATAAAAGCCAGAAATGTAAATCCCTTCCTTTCCTTTTCAAATCTTATTTTCCTCACTTATTGTCAGAAATATCTGCCCAAGTTTAAAAATTGTGTTGCTTAAAGGTGCTGTTAGTCATGAGCATTCTGTAAAATTTATTTTGAAAGTAAGTAGGGATGGGCTTAGAAACACAGATTCACATTGCTGAAATTCATAGTTTAGCCACTTTCTTGCTGAGTATATCTGTGTCTCTTTATTTAAAATGGGATCAGTAATGTCTGTGTTACAGGATTAGTTTGAACTTTAATACCATAGTGATCAATAATTATTATTTTTATTTCAATTACATTTGTTTGATGCTTGAACTAGGGAACATCAGGAAAGTTTGGGATTCATTAACAGCATAAAATTAGGGGAAATATTTTTGGGGGAGGAAGCTGTTACCAGTTGTGGTTTTGAATCTGGAGATATGAATACTTGACTTACTTTGATTACTTTTTATATTTTATAGCTTAATAACTGCTTACCTGTGAAATGATTAAGCCTATAACTAGTGTTCTGTTTTTTTTAGGCATATAATTGAAAGGTATTATAATTGGCTGTTTAAAGCAAAATATATTAATTTGTTTTATGCCAGAGTTGAATCCTATTTATCTCTACATCTTTTAAGAAAAGCCAGTGATATGTAACACAGTATTTTCCTTTTGAGACTTTATAATCAGATGCTGTTATTAATTTTTTTCAACTAAAATAATTCATGTTTTTGACATACATAATTCATACTTTAAAAATGAATTTATAATTCATAATAGTATAGATTTTAAAAGCTCCTAACTTAAAATGCAGTATACCCAAACTACTGCCTTTATGTAGTTCTCATCAGTTAGATAAACATTTCTTCTGGCTCGATGTTGTGAACTCATGTAGTGGTCTTCTATTAGAACTCCAATAGCAGCCACCTGTAGCTCATTTCCAATTGTTTCTTGTTGGTTTCCTCTGCCAATTAGACATAAAGCTTCTCGTTAGAGGCTCTGACTCTACCTTTTACATGTGAGCATCTGGCTGTTCAGTTATTCTTGTTCATCATGTTCTTATGTCAATAAATTTGTCTTCAGTAGGGAATGATGAGAAGATTTTCCGGATTCTGTGAAATTTCCGTTTGTATTAAAAAGTTGGGGGAACAGGTGAGGAATGGGATGGGTGAGCATTTTTTCTTTTCTGAGCAGAGCCTTTTATATTTATAGTCCTTTTTTCTAAAGAGTTTATCACTTTACTTAGAGGCATTCTTGTACACAGTGAGTATACTGTGCCAGTAATTCTTTTGGAGCCATTAGCCCTGGTCTTGATATTGAAATTCCACTGTAAGCCAGGACTGCAGATAACATAACAGGAAAAAGATCATTTGCATCAGTGAGTACAAATGCCAGTGCTTATTATACCTGAGCAAAAAGGTGGGACATCATTCATGCTTTCAGTATTTGTTGAATATTCTCTATATGCCACAGTCTGGCCAGGGATGAATAGAAGTAGATGGAGCAGGTTGGCACTGTCATTGAAGAGAAACACAGGAAATGGAGGACAGGAGTTTCCCAAAATAAAATCAGGATGTGATTACAAAACTTAGGAGAAAAGGATGCTTGGCAGGCAGAAAAAAACGTTATTCAAATAGGTATTGTAATCTAATTAACTGGTATCTTATTCTGCTGCTTGACTGTCTGCTTTTGTTATACTGGAACAGCCAGGTATATGTGTGGGACAGTGAGTGTTGTCCCTGAATCCCAAAAGACCAACAAGTGAGAGTCAGTAAATTCCTTATTAAGCCAAATGAAATACCACATAAGTTGGAATTATTCTACATGGGAAATTTGTCCCTTTTCTCCCATTTATTCACCATGTATTCATTTATAGCCGTACGGGTTCATGGATATTTATTTTATACTTTGGGCCGCATCTAATACTACTTGATTTTGTTGCTCAGATTGTTTCAGCTTTGGTCATTTGGGAGCTCTTTCTGTTGATTCTTACTTTCCTTTCCCTGTCCCTATCAGTGTAGGTTTTGGGTGGTCTTCGTTTTTTGCTTTTCAGCACTGTTGGATGCTCCATTCTCATGTTGTGTATTTCCTGCCCTCTGTCCTCAAATCAGCCATTGTTCCAGGAAGCCCTCATTTCTTTTATTGGAAAATAATATTAGAACACAAGATCTGAGTTCTAGCTGTGTTCTTTGCTACTGGCATGCCATTCCTTAGGCCCTTAGAGCTGACAGAGCAAGGAAATACATGTATGTATACTAACACATGAATAGACACATCTATAAGTATTCCTATATGTATGTAATAATCTATATGTTTTGCTAAACATGAATTCATATTGATATCACTGACTCTCATCCATTACCACCTGGATCATTTTGGCCTCCCCCTTTGTTTCTATATAAATTGCTATTCCAACAGTGAGATACCTGGCTCCCAGTATCCATCAACTATGTATTTAATTGTTTGATTTCAGTGTACATATATAGTAGCATCAGAATGGTTAACCCAAACTCCCATGGGAAAAAGCATTATCAACTAGAATACAGTGCATATGTATGGCTTCTTTTGCCTTTAGTCTTACAGATTCTACTCATTTCCAGAGTTACTTAGGTGAGCACTCTTCCCTCCCCACTTCAGTAAGATTCATTGATTTGTAATATAATTAAATTGTTTTGTCATATTATGCATTCCATCCTATGGTCCCCCTAAAAGTCTCCTAAATGATTTTTAAAATTTGCATACATTTAGATATACTTTTTGTGCTGTGAAGTTCTGTTTTGACAAATGTGTCATGTCCTGTATCCACCATTACAATTTGATAAAGAATGGTTTTACCGCCCTAAAATATGTCTGTGCTTCACTTACTTAACCTTTCCCATTTCCCCCAGTCCCCTAGCAACCACTGATCTTTTTACTATTTCCATAATTCTGCCTTTTCCGGAATGTCATGTACTTGGAAGCATACAGTATGTAACCTTTTCTTTTACTAATATTCCATTGTATAGATATGCCACAGTTTGTCTCTTCATCTTTGATGGACATCTTGACTATACCCAGATTTTGGTGATTATCAATAAAGCTGCTTTAAGGAATCGTATGTAGATTTTTGTATGTAAGTTTCTAAATCAGTTCAGTAAATACTAGGAGCATGATTGCCAGACTATATGGTATAACTATGTTAGCTTTTAAATATATTACCTTTGCATTGTTCTGTTTCTTAGATCAGAATAATCTTTTGCTATTTTCCCTGACCACTTCCTCACCAAGCTCCTTTGACTGTTGATCTCAGGTCATATCATCACTACAAAAGAACAGTTGATACAGAATTTCAGCTGATCATTTCTTGGGGGAAATATGCTCTAGTGATCTTCTGTATGCTTTTGATATTTTCAGTTTATCAGGGAAAATAGCTGCATCTTGATGAATTTGACTATTTTGTGCTTTCTCATAATATAGCAGTAATGGATATTTTGAAGTTGATGCGTATAGCCTGTAGGTTGTTGAAGTTACTTTATTTGTTTTATTTTCAAGTATTTCATAGTTTGTAAAATCCTGAAGTCATATTTTTCTTTTTAACCATCACCATTAAGGAATCTATTTTTAAATATAAAATTGTATTAATTAATTTTAAGGTAAAAGATGTTATGGAAATCAAATTTAAGTTTTCATAGTGATGATATGTTTTGTTTTATTTACAGCATTCATTCAGTCAGAGAGCATAATAGAAGTACTGCGTTTTGACGATGGAGGGCTACTACAGGTAATTTGTTTTAAGTTGAAAACATTTCATTAAGTCTTGAATAATATCTGGTTATTGTTTTTGTTTTAAAAATATAATTGGTTTATCTGAAATATATTTTATGATCTTTGTTTGAAGATAGGCTGGTAGAGTCATTAGTAATATAAAAACCACCTTAGTTATCTTTTAGATTAAATATTTCTTTAAATTGCAAACTCATCGTGGTATTAAAACCTCATAAGTAAGTACATCATCAGTCTGTGGCAAGTGTGTGTGCCTGTGGATCTGAGAAGAAAGGGTTAGGTCAGGAGCAGAGGCTCTCTGAGTGTGAATTCAGATAGAGGATCTCAAAATATTTATCTAGAAGACTAACTTCTCTAGAGAGGATAAGTACTATAGATTTTACCTATACTATACTTGCTATCGTAAGTCACATCATTAAATATACATAAAATTTGAAAGTGTAATCCAATAAATGTCTTGTCCTTCCTTTTAGACCTAGTTTAGATAGCAGTATGAAGCCAATTTCAGGCTTCCCAGCTAAAAATGAGTTTGAGAATTTTAGCGCTAAAAGAGATAGTAAATGCCGTCTTAACTAACCCCCTGCTTTCTTATGGCTAGGTGTTTCCTCCTTTCTTACAAGCTATTAGCATATTTTGTGCTTCTCCTTACTTAATAACTTTGTAACGATAACATTTGTTTTTCAAGTAACTTGTTGTTTGGTAGCATGACTGATCATTTTTTAATTAATTTTATATTCTAGGAAAAAACTGTTTAGGTTAGGAAAGTTGATCAAGATCCCATGACTTTGTGGTACTGGGACTGGCACTAGAATCCCAGTGTACTCCCTCCAAATGTGATTGTTAGTCTTTTTATTACATGATACTACCTATAGTATTTTTAATTTATTTATAACTAAGTTACCTGAATAATTTTGGAAAAATATTTCCTGTTGTTTATAATAAAGGCAGGAAAGTAAAAATTAAAATTAGATCAAGACAGTAGAGACAATAATTATACTAGGGACATGGAACAAGATTTTTATTTGCATTTTAGCATACATTTAGATTAAATTTCATACATTAAGCCAGACAAAGAGAGCAAGAAAAAAAGTGATGGATTTTTAGAATCTTTTTCTCTGGCAGTGAAACTAGTAAGTCTTTTGCAAGACAGACTTTTCTTCTAAATTTTTAAATAAATTTATCCTTCCTATCTTTACGAAAGAAATGTTGAGAAACCTATGAGACAGTGGTTGCATAGTATTTCCATAGAGTCGGCTTTGTATATTTTAAAACTGAATAGAAACTAAATGTAATGAGCTCTAATTTTATAAAGCCTTCCTACTAAAAAAATGACCTTAGTCTCTTTATTCTAGTTCTTTAATCTGTTTCATGGTGAGAACTTGAGGAACCTCTGGGAACGAATGTTTTGAATGTTTTAAATATCTCCCTTTAGATGGTTATAAACAGGATCTGTCTGGATGGCAGGCAAATCCTGAATTTCTAGGAAATTCCCTAAATGTGGCTGCTCTTTATTGATTGATGAAGGATTTGTGTCTGTTAGGAACTGGATATCTAGGTTGCAGGTTGATAATCCATTCTAAAAATTCTGGAGCATGATTTATATTTTTGTTGAGGGAGGCTGCTAGTCTGTATCTAGATGGACTTGGCTATGGAAAAGCTTATGAGCTAGGATGTGATTCTTTAATAACTCTTTGGATCTGCCCAAATGCTTGGGCATGAGCTTGGTTGAGACCTCAGAGTTCTGTGGCAAAGGTAATTTTGGTCTAGAAAAATGTTGAGGGCAAATAGTATCAATTGGTTACTTCAGCCGCAAAAAAGCCTCACTAACACTCCTGCAGAATGTCTCATGTTGATACGCTATATAGTATATATGGCCCCTAAATAGCTGAATATAAGACCCTTTTGTATATATGTAAAATTGTTCATTTTAATGTTGAAGACTTTCTCAGAAACAACAATTTTTATTTTGACGTAATGTTATCTTTTTCTGACTAATTTCCAAATGGATTTAACTATTTTAAATAACTCCTGGTTTCTCATGCTGTTGTTAGAACAGGAAAGTGTACATGTAGCATTTCTATGGCAGAATATATATCCTCCAATGTAAATTTAAGCTAAAGCAAGGAGAGTTTCAAAGCAACAATCTTGTTTTACATTATTTAAAATGTGAATTTTGCCCAAGAACATTTTTTCTCAGATCTGAAATTCGTGTATGTTCATGTGGCTTGGCTCATAGTAATTTTTTTAATCCTCAAAATCAACTGATAAGAAGTCAGTAAAAAATAAATTTTAAAAATTGCTGGCCAGGTGGCTCATGCCTGTAATTCAGCACTTTGGGAGGCCAAGGTAGGTGGATCACAAGGTCAGGAGATCCAGACCATCCTGGCTAACACAGTGAAATCCCATCTCTACTGAAAATGCAAAAAAAAAAATAGCCAGGCGTGGTGGCATGCACCTATAATCCCAGCTACTCGTGAGGTTGAGGCAGGAGAATCACTTGAACCTGAGAGGCAGAGGTTACATTTGAGCCACTCCAGCCTGGGTAACAGAACAAGACGACTCTATCTGAAAAAAAAAAAAAAAAAAATTGCCAGAAAGATTAAACTTGTTTTTTATTTTTTTTATTTTTTAAAGATAAGGAAAATTAGGTTTATGGAAGTTAAATAATTTATTCCATGGTACTCAATTGCTAGAGCAGGAATCCAGTATCCAGTAAGTACCATACGCACCGTGTCTAGTTTCAGAAATTTCCACGGCATGATGCATGTGCAGTTCTCTCAGATAGTCCATGGGTTTCCCCTTGTTATGAATAGAAATTATAACCCCCATAGATTATGTTTTCTGTAGTTGATGCTTTGGCCATTGTCATTCCTATTTGGCTCTACTCAGATTTACCATCTAGAATATGTAAAGATCAGACAATTCCTAAGACGACACACACTCTGAGGAATCTGCATCTCAACAGAAGAAATCCACATTAAGGCGATATAACTTTAATCCTATCCACATTAATCTTATAACCATGAGATGCCCTGGCTAATTATCTGAAACCATCATTCCCATCTTAACTGATTAGAATCATTGGCTCTTCCTAACCTATTCCTTTGAAAGATTATAAAATGGAATAACAAAAGATTCGTTCATTTACAGACACAATCTGTTCATAAACCTGAATCTGCTTCCTAATCTTTCTTTAAAAAAAAAAAAAAAAAAAAGTAGAGGTGGGGCAGAGGCAGTGGTTCATGCCTGTAATCTCAACACTTTGGGAGGCTGAGGCAGGTCGATTGCTTGAGTCCAGGAGTTCAAGACCAGCCTGGGCAACACAGGGAGACCCTGTCTCTACAAAAAACAGTACAAAAAATTAGCCAGACATGGTAGCAAACACCTGTATTCCCAGCTACTCTGGTGGCTGAGGCAGGAGGATCACTTGAGCCTGGGAGGTTGAGGCTCCAGTGAGCTGTGATCATGCCACTGTACTTCAGCCTGGGCTACAGAGTGAGATCCTGTCTCAACAGCTACAAAAAAGTGTTCCCCAAGTTCAAGTCCCTTAAATTTAATTTGCACCTTATTTTAAAAGGGAGATTGTGAGTCCTGAGCTAAAGTGATGGGGGAAGCCCCCATTATTGCCCAGCCATTCCTCCTCTAAGAGGTCTGTGCACTTGGCCAAAGTCCTCAAAACCTGGAGCATCTCAGTCCCAGCTCCACATTAGAATCACCTTGAGAGCTTTAAAAATTCCTGGTGACAGTTACTGCCCTATGGGCATTACAGGAATGAACTCAACCTGGGCCTCACCAGCACCTGATGGCACGGTACCCGAGGGTCCCCTTGTATAGGTGGTAGGATGTAGTGATGGGGACAGGGGCCAAGTGTACACAGGCAGGGAGATGTGGGAGATAGTAGCTGCGCTGGGGTAAAGCATGCATGCCTGTCCCCGTAGGGCCAGTGGACCCCCACATCCTGACCTTGGAGGACCAGAGAGCAATCAGAGTTTGGCTGACATACGGAGCTCCATAGCCAACTGACCACACAGGTCATAGAGACAGGGTCTCACTCTATTGCCCACACTGGTGTGCAGTAGCGCAATCACAGCTCACTGAGACCCTGACCTCCCAGGCCCAAGTGATTCTGATCCTCCCACCTCAGACTCCAGAGTAGCTGGGACTACAAGGCATGCACCATTATACCCAGCTAATGTTTTATATTTTTTTTTATAGAGACAGGGGTCTCTCTTTGTTGCCAGGCTGGCTTTGAACTACTGGCCTCAAGCCGCCTTCTCACCTTGGTCTCCCAAAGTGCTGAGATTACGGATGTGAGTCACCATGCTCGTCCTCTAATCTAACTTTCTTAGGAAGATATAGCTCAGGAAAAAAGCTAGCTCTGTATTTTTTTCACTATCCTGCCAGAATAATAATCAGAATTTTAAAATTTTGGAAAGCAAGCTTTAGAATGTTTGTGGGTTGAAAACACAAACAGAATTTTGTCTGGTTTTTAGACGGTGTCTTGCTCTGTTACCTATGCCGGAGGCCACTGGCACAATTATGCCTCACTGTTATCTCAGCCTCTCAAGCTCAAGTAGCAGGGACTACAAGCATATGCCACATCTGGCTAATTTTTAATTGTTTTGTGGAGGTAGGGTCTCACTGTGTTGCCCAGACTGGTCTCAAACCCCTGGACTCAAGCAGTCCTCCCAACTCAGCCTCCCAAAATCTTAGGATTATAGACCTGAGCCACTATCGCTGGCCAAATTTTGTCTTTTAAAACTTCCAGAAAGTCCTATTATTTTATTTTTATTTATTTGCTTTTTTTGAGATGGAGCCTCACTTTGTCACCCAGGCTGGAGTGCAGTGGCGCAATCTCAACTCACTGCAGCCTCTGCCTCCCGGGTTCCAGCAGTTCTCTTGCCTCAGCCACTGGGATTACAGGTGTGCGCCACCACACCCAGTTAACTTTTTCATTTTTAGTAGATACAGCGTTTTGTAAGGTTGTCCAGGCTTGTCTTGAACTCCGGACCCCAAGTGATCTGCCTGCCATGGTCTCCCAAAGGTGCTGGGATTACAGGTATGAGCCACCATGCCTGGCAAAAGCCATATTTTATAAATGGAATTCTAACCATTTAATTGGAGACCCTATATTGAGCCTTCTTCCAAAGAGTGTGCAAAGAATATATGATTTTGATTAACTTATTTTTTTCTTTAAAGTGTTTATTGTGAGTTATAATTTACGTATCGATACTTAAATTTGGGGACGGAGTGTAAGGCAAACACCTGTGTAACCACCACCCAGGTTAAAAACTAAATCAGGCCAGCACCCTCCAAAGCTTCTCCTCAAGCTCTCTCCCAGTTACTACCCATAAAGTTAGCCATTTTCCTAAATTTTATGATAATTGCCTTTCCCTGTAATTTTAACATCCAAGTATATATCTCTAAATACTACAGTGCCACATATTTTTTGAAGTTCATACAGTTTGTATTTTTTTTTTCCTGGTTGCTTTTTCTCAGCATTATGTTTCTAAGATTCACAGCATTATGTGTTGAGTGTAACTGTAGTTACTTCTTTTTTGTTGCTGAATAGTATTGCATTATATGGATATGCACCGATTAATGTATTATTTCTTCTGTTTATGTATGTTTTGGTTGCTTCTTGTTTTTGACTATTAAGAATAATGCTGTCTCAGTGAACGTAATACATATGTTCAAAGCATTTTTTTCTGAGGGATTAGAGTGCAGTTGTTGGGTCATAGAGAAGCAAGGGTCCCCAACCCCCATGCCGTGGACAGTACTGGTCTGTGGCCTGTTAGGAATGGGGCTACACAGCAGGTGTTGGGTGAGTGGTGGGTGAGCAAGTGAGCATTACCTCCCGAGCTCTGTCTCCTATCAGATCAGCAGTGGCATTAGATTCTCATAGGAGTGCAAACTCTATTGTGAACTGCACAGTGAGGGATCTAGGTTGTGCACTCCTTATGAGAATCTAACTAGTGCCTGATAATCTTAGGTGGAACAGTTGTGTTACGAAACTATTCTTCAGCCCCCCCATTCGTGGAAAAATTGTGTTCCATGGAACCGGTTTCTGTTGCTTGAAAGGTTGGGGACCAGTGTCATAGAGTGTGTGTGTCTTCAACCTTAATAGATAACGCATATAGTTTTCCAAAGTGGTTGTTTCAGTTTACAAACTCCATCACCAGAAATTCCTCTGCAACAACTTTATGAAGTGTTTTCTTCCTTCTCTCCTTCTATTCTGGAGCATGGCTAATGATTTCTTACTGGCATTTTATTTTCGTTTCTCTGATTCTTCATAAAGCTGAGCAACTTCTCATGTTTACTTGACCATTTGGATATCTTCCTTTGTGACATCCATTAAGTCTTTTACCCATTTTGCTGTTGGTTTGCATATCTTTTTTTCCTCTTGTTTTGTAGAGATTTTTAGTAAGTTTTGGATACAAGCTCTTTGTTGGAACCCTGACCTCACACCAGTAACAAAAATCAGTTCCATTACATGAGTTCATTATTGGTTACAGATATTGAAAATAGCTTCTCTCACTGGATGGATTGCCCTTTTGGCCTATGTAATGGTGACTTTTGATGAACAGAAATTCTTAATTTTAATGAAGTTCAGTGTGTCAGTATTTTTTATTATGGTTAATCTTTTTTGTTTTGTTCAATGTTTCTCTTTTCTTTTTTTTTTTTTGAGAGTCTTGCTCTGTCGTGAGGCGCCAGGCTGGAGTGCAGTGGTGTGATCTCGGCTCACTGCAACCTCTGCCTCCTGGGTTCAAGCAGTTCTCCTGCCTCAGCCTCCCAGGTAGCTGGAACTGCAGGCACACGCCACCACACCCAGCTAATTTTTTTGGTATTTTTAGTAGAGACGGGGTTTCACCATGTTGGCCAGGATGGTCTCCATCTCTTGACCTCGTGATCCGCCCACCTCAGCCTCCCAAAGGGCTGGGATTACAGGCTTGAGCCACCACGCCCAGCCTGTTCAGTGTTTTTCTATCCAAAGTTCATGAAGATATTCTCCTGTATTACCTTTTATAGTATAGAATTTTATTGTTTTGCCTATCACAATTAGTTCAAATTCCATGTGGAATAAATTTTTGTTATTGATGTGAAGTCAAGTTTTTTGTTTGTTTGTTTTGTTTTTTTGAGATGGAGTTTCGCCCTTTTTGCCCAGGCTGGAGTGCAGTGGTGCGATCTCGGCTCACTGCAACCTCCGCCTCCCGGGTTCAAGCGGTTCTCCTGCCTCAGCCCCTCAAGTAGCTGGGATTACAAGCATGGGCCACCATGCCTGGCTAATTTTGTATTTTTAGTAGGGATGGAGTTTCTCCATGTTGGCAAGGCTGGCCTCGAACTCCTGACCTCAGGTGATCTACCCGCCTCGGCCTCCCAAAGTGCTGGGATTACAGGCATGAGCCACCATGCCCAGCGTAAAGTCAAGATTTTATTTCTTCCTTATATTTGATTGTCTCAGTATCCTTTATTGAATATTTTCCAGTATTTTCTTTCCCTAGTATCCGTCAGTGACACCTGATTCATAAATCAAGTGTCCATATATGTGTGAGCCTGTTTCTGGGCACTGTAGTGGGTTTCCTTGGTCTATTTGTCTATCCTAATACCAGTGTCACAATTTTAATGACTATAATTTGTTTGTGACAGTTTCTCTGTCACCAGGCTGGAGTGCAGTGGCACGATCTCTGCTCACTGCAACCTCTGCCACCAGGGTTCAGGTAATTCTCCTGCCTCAGCCTCCCAAGTAGCTGGGATTACAGGCATGTGCTACCACACCCAGCTAATTTTTGTATTTTCAGTAGAGGCACGGTTTCACCATGTTGGCCAGGATGGTCACTATCTCTTGACCTCATATTCTGACAGCCTAGGTTTCCCAAAGTGCTGGGATTACAGGTGTGAACCACCACACCCGGCCAATGACTATAGTTTTTAAAATTTTGATTTTTGATAGAACAAATCCTAACACTTTGTTGCTCTCCTTCAATAATGTCTTTGTTATTCTTAGTCCTTTGCCTTCCATATGTATCTTCTCAATTAGCTTCTCTCTATCTATCTCTCTCTCTCTCTCTCTGTCTATCTATCTATCTCTGTCTCTCGGGGTTTTTATTAGCATCACTCAGAGTCTCAGGATCAATTTTACAAGAATTAAAAATCTCTCAGAATTTTCAGTATTCAGTCTGATAACACAGTATATTTTTCAACTTATTTAGGTCTTTATCTCATAACTTTGTATTCTGTAAAGATCTTGAACATCTTTCGATAGATTTATTCCTGGGTCTTTGGTATTTTTTAATACTATCGTAAGTGACATCTTTTCAAAATATTCGCTTTTTGTGGTTATTAGGTTGAAGCATATTGCTGGTGCCCCGCCTTTATTGAACTATAAAAGTGACAATTTCCTATGGCTCAATATAAAATGTAGGAGTGTGGTTGCCTTTAATATATCTACTATGTATCCTGATAACTTGCTAAATTACTCATTGATTCTAATAGTTTATCTCTAGATGCTATTGAACAACCTCCATAAACTATTATAAACTGAGCTTGATGACATTTTATTTCTTCACTTTGACACCCAAAATCAACTGTCACACTTTCTGAAATCTTTTCTTTTTCTTACCTTAACTTTACTAGCTACAGCCAATATGATGTTAATATAGTAGTATTTAATAGTAATCTTTGATACTTTCCTCATCTCTGAAATAAAACCTTCACTATTTCACAGTTAGATATGGTTTTTTCTTCACTGCCCCCTCTGCCACCCCCACCCAAGATAGCCTTTGTCACGTCAGTGTTTGAGTTCTCAACAAGATCCTGAGACAGAGTTAGGAGTGCAAGAGATTGAGGGCTACTGCCTGTGAAAAATAAGGTGAAGAAAGCAGAGTTAGGCAAGGAGAGTCTCAGACTGTGATGCAGAATCTTAGCCAACGCAGTAGAGAGCTCTGGAGCAAAGATTGCCTGTTGGAAGCATCCTGCACTGGGTAGAGTTGGCCAGGTCCTAGTACACCTGCTGTGCTCATTCACTGTCTGGGAGTAGCCCAAGAAGAACTTGGCCTTACCTCAAATGCCACAGTTGATCCCAAAGGCACTATAGGCGGAGGCTGATAGCCAACAGTGTTTTTCACAACTGAATGGCAAGTTCTTCCTTGTAGGGAGATCTGAGCAATTCATAGAAAATACATTGAAAATCAAAGCCAGGTCAGGCATGGTGGCTCAGGCCTGTAATCCTAGCACTTTGGGAAGCTGAGGCAGGTGGATCCAGGTCAGGTGAATTAGTAGAGACAGAGTTTAACCATGTCAGTCAGACTGATCTCAAACTCCTGACCTCAAGCCTGATCAGGAGGTCAGGAGTTCGAGACCAGTCTGACTGACATGGTTAAACTCTGTCTCTACTAAAATACAAAATTAGCTGGGCCTGGTGGCACATGCCTGTAATCCCAGCTACTCAGGAGGCTAAGGCAAGAGAATCACTTGAACCCAGGAGGCAGAAGTTTCAGTGAGCCGAGATTGCACCGTTACACTCCAGCCTGAGCAACAAGTGTGAAACTCCATCTCAAAAAAAAAAAGAAAGAAAGAAAGAAAAGAAAATCAAAGCCAAAGAGATATGTTCTAAAAGCAACCAGAGAAAAAGAGAGCAGACCTTCAAAGAAGATAGAATTAACCTGACAGCTGACTTACAAACTGAAACAACAAGAGGCAAAAATAATATAATAAAATTTGCCAAACTAGAATTCTGTACCCAATGAAAATATTCCTTATATCTGAAAGTGAAATAGACATTTTTAAATAGATAAGAATGGAGAGAATTTGTCATCAGAAAATTTGTGCCAAAGGAAATAATAGAATATAGTCTTCAGCCTGAAGGTAAATGATCTTAGAAGCTCAGAAATGCAGAAGAATAAAGAACATTAAAAATGTTTAAGTGTATAGATAACTAAATGAATACATACTGTGTAGAACAATAATAATATTTTGACTAATGCCGTATGGCAGAACATTTCGTACCACTAAGGCTAAATCATATGAAGCTTGACAGCTTCTATCTGGGTCTCTCCGGCCTCTTAGTTTTGGAACATTTCTTTTGGGGGAACTCAGTCACCATGATATGAGAAACTTAAGCCACATGGAGAGGCTACATGTAGTCTTCTGGTCAGCAGTCCCAGCTGAGCTCCCAGCTTATAGCCAGCATCACTTTCCCATCATGCGAATGAGCCATTTTAGACAGTACATTTGAACCTTCAGATAAATGCAGCCTGAAATCACACATAACTGCAACACAGAAGAGACATTAAATGAGAATAAATTCTTCTTTTAAGCCACTAAACCTTAGAGTGATTTATTATGCAGCAGTAGATAACCAGAATGCTTAATATCATATAAACTTGGTTGGTCTGTGTTCAGTTTTCTTCTACTGCTTCCGAAATGCCTTTTTACGTTTGGTTTGTCCAAAACAAGATCCAGACAAGGTCTACATATTGCATTTAGTTGACATGTCTCTTAAGTCTCTTTTATGCTGTTTCCCCTACACCCCTTTTTGTTGTTGAAATTGAGTCATTTGTCTATAGGATTTCCTACATTCTAGGTTTGGCTATTTTCATCTTTTTGGTGTCATTTAACATTCTCTTACAATGTGAATTTTCTATAAACCGTTAGTTAAATCTAGAGTCTTAATTAGGTTTAAATTCATTTGTTTTTCTTGGCAAGAAGATTTTATAGCTAGTTGTATAGTAATATGACTGATCTTTGTCTCTGGTCCTAGAGTTGCTGTAAATCTTGGAATTTCCTTAATAATAAGAGTATCTTTGTTATTCATGAGTCTCTTGGATCATATCTGATTTTATACCTAATGAGAAAACTAAAGATAGGGGTTGGCCATCAGAAAAACCATGTTAACCTGGCACAGTCGCTCATACCTATAACCCCAGCACTTTGGGAGGCTGAGGCAGGTGGATCACCAGGGGTCAGGAGTTCGAGACCAGCCTAACCAACATGGTGAAAACCCACCTCTATTAAAAATACAAAAATTAGTTGGCATAGTGGCATGCACCTGTAGTCCCAGCTACTCAGGAGGCTGAGACAGGAGAATTGCTTGAACCCAGGAGGCAGAGGTTACAGTGAGCTGAGATCACGCCGCTGCACTCCAGCCTGGGTGACAGAACGAGACTCCATCTCAAGGAAAAAAAAAAAGAAAAACCAACCATATAATTAGAGGGTTGGGCTCTGAGCCAACCCACCCTCCTCTAGGGAAGCTGGAATGTGAATTGGGTCACATGGTGGTCAGTGATTCAGTCAGTCATACTTACCTAATAAAACTCTGGATACTGAAGCTTGCTAGAACTCTAGTCGGTGAACACATCAGTGTGCCAAAGAGTGATATGCCCTGATTCATGGAGAGAGGACACAGAAGTTCTGTGTTCAGGACTCTCATCTCAGACCTTTTCCTCTGTGCGCCTTTAGAATAAAACTGTAATAATTAAGTGTAGTGCTTTACTGAGTTATTCTAGCAAATTATCAAGCCTAATGGGGGTGTTCATGGGAACCCCTTAGATTTGTATCTGGTTGTTGAGAAGTATAGTGGCCTGGGGACCCCCAAACTTGCAATTGGTACCTGAAATGATGGCTGTCTTGTTAGGGACTGTGCCATTTAACCTGTAGATCTGACACTGGATGGTGATATGGTTTTGGCTGCGTCCACACCCAAATCTCGTCTTGAATTGTAGTTCTCCTAATCTCCACATACTGTGGAAGGGACCCGCTGGGAGGTAATTGAATCATGGGGGCAGTTACTCCCATGCTGCTGTTCTCGTGATAGTGAGTTCTCATGAGATCTGGTGGTTTTATAAGGGGCTTTTCCCCCTTTACTCAGCACTTCATGCTGCTGCCATGTGAAAAATTATCTAGGCATGGTGGCCTGCACCTGTAGTCCCAGCTACTCGGGAGACTGAGACAGGGAAATTGCTTGAACCGGGGAGGCGGAGGCTGCAGTGAGCCGAATCAGGCTACTGCATTTCAGCCTGGTAACAGAGAAAGACTCCATCTCAAAAAAAAAAAAAAAAGAAGAATTTAGAGGAGTGCCTGGCGCTTGGCAATACCCAGTAAATATTACTTATATTAATTATTTTTTCACATTTTTCAAATTTGAAAAATTTGAAAATGCGTCCCCTTCTGCCATGATTGTAAGTTTTCTGAGACTTCCCCAGCCCTGCAGAACTGTGAGTCAATTAAACCTCTTTTCTTTATGATTACCCAGTTGGATCTATCTTTATTAGTGTGAGAACAGACTAAGCAGATGGTTAGCATCAGAATTGTACTACAGTTTGCTAGTGGAACTGCAGATTGTGTTTTTTCATGAGGTGACATTATGCCAGGTTGTCTTAGATTTTTAGGTCACAGGTTTTCCTATGTAGGGATTTAATGGTTCTGGAAATAAGATATTGTGGCATTATTTCTGTTGATGTAAGCCAAATGTTGGCAAACTTTTTTGGTAAAGGGCCAGATATTAACTACTTTTAGGGTTTGTGTGCCAAATGGTCTTTATCACAGCTATTCAACTTTTGTCATCATAGTGTGAAAGCTGCCATAACATTACAGGAGAAATGTTTTCTTTTGCAAATAAAACTTTATTTTTGCAAAAGTTGGTAGAAAACTAGATTTGGTTTATGGGCAATAGATTATCAAGTTCTTTTCTAAATTGTCTTGGGAATGGGCTTTAATGTTCTCCTAAGAGACGGGGAAATGGAGGAGCTGTGATTTTGACTTGTGCGGAGGCCTAGAAGTACTCATCTTTTGTATTAAATTAAAGGACTTGTATTACAAAAGAAATATATGCTTCTAGAAAATTTGAAAAATGTGAAAAAATAATTAATATAAGTAATATTTATTGAGTATTGCCAAGTGCCAGGCACTCCTTTAAATTCTTTTTTTTTTTTTTTTTTTTGAGATGGAGTCTTTCTCTGTTACCAGGCTGAAATGCAGTAGCCTGATTCGGCTCATTGCAGCCTCTGCCTCCTCAGTTCAAGAATTCCCCTGTCTCAGTCTCCCGAGTAGCTGGGACTACAGGTGCAGGCCACCATGTCTAGATAATTTTTTGTATTTTAGTAGGGACAGGGTTTCACCATGTTGGCAAAGGATGGTCTTGATCTCAACCTCATGATCCGCCTGCCTTGGCCTCCTAAAGTGCTGGGATTACAGGCGTGAGCCACTATACCTGGCTCACGGTGTAATTTAAGAATTAAATTCGCAAATACATGACATATTATTATATATTTAAGTTATTAACTTTATGATCATTTTACAAGTGAGCATTTTAAAGTGCAGAGAGTTTAACCTAACCAAATAAATGACTAGTAAGTGATAAAGCTAGAATTCAAAACCAAGCATTTGACTGTAAAGCCCAAGTTCTTAACTGGTCTGCAATAGCATAGGGGCAGAGGTCATATCCTTGCATCCCTCTACCCAAATGTACTATAAGGCAGTGCTTTTTTTTCCCCCTCCACTGATTTTTCTATCTGCAAACAAAGCTAGGTTTTCTCATTCTGCATAATCAGTTTTACAATATAACAACTAATTTTATACTCAAAACAGGTACTTCTTGTTATGCCAAGTTGATTACCTGTGGCTGAGGGGAGAAGTGGGTGGGACACGAGAAAGCCATCACCAGAGACCAGCAGCTCTGCAGCTCTTTGTAGTTGACAGAAAGCTGCTTTATACATGACTTGCCCCAACGGTATTTGGCTAGTGAGTGGAGAACTGGTGTTTGAACACAGGTTTTTATTTTTTACTTTAAATTTTGAGTCTTCTCAGAAATACCTGCTCCCCATTTCATCCCTGTTTTGATTCTCTGTTCACTACTATTTCCTGCCCTCTGTTGTGGTACAGTAAGTGGCACAAAAGAATAAACAGCAGGCTCAGAAACAGCCTTAAGACTGGGCACGGTGGCTCACGCCTGTAATACCAGCACTTTGGGAGATGGCGGCAGGTAGATCATTTGAGGTCAGGAGTTTGAGACTAGCCTGACCAACATGGTGAAACCCCATCTCTACTAAAAATTTTTGAAAAATTAGCTGGGCATGTTGGCACATACCTATAGTCCTAGCTACTAGGGAGGCTGAGGCAAGAGAATTGCTTGAACTTGGGAGGCGGAGGTTGCACTGAGTCGAGATTGCGCCATTGCATTCCAGCCTGGGCAACAGAGCTAGAATCCATTTCAAAATAAAATAAAATAAGAAACAGCCTTAAAAACTAGGAACAAAGAACACCACAAAATACTTAAAATGGTATTGAAAGTCTGTCTAGGCTGGGTGTGGTGTCTTACGCCTGTAATCCCAGCACTTTGGGAGGCTGAGTTGGGTGGATCACCTGAGATCAGGAGTTCGAGACCAGCCTGGCCAATGTGGTGAAACCCCGTCTCTACAAAAAATACAAAAATTAACTGGGCGTGGTGGTGCATGCCTGTAATCCCAGCCACCCAGGACGCTGAGACAGGAGAATTGCTTGAACCTGGGAGGCAGAGGTTGCAGTGAGCTGAGATCGTGCCACTGCACTCCAGCCTAGATGAGAGTGAGACTCCATCTCAAAAAAAAAAAAAAAAAAAGTCTTTCTATAGACAGACCTCACACATTAAACAAAAACTCAAAGTGGATCACGGACTTAATGTAAAACTATAATAAAACCATTACGGAGGAAAAACTAGAAGAGAGGCTTCAGCTTACAGAGTTAGACAAAGAGTTCCTGACACCAGAGAATTGATACCAGATGTACAGTGCATAAAGGAAAGACAGATGAATTTAAAACTTGCCCTGGGCCAGACGCAGTGGCTCATGCCTGTAATTCCAGCACTTTGGGAGGCCAATGAAAGAGGATAGCTTGAGCCCAGGAGTTTGTCTAGCTTAGGCAACATAGACCTCATCGATACTAAAATAAAAAGTAAATAAATAAATGGCAAGCTGTGATGGTGTGCACCTGTAGTCCCAGCTACTCAGGAGTCAGAAGCAGAGGATCGCTTGAGTCTGGGACGTCAAGGCTGCAGTGAGCTATGATTACACCACTGCTCTCCAGCCTGGGTGACAGAGCCAGACTGTCTCACAGAAACAAACAAAACCTTTTTCTGCAAAAGACCATGTGAAGACATAAAGATAAACATAGACTAGGAGAAACTATTTGCAAGCCACATATCTGACAATGGACCTAGTTCCTAGAATGTAGAACTCTTGCAACTCAATAGTGTAAAAATAAAAAAAGCCATTTAGGAAACAGGCAAAAGACATGAACACACATTTCCTTGAAGGGGAAATACAGATGGTAAAAAGGACATGAAAAGCTGTTCAACATCATTAGCTACCAGAAAATGCAAATTAAAACACAAAACAGTGACAACACAAAATACTGGCAAGGATGTGGAGAAACTGGATCACACATGCATTGCTAGTGGGTATATGAGTGGTACAGCTACGCTGGAAAAACAGTTTAGCAGTTTCTTATAAATCTAAACGTGTGGTTGCTATAATTGACCTACTAACTGCACTCTTGGGGGTTCTCCCAGAGAAATGAAAATTTATATTTGCACTAAAACCTGTATATAAATGTTCATAGCTGCTCTGTTTATAAGAGCCCCAAACTAGAAACAACCCAGATATATTTCAGTAGATGTACTGTTAGACAAATGGTGATTTTGCCAATACCATGGAATACAACTCAGCAATAAAAAGGAATGAAGTGTTGGCACACTCAACAACTTGGATAATTCTCCGGAGAATTAGGCTGAGTGAAAAAACCCAACTCCAAAAGGTTACATGTACATGATTTTATTTTTAAAATGAAAAAATTTTAGTCATGAATAATAAGAGTAGTGGTTGCTAGGGCTGGGGGAAGATAGAAGGAAAATGAGTGTGATTATAAAAGTGACACACTGGATCCTCAGGGTGCTAACACTGTTCTGTGTTGTGACTGTGGTACTCATGAACCTACACAGTGTAGAAAATTGTGTAGAACTAAACACATGTACAAACACAAATGACGACATGCAAAACTGAATACTTCTGAAGAAGGCAGATGGATCGTACCAGTGTCGCTGTGCTGGCTGTGATATTATGCCATAATGTTTGCAGAATGATACAGTGGGGGAATTGAGTTAAAATATAGCTCTTTGTACTATTTCTTACAACTGCATATGAATCTACAGTTATCTCAGTGAAAATTCATGTTAAAAATACATATACACAGGCAAGTACAGGAAGCAAAACAATTAAAAAGTCAGGAGAGACTCCTTTTGTGAGTTACAAATTATTAAAACTGCCTCACAGATACCCATTTTTGTGGAGATTATTTGCAGAGAACTTTGTAGGGGAGATTGGGTTGATGAGAAGTAGGATTACATGTTGAGATCTTCATAATCGAAAGCAGACCTCATCCTCTACTTTCCCCCAGCCCAGTCCTGAAAGAAGTATATAATTTTATCTCTAAAGGTGACAGAGAAGCATAGTGGATCACTGACAAGAAAACTGATTCTCAGGCATATCCCTGGGGAAAGCTGCCCAGTATGTAAGTAATGCTCACATGGCACCTGGTATAGCTTCCTGGAGCCACGGGTTTGTGTGTGTGTACTGCCTGTACCATCAAGAAGCTTAAATTCTAGGGTGGTGCAGACCTTGTCTTATTTCTAAGCATTCATGCTGTGTACACAACTGCCATGTACCTAATTCTGAAGTGAATTTCATTTAGTTGATTTTTTTCCTAGCAAGGTTAAATCTTCTGTTTAACAATAATGCAGTACAAAGGTGTGGCCACCCTAAAAATTGTTAGCAGTAATATAGCCAACTTCAGCTAATGTAAGCTAAAAGTTGGTTTTAGGCATATACAATCATGTCAAGGATGTGTTACAGTATGAATGCGACACTAGACCAGATCAGAGGATTTGAATTCTAACTCTTAACATTTGATCCTGGACTGCTAATTGAAACCATTTAGAGGCTTAGTTTCTTTATCTGTAAAATGAATTTTGTATTTGTCGCCAGTGTGTTAAAAACTGCAAGGACCACTGGAAATGCAAACATAATTGTTAAGACAGTAATGCACTTTGAATTAAAGTGCAAGGAGATGTAATTACAAATGCACACCTAAATTATTGATACCTCTATAAAATTGAGGTTAAAATACAATGTTTGATCTTGGCCTGTTTACGTTTTGGACCAGATAATTGGTTGTAGGGTAGAAGATTGAGTGTCCTGTGCATTACCGGGTATTTAGCAACAGGCCCAACTCTACACACTTAAATGTTAGTGGCCCTCTGATTTGTGACAACCAAAAATGCCTCTAAGTTTTTTAGCTCTTTCGGAATTTGTCTAATATGTTTTTTTCGTCTTAATAAAAACCTACACACAGAAAAATACCTCTGGATGTTGCTAGATGCCTCCAGGGAAACAAAATTGCCCTCAGTTGGGAACCACTGAGTTATAGAAATAAAATGATCAGATGTGTTCTTTTTATAAAATAATTTAATAATATTTGAAAGCATATCGCTGATATTTTTGCCAAGGCTGGTGTATTTGATTGGAAGAAGAGTCCATTTTCCTCCCACATATCCTGTTTGAAGTTGAGAGTGAATTCTGAGAGAAGCTGTGCTCAGATTATCTGGTATCTGCAGCCTAGTGAGGAGTGAGGTTGAAACTGAAGTCCTGAAGTATGACAGAAGCATGGAGTCTGAATTGTGGATAGGAAGGTACTAAAAGACCAAAGAATTTGAGGGTGGGGAGGTAGGAAAGGTGTCTCCAAATTCACATGCATGAACATATTTTCTTTAACATCTGAGGTGAAACAACACCCCTGTTTTTATATCTGGTTGTCTGTTGTAAAGAAATGTGACGAGAATTTGCAGCAAGTTGAGAATTACTAAAGTTTCTGTGATTCAGTGAAATTTCCTTTGAAACACTGTAGTAGTGACTCACATTTGATAGAAGGTTAAAAAATATACAACATGGGCATTTTCTAGGGCTCTGAGTACTCTTAATAGATCCTTATCTCTGGATGTGAATTAATGAAGTTTAAAAGTCCCTGCCAGTCAAATGGCAAACTATGGGATTTCCCTGTCTTCGAGAGATTGCTTTAGTGTCCAATGAGGTTGTCATCTTTTTCATATGGTTATTGGCCATTTATTTTTCTTTAGTGAATTGTCTTCTTGCCCTTTGCTTACATTTCAGTCACAACATTGGTTTTCCCATTTCTTTTTTCCTTTTCACTGTTGAATTACAACAATTTCTACGTATCATATCTTTATATTGTGAAGTTATTAATATTGTAACCCTTATTTGCTCATTTTTATCCTTATTCAGTGTTTACCCTATTTTTGCTTATTCTTTGACCTTTGACATTTCTGCATTTTGTATTAAGTTGTTATAGTTGGGTTTCAGTTGTTTGATGCAATCCTATTGTCTTTATTTAAACAGTTGAGTTTATCTTATTCTCACTGTAGATGTGTTTAATGTTTTTCAGTCACTTTTTATGCATTCATATTAGTTTTTGTTTTGTTTTTAATCTCTTGATATATGGGCTCAATTTTCAGATACACTTTTAAAATATGTTTAAGCCTTTATTTCTCAAATTACTTCAGAAACAAAATAGTGTCTATTTTGATTTCCTTATTTTCTCAACATTTAAGATTGTCTCGGCATGTTCTGAGATATTCTTATTACAGTTAAGGAGTTATTTTCTTTTGTGGCTTATACTTCAAAAACAACATTTATTTTCTGCTTTTCTAACCTTATTTCCACAGTTCCTTTGCATTTGACTGTCTGCTTATTTTTCACAAGACAGCTTCGTCATTTGTGAATCTTCATATGAGTAATTTCAGTGGTCAGATTCTGTCTTCATGATAATTTTTTTCCCCTCGAGAAAGTGCACAGGAGTGATAGACTTCCTCAGTTCCTTTTCTGTAGACTTCATGTGAGACCACAGCTTCTCATGCTCTAGAATTCTGTCACAACCATTATTGATGTATAAATGACATACAATAAACTGCATGTATTTAAATTACATAATTTGAAAAGTTTGACATATTTATGTACCAGCGAAATTATTACTACAATCAAGATAATGGACATGCCTATCACCCTCAAAAGTCTACTTGTGCCCCTTGGTGTAATCCCTTTACCGTCCTCATCTTTAGGCAACCACTGGTCTGCTTTCTGTCACTATCAGGTAGTTTATATTTAAAACACTTTATATAAATAGAATCATACAAAATGTACTTTTTTGTGGGTCTGGGTTCTCCCACTCAGCATAATTATTTTGAGATTATTGGTGTCATTTTGTGTATCAATAGCTTATTATTATTGCTGAGTAGTATTCCATTATATGAATATAACACAACTCATATGTTTATTCACTTGGATACATGGAAGTTTGGGCTGGTGGAAATTTGGGCTGTTCCAGTATTGAGCTGTAACAAAGCTGCTACGAACATTTATGTACAAGTCAGTGTATGGACAAATGCTTTTGTTTTTCTTGGGCAGATACCTAGGAGTGAAGTGATTTGTCATATGGTAGGTGTATGTTTAAGAAATTGCCTTCAAACTATACTACAAGGCAACAGTAACCAAAACAGCATGATGCTGGTACTGAAACAGATATATAGACCAATGGAACAGAACAGAGGCCTCAGAAATAACACCACACATCTACACCCATCTGATCTTTCACAAACCTGCAAAAAACAAGCAACGGGGAAAGGATTCCGTATTTAATAAATGGTGTTGGGAAAACTGGCTAGCCATATGCAGAAAACTGAAACTGGACCCCATCCTTACACCTTATGCAAAAATTAACTCAAGATGGATTAAAGACTTAAATGTAAGACCTAATACCATGAAAACCCTAGAAGAAAACCTAGGCAGTATCATTCAGGACATAGGCATAGGCAAGGACCAAAAGCAATGGCAACAAAAGCCAAAATTGACAAATGGGATCTAATTGAACTCAAGGGCTTCTGCACAGCAAAAAAAAAAAAAAAAAAAAGCTATCATTAGAGTGAACAGGCAACCTACAGAATGGGAGAAAAGTTTTGCAATCTATCCATCTTACAAAGGGCTAATATCCGGAATCTACGAGGAACTTAAACAAATTTACAAGAAAAAAAAAGTTGTCAAAAAGTAAGCAAAGGATATGAACAGACACTTTTCAAAAGACATGTATGCAGCCAACAAATACATGAAAAACGGTTCATCATCACTGGTCATTAGAAAAATGCAAATCAAGACCACAATGAGATACCATCTCATGCCATTAGAATGGCAATCATTAAAAAGTCAGGGAGAAGACTTGGAACCAACCCAAATGCCCATCAATGATAGACTGGACAGGGAAAATGTGGCACATATACACCATGGAATACTATGCAGCCATAAAAAAACGATGAGTTCGTGTCCTTTGTAGGGACATGGATGAACCTGGAAACCATCATTCTCAGCAAACTGACACAAGAACAGAAAATCAAACACTGCATGTTCTCACTCACAGGCAGGTGTTGAACAGTGAGAACACATGGACACAAGGAGGGGAGCATCACACACTGGGGTCTGTCGGGGGGAAATGGGGGAGGGACAGCGGGGGGTGGGGGGGAGTTGGGGAGAGATAGCATGGGGAGAAATGCCAGATATAGGTGATGAGGAGGAAGGCAGCAAATCACACTGCCATGTGTGTACCTATGCAACAGTCTTGCATGTTCTTCGCATATACCCCAAAACCTAAAATGCAATTAAAAAATAAAAAGGAAACAACAGATGCTAGAGAGGATGTAGAGAAACAGGAACACTTTTACACTGTTGGTGGGAGTGTAAGTTAGTTCAACCGTTGTGGAAGACAGTGTGGTGATTCCTCAAGGGTATAGAACCAGAAATAGCATTTGACCCAGCAATCCCATTACTGATTATGTAGCCAAAGGATTATAAATCATTCTACTATAAAGACACATGTAGGGTCCAGCCCTACAGGGTTCTGTGAGCCCCTCCCTGCTGCTGCAGAGACAAGAAATTGTAGAAGTAAAAGACACAAGAAACAGAGATAGAGAAAAGAGTTTGGGCCTAGGGGTCCACTGCTAACCAAATTGCAGAGACCAGCAGTGGCCCTGAGTGTCTGCACGCTCCGACTTTATTGAGTACAAAAGCTGGGGGCAGGGAAGGTAGGGCATAGGTAGGGCGTGACGTTGGTGTTCCATGACTGGGGGCAGGGTAAAAGACAGTATGGCAGGGATAGGGTCAAGTACATCACGTGCCATGCAGGTAGGGGTTCAGGAATTTTCTGTAGCCAAGATCAGGTAAGGGGCATAATGTGTCAGCATTTTTTCCATACTTGTCACAAAGACATTAAGATCTACATTACTATTACTGATTAATTCTTACAAGAAAAAAGGAACCAGGTGCGGAAGTGGACCATGAGGTTGACATGGAATGTGACCACTGAAGCACAGCATTACATAGAGGCAATTAAGCCCCTGGATGTCTGCTAGCCTACCTGACAGCGTCAGGCCTACCACAAGAGCCTGGAGAAGCAGAGTTTTCTCCTAACTCCTCCGAGGTCGGAGACATCTCAGCTATTTTGGACGTCTCCTTCCCTAGCTGGCTAGACAGTGGGCACTTTCCCAGCGCTGGCGCTGCCACTCAGCCAAGGTGCCCTCTAGCAGCCCTTATGCAGGCATGACAGAGGGCTTAAAGCGTCTTGCCTTAGGGTCATTCATTTCACGATGTCGACCCAGATTCACACTTCTGACCTGAGAGGCATTAGTAAAAGAATTAAGATCACTTATGAATAACTAAGATTACCTATGAATAACTAATAACTGCTACAGTTATATTTCTAGCTACTTTCTTCTTCATTATTTATATGGAAATAGGCTGAGGCTTTTGGCTTCTGTTTCGGCACTTACGGGATCTCCCCCCTACAGACACATGCACACATATGTTTATTGCAGCACTATTCACAATAGTAAAGACTTGGAACCAACCCAGATGCCCATCAGTGATAGACTGGATAAAGAAAATGTGGCACATATGCACCATGGAATATTATGCAGCCATAAAAAAGAATGAGTTCATGTCCTTTGCAAGGACATGGATGAAGCTGGAAGCCATTATTCTCAGCAAACTAACACAGAAGAGAAAACAAAACACCTCATGTTCTCACTCATAAGTGGGAGCTGAACAATGAGAACACATGGACACAGCGAGGGTAACATCATACACTGGAGCCTGTTGGGGGTTGGCGGGCTAGGGTAAGGATAGCATTAGGAGAAATACCTAATGTAGATGACGGGTGCAGCAAACCACCATGGCATGTGTATACCTATGTAACAAACCTGCCCGTTCTGCACATGTAGCCCAGAACTTAAAAGTATAATAATAAAAGAAGAAGTCCCCAAGCTTTTTCTAAAGTGGTTGGCCTATTTTACATTCCTACCAGCAATATGTGCGAGTTCAGTTGCTGCACATTCTCACCACACTTTGCATGGGCATTCTTTTTAATTTTGGACATTAAAATAGGCTTGTAGTATCTCATTACAGTTTTTATTTGCTTTTTCTCAAAAATTGGTACTGAGCATCTTTTCATGTATGGAGTTAACATTTGTATAATTCCCCACTTTAAAATATTAAGTCCTTTTCTTACTCAGTTTCATGAGTTCTTCATATATTTAGGATATAAGTCCTTCATCAGATACATGATTTACAAATATTTTCTCAGTATGTGATTTGCCTTTTCATTTTCATTATGTAATCTTTTGGTGAGTAGATGTTTTTAATCTTGTTAAAGTTTAGTCTATCAGTTTTTATTTTATTGATAGTGATTTTTTTGTTGAAGAAATCTTTTCTGTTCCAAGGTTGCAAAGATAGTCTCCTGTGTTTTCTTGTTGATGCCCTATAATTTGAGTTTTTATGCATAGAACTGTGATTTGTCTGAAATTATTTTGAGTACATAGTGTAAAGTAAGGATAAAAGAGCATTTTCCTTTTATGACATAGGTTTGTTTGGTGTCCTAGTCTGTTTTCTGTTGCTATAACAGAACACCACAGGTTGGGTAATGTATAAAGAAACAATGTTTAGTTAGCTCACAGTTTTGGAGGCTGGGAAGTCTAAGACTATGGTGCTGGCATCTGGTGAGGGCCTTCTCAGTGTGTTATAACATAGCGGAGAGCATCAGGTGAGGGCAAGAGCAAAAGAGCCAGAGAGACCTTACTTTTAAACAAAATCACTCTCACAGTAGCAATATTAATAGATTAAAAGGTAATTAATAATAATTAATAGACTAATCTGTTCATGAGGGCAGAGTTGACATTAATCCATTCCTGAAGGCAGAGGGATTAAGTTTCCAACACATGAACTTTGCAGGGACACTTTGAAACCATAGTATCTAGTTGTTCTAGTACCATTTGTAGAAAAGATGTATATTTTTCCGCTTAATTCACTGATCCCTTTGTTGAAAACCAGATGACTTTATACATATGCTCTGTTTCTAGACTTTTTTCAATTCCACTGATCAGTCTTTATGCCAGTACCACACTGTCTTGATTACTGTTGCTGTTTTTTATTGTGGCATAATAGACATAACATAAAAATTACCATTTTAACTTTTTTTTTTCTTTTTTGAGACAGAGTCTCATTCTGTCGCCCAGGCTGGAGTGTGGTGACACAATCTTAGCTCACTGCAACTTCCACCTCCCAGCTTCAAGCAATTCTCCTGTCTCAATCTCCTGAGTAGCTGGGATTACCAGTGCCCACCACCACTCCTGGCTAATTTACACACACACACACACACACACACACACACACACACACACACACACATTTTTTTTCCTTAGCAGAGTCTAGGTTTCACCATGTTGGTTAGACTGGTCTCAGACTCTTGACCTCAGGTGATCTGCCCACCTCAGCCTCCCAAAGTGCTGGGTTAACAGGCATGAGCCACCACACCTGGCCTATTTTAACCAATGTATAATTCAGTGACATTACATTCATTCACATTGTTGTGCGACCATCACCATCTTCCAGCTCCAGAAATCTTTTTATTTTCCCAAACTGAAACCTAAACAATACTCCCCATTCTTCCCTCCCCTTATACCCTGGCAGCCACCATTCTACTTTCTACCTCTATGAACTTAATGACTCTAGATACCTCATAAGTGGAATCATACAGTATTTGTCTTTTTATTGACTGGCTTATTTCATTAGCATAAATGTAGACTTAGTCTTGAAGGTTCACGCACTGTTGTAGCATGTGTCAGATTTTCCTTCCTTTTTAAGGCTGGATCATATTCCATTGTATGTATAAATCACGTTTTATTTGTTCACCTGTCAATGGGCATTTGGATTGCTTCTACCCCTTAACTGTTATATGGGTTCATACAGTATCTTTTTGAGCCCCTGTTTTCAGTTCTTTTGGGTATATACACAGAAGTGGGATTGCTGGCTGATATGGTAATTCTTTGTTTTTTTGAGGAACCACAATACTGTTTTCCATAGTGGCTACGCCATTTTAACATTCACGCCAACGGTGCACAAGGGTTCCAGTTTCCCCACATCCTTGCCAAAGATCCTTATTTTCTTTTAAAAAGTTTAAATAGTAGTCATCCAAATGGGTATGATGTGGTATCATTGTGGTTTTGATTTGCATTTCCCTAATGGTTAGTGATGTTGAGCATCTTTTTAAGTGCCTACTTTGTGTATTTTCTTTGGAGAAATGTTTGAGTCCTTTGACCACCTTTTAATTTGGTGGTTTTTCTGTTACTGAGTTTTAGGAGTTCTCGATATAGTCTAGGTTTTAATCTCATCAGATACTTGATTTGCAAATATTTTCTCCCATTGCATGGGGAATATATGTAATTTTCATAATAAAAAGTTAAAGAAATTTTTCTTTAAGTACAGAAAATAGAAGAGCTCAACCAATACCAACTCATCTACCATTCAGATCCAACAGTTATTACCATTTTGTGGTGTTTACTTTATACACACACACACACACACACACACACACACACACACACACACAAATTATTTTGCTGAGACATTTCAAAAAAAATTACAGACATCCTTACACTTTACCTAGTATGCACCTTCAAATCATTAGGACAGTTTTCTACATCTGCCACATCTTCTGCATAAACAGTCTCCAAAATACCATTTAAAAATAATATATGTTCTTGGGAGAAAATAAAGCCACACTTCTGTCTTTTCTCCTTTTGATGTAGCAGATAACCTTTTGGGGTAACTTCACTGATGGTATTCCCTATAGTGTTAGCCTTTTCTGGTACATCAGTAAGAACTTTCTTTCCTTCACCTAAATACAGCTGTTGCCTCCAACTTCCTACTTTTTCTTGTCTTCCTTACCTTTAAAACCTAAAGCAGACCATGTCTGTCTCTTTCTCTCTTTCTTGCTCCTTCAGACCCCTTGTATTGCATTTAGAGAACAACATAATCCAAACTTCTTGCCATGGCTTCTTTTTTTTTTTTTTTTTTGAGACGGAGTTTCCCTCTTGTTACCCAGGCTGGAGTGCAATGGCGCGATCTCGGCTCACCGCAACCTCCGCCTCCTGGGTTCAGGCAATTCTCCTGCCTCAGCCTCCTGAGTAGCTGGGATTACAGGCACGCACCATGCCCAGCTGATCTTTTGTAGCTTTAGTAGAGACGGGGTTTCACCATGTTGACCAGGATGGTCTCGATCTCTTGACCTCGTGATCCACCCGCCTCAGCCTCCCAAAGTGCTGGGATTACAGGCTTGAGCCACCGCGCCCGGCCTTGCCATGGCTTCTTAACGAGGCACAGCATTATCTGGCCTCTGCCTAGCCCTCTGGCCCCATTTTCTCCTCTCCCAGCTCCAGCAGATAGACCTGCCATCTGTTTCTTGAGCATACCAACCTCTGCCCTGTATGAGGGCCTTTGCATGTGCTGTTTTCCTCTGCCACCACCCATCCCGCTGCCACACTGTTTTTTTCAGTCCTTCAGGTTTTTATGTAAATATTATCTCTTTAGACAGGCCTTCCCTCATGATGTATTTAAGTATGGCAACTGTTTATTCCTGTTCACAGCACCTTTCCAATATTTTGAGAATCCTATTTCATTATATAAATATGTATTTTTTTATGGCTGTCTCTCCCTCACACACACCACCCACTGTACCTTGGGTTCCATGACAGCAGGACTTGTTACCACCAGCACTGGCATGCAGTTAGCGAGAGGTGAACAGTCCAAGGCACAGCAGCCTCACGAAGTGATTGTCATAGGGACTGTTCTCAGGATGTGTCATTTTGGCACACTTTTAAAAATCCATCACATTACTTTGTTACTTCATGTGTGTTTACAATTTGATTGTCATTGTATGTGATTTGGAGACCAGGTTTAACCTGAAAATCCAAGCGGGTATAAAATGAATGTTAGAACTGAAACAGAATATTTTGGATATTTTGTATGTCTGTAATATAAATATTTGGCTTCAGTTTTTAAATCATTATTTTCTTCCTTTTACAGACGGAGACAACACTTGGACTCAGTTCCTATCAGCAGAAAAGGTAAGTATATTTAGTCAGATAACATACTTTCAGTTCCTTCTGGGGGATTCCGGTGGTTCTCCACTCCTCTTTCCCCTAGCTGTTTTTAGTGAATAAGGAATAGCAAATTGTAAATCACATTATGTGATTACTTCTAAGTATTGTTTGTGGGAAACCAAGTTTAAGTTTGAATGTGCATGTCATGCAGTTATGTAGTATGCTTCCACTATTGCGTATGAAGAGCTGTTACTCAGAGCTGAAACTCCCCTTTCTTTGTGAAAGGATAAGCTGTGTAACTCCTTAGTGGCTTCTCTTGTGGCTGTCCCTGCTTTTAATGGACTGACCATTGCTGCCCTTAATTACCAGGGGTCTGCTGTCAGGCCCCCAGAGGAGGATCTCAGACCGGTGAAACCTGGTCTTGTGACTCGGAGAGACCCCTTTTAAACACAGCTTCCCTATGATAACAGGGGGGTTGTTTTACCTCAGGTGTTAAGGAAAATAGGTACATGCATGTGAATTTGGAGACACTTGTTCTGCCTCCCCACACTTAAATTATTTGGTCTTTCAGTACTTTCTCACATCTGTAAAGAGACAGTATCAATGGAAAATACTGTGCTGATTCTCTTTCCATATCCCCTGAAAGCCTGTTCTAGTACCTAAAGGTGAGTGAGGGCTTTTCTGAGTTGGATGCAACAGTCCCTCCAGCAGCTATTTTGTGTTCACCCCCAGCTCTTAATGATTGCTCCCTGGGGGACCACAGATGTAAAGGAAGTTAACTTAGAAGGTTCAGCATAGTGGTATAGTTGCTCTTTCTGTTTGCCAGAAACAACTGGTCAGGCCTCAGTAGCTGTTCTAGTGAGTGCCCTTTAGTAACAGTTGGAAGGCTGGCAGTAGTGTAAATAGGGTTTTCAGGTAAGGTGCCCACATCATGGATTTAAGAACCCAGTTATTTTACAGTATGTGTTTGTAGAAGTAATTTTTCTGTCAGTATGTTTATTCCTTAAATGACAGCAAAGCAAATTTATCTTTAAAAATATAAATATCCACTGAAATCAGACCCTTAGCTACCAAAGTGTCTATGGCAACAGAAGATCTGCCTTGCTATCATCACTGCAGTTTCTGTTCTGATTTAACAGGAACAGGGAAGCATTTGTTCTTCTAGGCCTTGATGCTTAAAGTACATCTATGAATGTCTTCAGACTAGCGAAATGTAGACTGCATCAACAAATAATTTTGTTTTGAGAGAGAAATACACAATATTCAGATTGTGAGTAGGACAATTAAAACTTTTTACCTCATAAATAATGAAAATTCTTCAGTGTTCACTATTTTTTCTCTCTTCACTCTTTCATCTCTGCAATAACATGGCCCTTTTTCCCTATTGTTCTGTCATTCTCCCTAATGTTACATGCCCTATTGGGACCTGCCCTATTTGTGAACCCTGCCCAAATATTTAACACTGACATGGGTTGTCTCCAAACCCCTGCATGTCTAGCCTGATTCCTCCTTGGCTGGACCATCTAGGAACTCTAGAACTGTCGAACACATCTAAAGCCAAAACAATGGTGAGAAAAGTACACGTTATCTTGTGCTTCTTCCTTGATCCTTTATTCCAGCAATTAGGAAATTAGCTGTGGAACTAGGCTGCACTACATTTATGAAGATGAGAATGTTCATTAGTGATCAAGATCTGGGCTTTAAGCATTTTCCTAGTATAATGAATTTACATCAGTACATAATTATATTCTCACCTCATTTCTATTTATCTATTATGTCTAAAATTTAGTGACATAAAATAACCTTTTATGATGCTCTCAAACTCTGTTAGAAATTCAGGCAGGGGACAGCAAAGACAGCTTGTCTTGCTCTGTGATCTGAGGCCTCAGCTGGGGAGATTTCATAGCTGGAAATGACTTGATGGCTGGGAACTGGAGGGATGTTCATTACATGTTGAAGCTAATTTGCTCGCTGGGACCTCAGCTGAGCTGTCACCTAGAATGCTTATATGTAGGCCTTTTTGTGTGGTCTTCACATGGGCTACTTTGGGCTTCCTCCTAGTTATGATGGCCGGACTCCAAGAGTGAATGTCCCAAAGGGAGCTAGTGAAAGCTGTATCACCTTAATCTACCCTTAGAACTCATAATATTACTTGTGCCATATGCTATTAGTCAGGCAGTCACTTAGGTTGGCCTAGATTCAAGGTAAGAGTGGGGAGAAAGAACTGCCCTGATGGCAAGAATATTTGAAGATTTGTAGACACAATTTATAACTATCACATTTTATATTTTGTGTGTGTGTGACCGGGATCATGAATTGGGTAAAATATGCAAGCTGAGTATGGAACTGGGTTAAGCACTAAAACATATGTGTTAGTGAGCCCAGGATACTAAAATACCATAGACTGCGTGGCTTAAACAACAGACATTTATTTCTCACTGTTCTAGAGGCTCAGAAGCCTAAGATAAAGGTCTTACAGACTTGGGCCTGGCAAATTGTTTTGATAATGATGAAAGACATAACCATATGGACTACTTACATATACCTTAGGTACTTTGATACCCCCCTACAACTAAACCCTGAGAGGCTTACAGCATCTGTTTATAACACCCTTTTCAAAAGCACTGCTTTCTTTTAGAGTCGATTTCATTTTGTCATGTCATCAACACATATGCTTTATAACCTCATTAGAAGCAGTGTCTCCAATATCCTCCAGAGCTATTTGGATGTGTTTAACAGCCAGAGAACATTGGCAGATCGCATTTTCTATAGGCTCTGTGCTACAAAGGCTTATCTTGAGAAGGGCTGGTAGCAGCCAAGTGATGCCTGTCTCCCTACAAAGAATTTGATATATCAATTTTATGTGTTCAGCAGCTTAAAGGAAGACATGAATACAATGAGGGAAAATGGACAATATGAAAAAGAAAAAAGCTTCTAGAGTTGAAAAATACTGTTTCTGAAATGAGCATTTCACTGGATAGGCTTAAGAACAACGTAGACATTGCAAAAAGAAAACCTTAGTGAGTTCGAAGACAGTGACAGCAGTAATTTAAACTGAAGCACAGGGAGAAAAATGATTAGAAAACAAGTAAACCCTTGCTGACTTCTGGTACAGCAGTAGCAAGCAGTCTAACACATGTGCAATTGAGTTCCAAGGAATTTGGAGAGGGAGTTGCTGTCGAAGAACTTTAATAAACCTGAAGCAAGAGTAACACAGGAAGTCACACCAAACCAGATAATATTCAAGTTGTTGAAAATCAGTCATAAATAGAGAAACAGCCAGGGAAGAAAACTAAATATATTTGTACAAAGATAAGAATGACTGTTGGTTGTTCAGCAAAGACAAATGCAACCCCTAAACCAATGAAATGACATTTTTAAGGTACCAGAAGGAAAAACTGCTAATCTAAAAATATATCCAGCAGCAATATCCTTCAAAAAAATTAAGACATTTTCAGACAAAACTAAGAAAATTTGTGGCTTAGTAGACTGGCAGTTTAAGAAATGTTAAAGGCTAAAGGTAGTTGACCATTTCAGGTGAAAACACAAATCCTATGAAGAATAAAGACCAACCAAAAGGCAAAAATATGTGGAAAAATATAAAAAAGTTTTCTCATTAAGAAAAAGATAATCGACTTTTTAAAACAAAAATGATTGTTTATAACATGTATATATTACCTGTGGGATAACAGCACAAAGGATGGGAAGGTTGTATGGAAGAATTGAGTTGTAGGGTTTTTACATGATATGTAAAGTAATACGGTATTATTTGAAGTTAAACTGTGGTAATATGAAATAAACCCCACAGGAAACATTAACACCAATAAATTTGTCATGGAGATAAAATGAAATACTAGGAAGATGGCTAACTAAGAACAGCTCAGGATTGCAGCTCCCAGTGAAAGTGTAGAGGGTGAGTGGACACTGCGTTTCCAGAAGGATTTTTATTGCCCACAGACCAGGAGATTTCCAGGTGGAGGAGCCCTACGGGTCGCCAGCGTGGCTGTTTTCGCTGGCACAGTTGTTTCGGCCCGTGTGGCTGCTTTGCCAGCGCCCTGGCATGGCATTTCTCTGTACAAAAGACACGGGTCCGGGTGCCCTCTTAGCTGGCGATTGGAGCCCTGAGACGGCAGAGTCGCCCATTCATCTGAAATAGCGAGCTAGGCCAGGAGATTCCTAGGCAAAAAAAATGCCAGTAGTCTCAGCACCGCTGTTTCAGCCGGCTCAGTCAGTCACGGCACGGGAGATCCAGGCGCCTTTTCAGCAGGTGACTGGAACACTGGGAGACAGTCCACCATTCAACAACAACAACAAAAAAAGACTCTGAGTCAGGGAGCCAGGTGATCAGGCTCGGCTGGTACCACCCCCCCCACCCCCCCACAAAAAAAAAACCCAGTAATTGAAAACGCTCTGGATTGAGAGTTTCACAGCAAGCACAGCTGAACCCCGGATGGTCCGGCTCTGTGGGGAAGGGGTGTCTGCCATTACTGAGACACTCCACCGCTACGGAGGCAGTCTGACCATCGCTAGGGAACCTGCCATTGCTGAGGCAACCCGCCATTGCCGAGGCAACCTGCCACTACAGAGAGAGTCCGCCATAACAGAGGCGGGCCACCATTGCCAAGGCAGTTCTGACTACACTCATATAAACAGGACTGAAGGGAAGATCACAGGGCAGCACGGTGGAGCCCACAGCAGCTCAGCAAAGCCTCTGCAGGCAGTCACTAGGCTGCCTCTCGCTGGGCAGGGCAGCCCTGAAAGAAAAGAGGCAGCAGCACAATAGAAACTCATAAATAAAGCCCTAACTCCCTGGGACAGAGCACCTGGCAACAAAAAGCGGTTTATGAGTTCTGCTGCAGCAGACCTAAACGTACCTGCCCAGCAACTCTGAATGAACAACGGAGCTCACAGCTCAGGACTAGAGCCCAATAAAGGACAGACTATCTCCTCAAGCAGCTCCCTGACCCCTGTATATCCCAAGAGTCACCTCATAAAGGAGAGAACAGACTGACATTTGGCGGGCATCCTACTGGGACAAAGATAGCAGAAGAGGAAACTGGTAGCAACCCTTACTGTTCTGCAGCTGCTGCAGGTAATCCCCCGGCAACCAGGGCCTGGAGTGCACCTAAGCAGTCCTACAGCACAGGGGCCAGACTGTTACAAGGAAAGCTAAGAAAAAGAAGTAACTTCAGCATCCACAACCTGGAATTTCATTCAGAGACCCAATCTGAAAGTCAGTAACTACAAACACAACAGGTGGATAAACCCACAAAGATGGGAAGAAACCAGCGCAAAAAGGATGAAAACACCTGAAACCAGAACAGCACTCCTCCTTAAAGGGATCACAACTCCTCACCAGCAAGGGAACAAGGCTGGATGGAGAAGGAGTGTCATGAAATAACAGAATCAGACTTCAGAAGGTGGGTTATAAGAAACTACAGTGAACTAAAAGAACATGTTCTAACCCAATGCAAAGAAACTAAGAACCTTGAAAAAAGATTTGATGAAATGCTAACAAGAATGGAAAACATAGAGAGGAATATAAGTGAATTGATGGAGCTGAAAAACACAACACGAGAACTTTGCGAAGCATGCACAAGTTTCAACAGCCAAATTCACCAAGCAGAAGAAAGGATATCAGAGGTCGAAGATCAACTCAATAGAATAAAACGAGAAGGCAAGAATAGAGAAAAAAGGGTAAAAAGGAATCAACAAAGTCTCCAAGAAATGTGGGACTGTGTGAAAAGACCTAATCTACGTCTGATAGGTGTACCTAAATGTGACGAAGAGAATGAATCCAAGCTGGAAAATAATCTTCAGGATATTATCCAGGGAAACTTCCCCAACATAGCAAGGCAGGCCAATATTCAAGTCCAGGAAATTCAGAGAACATCACAAAGATATTGCTCAAGAAGAGCAACCCCAAGGCACATAATCGTCAGATTTACCAGGGCAGAAATGAAGGAGAAAATACTAAGGGCAGCCAGAGAGAAAGGTCGGGTTTCCCACAAAGGGAAGCCCATCAGACTCACAGCAGATCTCTCAGCAGAAACCCTGCAAGCCAGAAGAGAGTGGGGGCGAATATTCAACATCCTTAAACAAAAGAACTTTCAACCCAGAATCTCCTATCCAGCCAAAATAAGCTTCATAAGTGAAGGAAAAATAAAATCCTTTATGAACATGCAAGTACTCAGAGACGTCGTCACCACCAGGCCAGCTTTACAAGAGCTCCTGAAAGAGGCTGTACACATAGAAAGGAACAACCAGTACCAGCCACTCCAAAAACAAACCAAATGGTAAAGAGCATCAACATAATCAAGAATCTGCATCAACTAACGAACAAAACAGCCAGCTAGCATCAAAATGGCAGTATCAAATGCACACATAACAATATTAACCCTAAATGTAAATGGACTAAATGCCCCAATCAAAAGACACAGACTGGCAAATTGGATAAAAAGCCAAAACCCATCAGTGTGCTGTATCTAGGAAACCCATCTCACATGCAAGGATACACAAAGGCTCAAAATAAAGGGATGGAGGAAGATTCACCAAGCAAATGGAGAGCAAAAAAAAAGCAGGAGTTGCAATTATCATCTCTGATAAAATAGACTTTAAAACAACAAAGATCAAAAGAAACAAAGAAGGACATTACATAATGGTAAAAGGATCAATGCAATAAGAAGAGCTAACGACCCTAAATATATACACACCCAATACAGGAGGACCCAGATACATGAGGCAAGGTCTTAATGACTTACAAAGAGACTTAGACTTCCACACAATAATAGTGGGTGACTTTAACACCCCATTGTCAATATTAGACAGATCAACCAGACAGAAAATTAACAAGGATATCCAGAACCTGAACTCAGACCTGGAACAAGCAAACCTAATAGACATTTACAGAACTCTCCACCCCAAATCCACAGAATATACATTCTTCTCAGCACCACATCACACCTACTCTAAAATTGACCACATAATTGGAAATAAATCATTCCTCAGCAAATGCAAAAGAACAGAAATCATAACAAACAGTCTCTCAGGCCACGGTGCAATTGAGTTAGAACTCAGAATGCATAAAGTAACTCAGAACTGCACAGCTTCATGGAAACTGAACAACTTGCTTTTGAATGTTGACTGGATAAACAATGAAATGAAAGCAGAAATAAAGATGTTCTTCAAAACCAACGAGAACGAAGGCACAACATACCAGAATCTCTGGGACACATTTAAAGCAGTCTCTAGAGAAAAATATATAGCAATAAGTGCCCACATGACAAGCAGGGAGATATCTAAAATTGAAACCCTAGCATCAAAATTGAAAGAGCTAGAGGAGCAAGATCAAAAAAACTCAAAACCTAGCAGAAGATAAGAAATAACTAAGATCAGAGCAGAACTGAAGGAGATAGAGACACAAAAAACCCTTCAAAAAATCAATAAATCCAGGAGCTGGTTTTTCAGAAAGATCAACAAAATAGACAGACCACTAGCCAGATTAATAAAAAAGAAAAGAGAGAATAACCAAACTGAGAAGGCAATAAAATGAGAAAGCAAGAATAGAGAAAAAAGGGTAAAAAGGAATCAACAAAGTCTCTAAGAAATGTGGGACTGTGTGAAAAGACCTAATCTACATTTGATAGGTGTACCTGAATGCTACAAAGAGAATGAATCCAAGCTGGAAAATACTCTTCAGGATATTATCGAGGAAAATTTCCCCAACCTAGCAAGGCAGGCCAATATTCAAGTCCAAGAAATACAAAGAACACCACAGAGATATTCTTCACAAAGAGCAACCCCAAGGCACTTAATCGTCAGATTCACCAGGGTAGAGAAGGAGAAAATACTAAGGGCAGCCAGAGAGAAAGGTCAGGTTACCCACAAAGGGAAGCCCATCAGACTCACAGCAGATCTCTCAGCAGAAACCCTACAAGCCAGAAGAGAGTGGGGGCCAATATTCAACGTCCTTAAAGAAAAGAACTTTCAACCCAGAATCACATATCTAGCCAAACTAAGCTTCATAAGTGAAGGAGAAATAAAATCCTTTGCGAACAAGCAAGTACTCAGAGATTTCGTCACCACTAGGCCTGCTTTACAAGAGCTCCTGAAAGAGGCTCTACACATAGAAAGGAACAACCAGTACCAGCCACTCCAAAAACATGCCAAATGGCAAAGAGCATCAACACAATGAAGAACCCGCATCAACTAATGGGCAAAAGAGCCAGCTATCACCAAAATGGCAGTATCAAATTCACATATAACAATAATAATCCTAAATGTAAATGAACTAAATGCCCCAATCAAAAGACACAGACTGGCAAATTGGATAAAAAGCCAAAACCCATTGGTGTGCTGTATCCAGGAAACCCATCTCACATGCAGGGATACTCAAAGACTCAAAATAAAGGGATGGAGGAAGATTACCAAGCAAATGGAGAGCAAAAAAAAAAAAAAAAAAAAGCAGGACTTGCAATTATCATCTCTGATAAAATAGACTTTAAAGCAACAAAGATCAAAAGAGACAAAGAAGGACATTACATAATGGTAAAAGGATCAATGCAACAAGAAGAGTTAACGATCCTAAATATATACGCACCCAATACAGAAGCACCCAGATACATAAGGCAAGTACTTAATGACTTACAAAGAGACTTAGACTCCCACACAATAATAGTGGGTGACTTTAACACCCCATTGTCAATATTAGACTAATCAACCAGACAGAAAATTAACAAGGATATCCAGGACATGAACTCAGACCTGGACCAAGCTAACCTAATAGACATTTACAGAACTCTCCACCCCAAATCCACAGAATATACATTCTTCTCAGCACCACATCACACCTACTCCAAAATTGACCGCATAATCGGGAGTAAATCACTCCTCAGCAAATGCAAAAGAATGGAAATCATAACAAACAGTCTCTCAGACCACAGTGCAATCAAGTTAGAATTCAGAATTCAAAAACTAACTCAAAACCGCACAGCTTCATGGAAACTGAACAACTTGCTCTTGAATGTTGACTGGATAAACAATAAAATGAAGGCAGAAATAAAGATGTTCTTCGAAACCAACGAAAATGAAGACGCAACGTACCAGAATCACTGGGACACATTTAAAGCAGCCTCTAGAGGAAAATATATAGCAATAAGTGCCCACATGAGAAACAAGGAGAGATCAAAAGTGACACCCTATCGTCAAAATTGAAAGAGCTAGAGGAGCAAGATCAAAAAAACTCAAAACCTAGCAGAAGACAAGAAATAACAGATCAGAGCAGAACGGAAGGAGATAGAGACACAAAAAACCCTTCAAAAAATCAATAAATCCAGGAGCTGGTTTTTCGAAAAGATCAACAAAATAGACCACTAGCCAGATTAATAAAAAAGAAAAGAGAGAATAACCAAATTGATGCAATAAAAAACAATAAAGGGGATATCACCACAGATTCCACAGAAATTCAAACCATCATCAGAGATTATTACAAACAACTCTATGCAGATAAACTAGTAAACCTGGAAGAAATGGATAAATTCCTGGACACTTGCCTCCTCCCAAGCCTAAACCAGGAAGAAGCTGAAACCCTGAACAGACCCATAACAACGTCTGAAGCAGAGGCAGCAATTAAGAGCCTACCACCCAAAAAAAAGCCCAGGTCCAGACGGGTTCACAGCTGAATTCTACCAGACATACAAAGAGGAGCTGGTACCATTCCTTCTGAAACTATTCCAAACAATCCAAAAAGAGGGAATCCTTCCCAAGTCATTTTATGAGACCAACATCATTCTGATACCAAACCTGGCAAAGACTCAGCAAGAAAAGAATACTTCAGGCCAATATCCATGATGAACATAGATGCAAAAATCTTCAATAAAATACTGGCAAGCTGATTGCAACAGCACATCAAAAAGCTTATCCACCATAATCAAGTAGGCTTCATCCCAAGGATGTAAGGCTGGTTCAACATACGCAAGTCTATAAACTTAATTCACCACGTAAACAGAACCAAAGACAAAAACCACATGATTATCTCAATTGATGCAGAGAAGGCCTTTGACAAAATTCAACAGCCCTTTATGCTAAAAACCCTCAATAAGCTAGGTATTGACGGAACGTATCTCAAAATAATAAAAGCTATTTACGACAAACCAACAGCCAATATTATACTCAATGGGGAAAAACTGGAAGCATTCCCTTTGAAATCTGGCACTAGACAAGGATGCCCTGTCTTACCACTCCTATTCAATATAGTACTGGAAGTTCTAGCCATAGCAATCAGGCAAGAAAAAGAAATAAAGGGTATTCAAATAGGAAAGGAGGAAGTCAAATTGTCTGTATTTGCAGATGACATGATTGTATATCTAGAAGACCCCATCGTCTCAGCCCAAAATCTCCTGAAACTGATAAGCAACTTCAGCAAAGTCTCAGGACACAAAATCAATCTGCAAAAATCACAAGCATTCCTGTACACCAATAACAGACCTAAAGAGAGCAATATCGAGAACGAACTGCCATTCACAATTGCCACAAAGAGAATAAAATACCTAGGAATACAGCTAACAAGGAACATAAAGGACCTCTTCAAGGAGAACTACAAGCCACTGCTCAACTAAATAAGAGAGGACACAAACAGATGGAAAAACATTCCATGTTCCTGGTTAGGAAGAATCAGTATCATGAAAATGGCCATACTGCCCAAAGTAATTTACAGATTCAACACTATCCCTATCAAGCTAACAGTGACCTTCTTCACAGAATTGGAAAGAAACACCTTAAACTTTATATGGAACCGAAAGAGAGCCCGCATAGCCAAGTCAATTCTAAGCAAAAAGAACAAAGCAGGAGGCATCACACTACCGGACTTCAAACTATACTACAAGGCTACAGTAATCAAAACACCATGGTACTAGTACCAAAACAGAGATATAGACCAATGGAACAGAACAGAGGCCTTGGAGGCAACACAGCATATCTACAACCATCTGATCTTTGTCAAACCTGACAAAAACAAGCAATGGGGAAAGTATTCCCTGTTTAATAAATGCTGTTGGGAAAACTGGGTAGCCATGTGCAGAAAGCAGAAACTGGACCCCTTCCTGACACCTTACACTAAAATTAACTCCAGATGGATTAAAGACTTAAACATAAGACCTAACACCATAAAAACCCTAGAAGAAAATCTAGGCAAAACCATTCAGGACATAGGCGTAGGCAAGGACTTCATGACCAAAACACCAAAAGTATTGGCAAGAAAAGCCAAAATAGACAAATAGGACCTAATCAAACTCCACAGCTTCTGCACAGCAAAAGAAACAGTTGTTAGAGTGAATCGGCAACCAACAGAATGGGAAAAAATTTTTGCAGCTTACCCGTCTGACAAAGGGCTGATATCCAGAATTTACAAAGAACTAAAACAGATTTACAAGAAAAAAACAAGCCCATTCAAAAATGGGCAAAGGATATGAACAGATGCTTTACAAAAGAAGACATACATGAGGCCAACAAACATATGAAAAAATGCTCATCATCACTGGTCATTAGAGAAATGCAAATCAAAACTGCATTGAGATACCATCTCACACCAGTTAGAATGGCGATCATTAAAAAATCTGGAGACAACAGATGCTGGAGCAGATGTGGAGAAATAGGAACACTTTTACACTGTTGGTGGGAGTGTAAATTAGTTCAACCATTGTGGAAGACAGTGTGGCGATTCCTTAAGGACCTAGCCATAGAAATTCCATTTGACCCAGCAATCCCATTACTGGGTATATATCCAAAGGATTATAAATCGTTCTACTATAAGGACACATGCACAAGAATGTTCATTGCAGCACTGTTTACAATAGCAAACACCTGGAACCAACCCAAATGCCCATCAATGATAGACTGGACAGGGAAAATGTGGCACATATACACCATGGAATATTATGCAGCCATCAAAAACGATGAGTTCGTGTCCTTTGTAGGGACATGGATGAACCTGGAAACCATCATTGTCAGGAAACTGACAGAAGAGCAGAAAATCAAACACCGCATGTTCTCACTCAAAGGCGGGTGTTGAACAGTGAGAACACGTGGACACAGGGAGGGGAGCACTACACACTGGGGTCAGTTGGAGGGAAATGGGGGAGGGACGGCGGGGTGGGGAGGACAGGAGAGATAGCATGGGGAGAAATGCCGGATATAGGTGAAGGGGAGGAAGGCAGCAAATCACACTGCCACGTGTGTACCTATGCAACAATCTTGCATGTTCTTCACATGTACCCCAAAACCTAAAATGCAATAAAAAAATAAAAGACTATCTCATACTGCTATTTAATCAAGACGCCTCAATGGAATTTTGTAAATTATCCCATTAACGTCTTTTATTTTAAAAAGAAATTTTGGGTCCAGAGTTCTAACCCTCATATTTCATTTTCATGTCTCTTTAGTCTGTAATGTAGAACAATTGACTTGTCTTTCTTACTTCTTAGAACTTTGACAGTTTTGAGGAGTAGATGCCATGTATTTCATAGAATAACCCAGCTGGGGCCAGATCTGGTGGCTCATGCCTGTAACCCTAGCACTTTGGGAGGCTGAAGTGGGTGGATTGCCTGAGCTCAGGAGTTCGAGACCAGTCTGGGCAACCTGGTGAAACCCCATCTCTACTAAATTACAAAAAATTAGCCGGGCATGGTGGCATGCCCCCGTAATCCCAGCTTCTCGGGAGGCTGAGGCAGGAGAATCACTTGAACCTTGGGGACGGAGGTTGCAGTGAGCCAAGATCCCGCCATTGTACTCCAGCCTGGGTAACAGAGCAAGACTCCATCTCAAATAAATAAGTAAATAAATAACCAGTTGGAGTTTTCTAATATTTACTCGTTATTTAATTCAGAATTTGCTTTTTTGGCAGGAATATTACTGAAGTTTGTGTCTTTCCCAGTGCATCCTTTCAGGAAGCACTTGATGTCTGTTTGTTCCGTTTGTCTCATAATTCATAGTGTCTTGCAGAAAAGTACTTTGAGACTATGTAAGTATTGTGTTTTGCATCAAATTCAGACTAGTTTTAGAATCTATTGATGATTCTTGCCTGAAGTTATTACACTGCTGAGTTTTTTTTAAATTCTATCACACTTTCTATGTTTCTTAGTTGACATTCTGTTGGAAGTTAAGATTGAGGTCAGAGTTCATTTTTATCCAGGTATTTCACTATCATTTGCAGTGTCATAAAAAAAAATTTACACAGGCTTAGTTAGGTCTATTCTGTTTCATTTACGTGTCCCCAACAATCATTGAGCACTTCTTATTTTCTGACACGTTAAGATGTTCCAGGCTTGTTTTGTAATTTTCCTGCCACAGCCCTGGAACAACCTATTTCTTGAAAGTTTCCTGCTTCATTTTGGTGGAAGATAACATTTGGAAATTAATCTTTATGTGCCATGTGTACTCATTGCTACTGTGGTGTATTAGGGTTCTCTTAGAGGGACAGAACTAATAGGAGATACACACACACACACACACACACACACACACACACATAAAGGGGAGTTTATATATATATATATATATATATAATGCTTATATATACACATATATGTATATATAAGTATATATACTTATATATGTGTATATATACACATATGTAAATGTATATGTGTACGTGTATGTGTGTATATATATATATACATACATATATGTACTTATATACATATACATATATAAAGGGGAGTTTATTAAGTATTAATTTACATGATCACAAGGTGCCACAATAGGCTGTCTGCAAGGTGAGGAGCAAGGAGAGCCAGTCTGAGTCCCAAAACTGAAGAACTTGGAGGGTGAGAAGCAACTAGCATGGGGAGAAAGATGTAGTCTTGGAGGCTAGGCCTGTCTCTCTCTTTTCATGTTTTTCTGCCTCCGTTATATTTGCTGGAAGCCGATTAGATTGTGCCCACTAGATTAAGGGTGGATCTGCCTTCCCCAGCCCACTGACTCAAACGTTAATCTCTTTTGGCAACACCCACACAGATACACTCAGGATTAATACTTTGTGTCATATCCTCCGATCCAATCGAGTTGACATTCAGTATTAATCATTACAAGTGGTGTCATTACTAGTGAGGTGTCATTGTCTCTAGGCTTTCTTAGTAAAAGAGTTAGGAAGAAAACGTTTACGTTTACACGTATAAATATGCACAGTATACACAAACATATTCCTGTATCTGTGTATATTAAAAACCATCAGTTACTGATGCCTCCAGTTTTGATACAAAACCAGTCTATTCTGTTTCTGTCCATTCTCCAACAATGAGAAATCTGGCTCCAGTTATATATCTACAGTAAGTGTACTGATTTGTTCAGTCCTAGAATACAGATAAATCAGTTTCAACGTTGTTAACTGACACTGCCTTAAAAATTGAGTACAGTGTCTCTTTAGAGTTTGTTTTTCTTTAGTCTGACTGTATATTGTCAAAATACTGTATTCTAAATTTACCTGGGTTATAATTTTCTTCATATTTATCCTTCTCCCACCTCCCAACTTCCATCTGCATTGTACATTTGAAATTAAGTTTGGTTCATTTGTTTCTATCTGTATTCCATTTAGGATTTTTACTCCACTTTTAAAATTTTTTTATGATTGCATAATTGTACATATTGATGGGATACATGTGATAGTTTGATACATGCATAGACTGTGTAATGATCAAATCAGGTGTTTAGATATCCAGCACCTTGAACATTTATCATTTCTTTGTGTTAGGAACATTTCCAGTCTTCTCTTCTAGTGGCTTTGAAATATACAACATATGTTTGCTAACGATAGTCACTCTGCCCTGCTGTTGAACACTAGGGCTTATTCCTTCTATTAATAACTGTATGCTTAAACCCATTAGCCTGCTTCTCTTCATCCTCTCCCCTCACACCAAAAAACAAGAACTTCCCAGCCTCTGGTGACTGTCATTCTACTCTTTGCCTTCATGAAATCAACTTTTTTAGCTCCCTTCTATAAGTGAGAACATGCAATATTTGTTTTTCAGTTCCTTGCCTGTTTCACTTAACCTCCAGTACTATTCATGTTGCTGAAAATGACAGGATTTTATTTTTTTTTATGACTGAATAATATTCCATTGTGTTTATATATACCAATTTTCTTTGTTTATCCATTGATGGATACTTAGGTTGATTTCATATCTTTGCTATTGCAAATAGTGCTACAGTAAATGTGGGATTGTAGGTATATCTTTGAAATACTGATTTATTTTCTTTTGCATAAATACCCAGTATTGGAACTGCTGGGTCAACTCCTCTCTGTCACCATATACAAAAATCAACTCAAAATGGATTGAAGACTTATATTTAAGATTGAAACTATAAAAGTACTTGAAGAAAACAGGAAATGTTCCAGAACATTGGTCTAGGCGAAGATTTTATGGCTAAGATCTCAGCGGCACAAGCCACAAAAATTAAGTATCCCCATTTAAGAAATTTACTTGGTGTCATCATTTTTTTACCCACTGTCCTGTATATGACTATTTCATTTGTTTCTCGTATTTCACAATTGCAAACAGTGCTTCAAAGAATAACATCTTGTGTATGTATTTTCATATTTTTGAAGATTATATTCAGGGTAAATTCCTACAACTTGAATTGGTCAATCAAAAGTTAAGTGTAGGTGTAATTTATATTGTTGAAAGTATGTTTAGAAATGACTAACGGTTATATGAAAAAATTCTCAGCATTGCCAGTCATCAGGGGAGTGCAAATGAAAACAAAGATGCAGTATCATCTCACACTTGTTAGAAAGGCTGTCATCAAAAAGACAAAAGATAACAAATATTTACCAAGACTATGTAGCAAGGGGAACCCTGGTTCGCTGTTGGTGGGAATTTAAATTAGTATAGCTATTATGGAAAACAGTGTGGCAGTTCCTTAAAAAAAGTTAAAAACAGAATGGGAAAAAATTTTTGCAATCTACACATCTGACAAAGGGCTAATATCCAGAATCTACAAATAACTGAAACAGATTTACAAGAAAAAAACAAACAAACGCATTCAAAAGTGGGCAAAGCATACAAACAGATACTTTACAAAAGAAGACATCTGTGAGGCCAACAAACATATGAAAAAATGCTCATCATCACTGGTCATTAGAGAAATGCAAATCAAAACCACATTGCGATACCATCTCACACCAGTTAGAATGGTGATCATTAAAAAATCTGGAGACAACAGATGCTGGAGAGGATATGGAGAATTTACACTGTTGATGGGAGTGCAAATTAGTGCAACCATTGTGGAAGACAGTGCGGTGATTCCTCAAGGACCTAAAGTAGAAATACCATTTGACCCAGCAATCCCATTATTGGGTATATACCCAAAGAATTATAAATCATTCTATTGTAAAGACACATGCACACGTATGTTTACAATAGCAAATACCTGGAACCAACCCAAATGTCCATCAACGATAGAATGGATAAAGAAAATGTGAACATATACACCATGGAATATGACACAGCCGTAAAAAAATGAGTTCGTGTCCTTCATAGGGACATGGATGAATCTGGAAACCATAATTCTCAGTTAACAAGAACACAAGAACAGAAAACCAGATACCACATGTTATCGCTCATAGGTGGGTGTTGAACAATTAGGACACATGGACACAGGGAGGAAAGCATCACATACTGCTGTCATTTCGGGGGGGCTAGGGGCGGGACATCGGGGAGATGGGGAGGATGGGGAGGGATAAGGAGGGGAAACCAGATGTGGGTGATGGCAGGATGAAGGCAGCAAACCACCTTGCCATGTGTGTACCTATGCAACAATCCTGCATGATCTGCACATATAACCCAGAACCTAAAGTACAATTAAAAAAAAAAGTTAAAAACATAGCTGCCATGTGATCCAGCAATCTCATAACTAGGTATATATCAAGAGAAATGAAATAATTATGTCAAAGAGATATCTGCATTCTTAATACTCATTTAAGCATTTTTTACAATAGCCAAGATAGGGAGAAATCAACCAAAGTGTTCATCAGTGGACACATGGATAATGAAACTGTGGTATGTGTGTGTATTCTTAATAGTATTCCACACATATATAGTTGAATACTGTTAAGCCTTCAAAAATAAGGAAATCCTGTCATTAATGACAACATAGATGAACTTGGAGGATATTATATTAAATGTGATAAGCAAAGTACAGAAAGATGAATACTGCATGATCTCACATGTGGAGAATATAGAAGCAGAGAGTAGAATGGTGGTTAGCTGAGGTTGAGGGTAGGAACCAGGAAGATTTTAGAGACGTTAGTCAAAAGAAAAAAAATTTTTGGTTTGAAAGTATAAGATCAACTTAGTCATTTTTCAACTTAATGATGGTGCCAAAGCGCAATATATGTTCAGTAGAAACAGTATTTCAGATTTTGAATTTTGATCTTTCCTGGGCTAGCTGTACAGTACTCTCTTGCAGCTTTCAGTCAGCCACACGATCCAGAGAGTAAACAACTATCCTGTACCATGTTACCAGATAACTTTGCCCAACTGTAGACTAATGTAAGTGTTCTGAGCATATTTAAGGGAGACTAGGCTACCTTAAAAGCAAGTTGGCATATTAAATACATTTTTGACTTGTGATTATTTTCAACTTATGATGGGTTTATTGGGACATAACCTTACCATAAGTCAAGGAGCTGTATTATATACTTGAAAATTGCTAAGAGAGTACATTTTGTGTTCTTAACATAAAAAGTGATAACTGTGTGAGATAATGCATGTATTAGCTCAATGTAGCCATTCTACAACGTGTACATATTTTAAAATATGTTGTACATCATAAATATGTACAGTTTTACTTGTCAAATAAATATGGAAGTGGATGGATACAAAGTTTATGTTTAATGTAAATCCTGGAAGTGGGGTTGGTGAGTCAAAAGTAAATGCTGCCATCATTTCGTTAAGTATTGCCAGATTCTCCTTCAAGGTCTGTGCCACCTTGCATTTCCCTCATCAGTGAAGAGTGCCTGTTTTCCCACATCCTTTCCGATAGAATGTGTTATATTTTTAACTTTTGCTGATGCGATAAGTCAGAAATGTTATCACAGTGTAGTTTTAGTTTGTCTTTCTCTAATTATGAGTAAGGTTAACCATCTGATATTTAAGAGCTATGCTTATATTTGTCTTTTGATGTTGTCTGTTCTTGTTTGTTCTACCCATTTTTTTATAATGTTTTTTTTTTTTTTTTTTTTTTTTTTTTTTTTTTTTTTGACAGAGTCTTGCTCTGTCGCCAGGCTGGAGTACAGTGGCGCAGTCTTGGCTCACTGCAGTCTCCGCCTCCCAGATTCTCCTGTCTCAGCCTCCCGAGTAGCTGGGACTACAGGTGTGCACCACCACACCTGGCTAATTTTTGGTATTTTAGTAGAGATGAGGTTTTACCTTGTTGGCCAGGATGGTCTCAATCTCCTCACCTCATGATCCACCCACCTCAGCCTCCTAAAGGTCTGAGATTACAGGTGTGAGCCACCGCACCCAGCCAAAAGTTTTTTTTGTTTGTTTGTTTGTTTTTGAGACGGAGTTTCACTCTTGCTGCCCAGGTTGGAGTGCAGTAGCACAGTATCGGCTCACCAAAACCTTCGCCTCCTGGGTTCAAATGATTCTCCTGCCTCAGCCTCCCAGGTAACTGGGATTACAGGCATGCACCACCACACCCAGCTAATTTTGTACTTTTTATTAGAGACAGGGTTTCTCCATGCTGGTCAGGCTGGTCTCAGATTCCTGACCTTAGGTGATCTACCCACCTTGGCCTCCCAAAGTGCTGGGATTACAGGCGTGAGCCACCGAACCTGGCCAAGAGTTCTTTATGTTTTGGAGCTATTCATCCTATTTTGTAAGTATCTTCTCCCTGTTCATCAGTAATCTTGATTTTGAAGAAATGCACTTTTTCGTGAGTATGCTAGTAGGTTAAATGTAAAAAGGTGTAGGGAAAACAAGTAAACACTAAAAATGCTAGGTTGATTATGTTACTCTCAGACCAAGTAGACTTTAGGACGGGAATATTACCAGAGATAAAGAAGGACATTTTACAGTTATGAAAGAGACAGTCCCCCAGGTAGATGAAACAATCCCAAATTCTAATATTGGAGCTTTAAAATACATGAAGAAAAAAAATGAATAGAACTAAGGCGACAAACCCACAGTGATTATTGAAGATTTCAACATTCATCTGTTAGTAACTGATAAAATAGATGGAAAATCACTAAGGGTGTAGATTTGAAGAACACTATTAAGTAACTTGACCTAATAGGTATTTGTTAAATACTACATCCACCAAGAGCAGATAATGTAGATTATATTCTCTGATGATAGCAAAATTAAATTAGAAATCAGTAACAATGAAAATCCAGACATTTTATAACTATAAACTAGAAGCTTTTCAATACTCATGGGTTAAGAAATCATAAGGGATATTAGAAAGTGCTTTGAAAACAAAAGTATAACATACCTTAGTCTGCTTGAGCTAGGCTGTCATAACAAAATACCATAGACTGGGTGGCTTAAACAACAGACATTTATTTTGTCACAGTCTGGAGTCTGGAAGTTTGAAATCAGGGTGCCAGCATAGTCAGTTTGCACTGAGACCTGTTTTCCTAGCTTGTAGGGGGCAGCCATTCTGCTGTGTAATTCACATGTCCTCTTTGTGTACGTGTATGCATGGGGGCTTTCTGGTGTTCCTTTTTGTAAGGACACTAATCCCATTGTATCAGGGCCCCCACCGTTATTACCTCATTTAACCTTAATTACCTGCTTATAGACCCTGTCTCCACATAATAGTCATAGTGGGGAGAAGGGTTTCAACATACAAATTTGGGAAGTAGAGGGTGGGGTGGGGGGAATTCAGTTCATAGAACAACATATCAAGTTTTCTGGAATTTAGCCAAAGCAGTACTTAGATGGACATTTATAGCTTTAAAGGGTTATATCAGATAGAAGAAAAATTTTTAAATGAACAAATTTACATGGCCAGATTAAGATATACAGCATCAACTTTAAGTAGAAGAAAATAAAGGGTATGCTAGAAATCAATTAAATAGAAAGTGGAGAAAACATCAATGTAAACAAAAACTGATTCTTTGAATCTAGCTAGATTGGTTAAGAAAATAAGACAGACCAAAAAAATCAGTAATGAAGTAGGGGATATCACTGCAGATCTTATAAACATTCAGAGAATAATAAGAAAAATTCAACAATTTAGATGAAGTGATTAAATACCTGAAAGATACAAATTATTAAAACTAACCAAGAGAGAATTAGAAAATGAATTTTTAAATATCTGTTTAAAGACATAGAAGTCACAGTTTTAAACCTTTCCACAAAGAAAACTGCAGGCTCATATGACATAACTGGTAAATTTGATCAAACACCTAGTCAAAAAATACTAGTCTTATATAAATCCTTTTAGAAAAGAGAGGAGTAGAATGTCCTTCCTCACACATTCTTAAGAGGTGATTATTGCAGGCATTACAAGAAAGCTAAAGGCTACACCTCTTCAAACATATATTCAGAAATCTCCAACAGAATATTAGCAAATCGAATCCAGAAACATCTAACAAGAATAATGCATCATGACCAAAAGGAGTTTATCCTAGGAATGCAAGGTTAATATTTGAACACAATATAATTTTTCTTGTTAACAAAATTTTAAAAACCTTTGTAATTATTTGAATAGATGTAGAAAAGGCCTGTGACAACATTCAGCATCTGTTCATGATTAAATGTTCAGCACACTAGGAATAGAAAAAGAATGTCTTTAACCTGATAAAGAGCATCTATGGAGAAATAACAGTTAACATGATATTAATGGTAAAAGATTGAATGGTTTCTAAGATCGGGAAAGTGGCAAAGATGTCCACTTTCATCACTTATATTAAACATTGTACTGGATATGGCAGTCATTACATTAAGGCAAGAAACAGAAATAAGAGCCATTAGTTTAGAAAGGAAGAAGAGGATTTTGTCTACAAACCATGTGATTATGCACATAGAAATTCCTAAGGAATATACCAAGAAGCAATACAGTCAATAATCAGAAGTAACTGATTTCTTTTTCACAAGTGCAAAAGTCAAATGTTGTAGAAAAATGTCATTTACAATAGCATAAATCATTGCATACTTTGGGATAAATTTAACAAAAAAAATTTTGAGACCTGTACACTGAGAAGTGTAATATAATAGAGTAATTAAAGAACTCCTAGATAGATTGAGAAAGACTCTGTGTTCATAGACTTGAAGATTGTGAAGATATTGTAATAATTCAATGGTACAAGAGTAGTCTTTTTCAACAAATGATACTAGGCCTACTGGATATTTACAGAGAAAGAAAAAGTGAACTTTAATCTTTAACTCATACTATTGCCAAATTTCACTTAAAATGGACAATAATAAATAGCCTCATATGTAAAAGTTAAAGGTGTAAAACTTTTAGAATAAAACCAATCTTTTTGTAGAAATATTTGGAACCTGGACAGAGTTTTAAGACACCAAAACACATACCAAAAAAGAAAAAATGAGGCGGGGCACAGTGGCTCATGCCTATAATCCTAACATTTTGGGAAGCTGAGGTGGGAGGATCACTTCAGGCTAGGAGTTTGAAACTAGCCTGGAGAACATAGTGAGACCCTGTATCTACAAAAAATATTAATTAAAAAATATTAGCTAGTTGTGGTGGTGTGTGCCTGTAGTCTCAGTTACTTGGGAGGATGAGGCGAGAGGGTGGCTTGAGCCCAGGAGGTCAAGGCTGCAGTGACCCATGATTGTACCACTAACTGCACTCCAGCCTGGGTGACAGAGTGAGACCCTGTCTCAAAAAAGAAAAAATGATCATCATTTCGACCTCATCAGAATTAAAAACTTCTGCTGTTCAAAAGGTAACATTTATAAAAGGAAAGGGTAAGTCAGGACCAGAGTAAAAATATTTGCAGCACATAACAAAACTCTTACAACTGAATAGTAAGACAAACATCCCAATTAAAAAACTTTCCACAGACATTGACAAAAGAAGACACCTAATTGTACACCAAGAAAGTGGAAAAATGGTCAGCATTATTCATCATTAGGGAAATGCAAATTAAAATGAAAATGTGTTTATGGGAGAATATATATTATATAGGAGAAGTCCTATTCATTTCTTTTAAATCACTGCTTATTTAGCTGACTCTTTAATAAAAATATTTGAAATCACTTTAAACTGCTGGTGACTTTGATAGTTTTACTAGTTAAGGCACTTCCCTCCCCATCTCTTATTTGTGGCTCAAGATGCCAGATAGTGGCTCCTAAATGTGAGAGGGTGCTTAAAAATACAGGTCTATTCTGCTTACAAGGAATTACATTCTGGAGGTTGGACCCTAGAATCTGCATTTCTGCAAGCATTGTAGGTGTTTATGATGCGGGTAGATCACAAACAATTGTTTTAAATATGCTGGACCAAAGAGTATCTGTTGTTTAGGTAGTAGTTGACCCTAGGAAAACATTTTAAACTCCCAGAAATCCAAGAAAGCCCGTATGTTTGATTTCATGGGTTTCCTGCTCAACTTTGACCTGACAGTTCAACAAGCAGTATTGACCATTTCCCACAAGATTTCTTGTATCTCTTCAGTTGTTTCCTAGCTTGAAATCAGAAAATAGTCTTCATTTATCTCCAAATAAATAATTAGTATTTTAGTGAAAATTCATAAAACCAATTATATTGAGACTTCAGAACATACATAATCATTGCAGAAAGTGTAAAATCATGCAATGTACTATCATAATGTCTCAGATTTTGTTGCTTTGAAATTGTCAAAGGGTGAGCCTGGCACACTGGTGTGCTGCACCTGTCGTCCCAGCTACTCCAGAGGCTCAAACACAGGAGTTCGCGACCAGCTTGGGCAACACAGTGAGACCCCTGCCTCTCAAAAACAGTAACAATAATAATTTTTAAAATCGGGGAAAAAACTACAATGACATTAGCAAAGGGCACTATTCTTTTTATTGCATCATCCCCAGTTTTTCAACATTACATATTTGCAGACATTTGCTTTCTGTTAACAAAGCACTAAACAGTGCCGTGCACTTTCTGAATAAACATGAGTAGCAACCATTTGAATCAGCTGTGGAGACATGACAGCTATGTTACTGGATTTTTGGTTTAGTTAACAGAGGATTGTACCTGTGTCAGCTTGTTAAACTGTTCCTTAGATATAGATCTGCTATTGTTTAGAAAATATGCTTTTATTTATGAGAGAATCATATTTTATATACTGTTTCCTCTAATATTCTGTGAGCACTTTGTAAATGTCACAGTAAAGGTTCTGGACATCACGTCTTTGAAGCATTTTATAGGAGGTCTGCGCCCTAGCACAAGACATAAAAAGTAAAACTTACCTAAGGATTTGAAAGGAAGAATCACACTATTACTTGCAGATGATTTGTCTACAGTGATCATCCAAGACAGTGCTCATTTTGGCAGCACATATAGCAACAATGGAAAACTGAGGAGAATCTAGACAAACTATTAGAATTAAACTCAAGGTGACGAGGTATAAGATCAGTACATGAAAATCAGTAACTTTTTAATATAAACAACAGCCATGTATGGCTACTTTATGACATCTGCCATCTAGATAAGACATCTGAAATTTAAATGTCTGCAACAATACTCTTGAAAATCTGTCTCTTCCCACTTCCAACCCACTTCTTCCATGTCATGGCTGTGTATCTAATGAAAATCTTAGAATAAATTACTCTTGCTTCTGCAGAAATCAATCTATCAGCACAGCCTGTTTTCTCAAGTTTCCAAATCTATCCAGGAAAAAGCCACTGCTCACTACTCTCCCTGGCAGCTGCCATAGATTGTAGCTGCCATGACCAGTTGCCTAAAGCACTCTAAGACTTCCCTGCTTCCCTCTGTTGGGCTCTTACAGGAGCTTCCTTGGTTCTTCACTAAGTAGCCAGAATTAACCTTTTAACATGTGTCAGATCATGCTACTCCTTTACCGAGAACCAGCTCGGTCGGGAGACTCCCACCCTGGTGGCGCTGAAGGTATTTGAGAGACAGACACCCAGATAGTCAGAATGGATCTGGCCTGAGGACCCACAGCCTGCGGGGCTGACAGCTCTCCAGACTGAAGGCCCCAAGCAGACTTTCCTTCACATATTTATTTGCTCTTTGACAGGTGATTCTCATTAACACACAGGTATACTATATAACTTAAAAATACATCAAGTAGGCAGCTGTTACCAGCCTACCACAAATTACAAACTGAAAGGATGCTCCACAAGGGAGCCATGGGGGCAGGGTAAACTTAATATTCCTCAACACTCCTTGCTCAAAAACACTGTAATTTGTTACACTTAGAATAATCCATACTTCTACAAGGAGATCTGGCTCTTGTACCTCTGAGCTCAGCTCTTAGCTCCTAATCCTCCCTTTGCACAATGGTCACTTCACCTTCCTTGTTCAACTCGCCAAATACATTCCTACTTTATTCCCCTAGATCTCTGCCATTCAGGTCTTGGCACTAGTGTCCCTCCTCAGAGAGGCTTTTTCTTTTCTATCCACAGCCCCAGTATGTTCAATTTTTTTTTTTTTTAAACACACACATCTTCACCTAATATATTCAATGTTTGTTCCCCCGACTAGGATGTTAGTGCCATGAGAGCAGGTACTTTGCTTTGTTCCCCAGTGTAGCCCCAGGCAACAGACAGTATCTGGTACATAGTGTACATTCATACATTTGTATTAAATGGATAGGGTGGTGTATGCTTTTTTACCCCACCTGGCCACTTGAGACATTTCCATTTGCAATTTGCAGAACAGCCTCTTGGTTCTGTGAGAGAAAAACACTGTATCTTAATCTCCTTTTTCTCCAACATCTAACATAGTCTGTGTGTATATATAGGAATTAATGACTTACACAGTTATGCCTTATACTTTATTTTTCCTTGATTTGAGATTTTTTGTAAATTTGAGTTTTGTACTACTTAAACTGGTGAGCTGAAGAGTATCACTTGTTTTAAAGGAGCCAAAGAGTGTTATTGTTATATCATGTCTAAGAAGGGCAGAAAGTAAGAAGGAATAGATGCTGACACTGTGTTGCAAGGAATTGTGCCTTCATGTCCCAGCATCTGCAGTTTTGTGCTTTAGTAAAATATAATCTTACATTCGGTGCTTGCCTTCTTTTTTTTGCTTGTCATCTTTCCTGTTCAACATATGCAGAGTGGTTCTCAAGAATCACAAAAGAATATTCTAAATTGGTAGAGCCAAAAACATGTTTGGATTTTATTGCCTTCAGCTAAATTATTCTACTACTCAGATTATTTAATCTTTGTAGAACTGAATTAAGGCCAAATTTCCTCCATATTGTGAAGGTCCTTGTCTATTTCTAATTATTTCCTATATCTCCAAACTCCTAGATATTTCCTCTGTCTCCTGAATCCTGAATGAAATTACTGTATCATTCGGAAGCTTATATTACTGTGAAGTTCAGTGATGATGGAAATAAAGTAGACTTACAAAATGGGTTTTGCTGTGACATCATTTCTTAGAATAAAAACATCAAAATCTATTTTGAAACTTAGTGGCTAACTGAATTTCTGACTTTCTCAGTATGTAAACACTTTATGTATGTGAACCACCACCACCACCCCCACACCCCGCCAAAGGTCATGTATGTTTTATATCAGTATTAGGCCCCGATGATGTCTGAGGTTTTCTATTCAGAAATCTGTTTTATTGAGAATTTCTGGTATCAGGTGGGTTAGTTAAAAGATGCTACTCAGGTATTTAGGCCAGGACATCAGAGATCAGTGTATTCCAAATTCTCAGATGAAATAGGTATTTCAGTTCTTGGAAATTTCTATCCTAAATTCAATTTTGTTTAGTCCTTTGCCACTCTAGTTATAATGCGATCATGATTTTTGTCTTCATACATTGTCTGCTAAATGTATGTAGTTGTATTAACTCTATTAATCATACCTGTATCTGAAAACCCAAGTGACCCTATTAAAGTATATTGTTACCAATTATATCAACCAAATAAATTTCAATAGTCTGCCTGAGTATTTTCTGTTTTCACATATCTTTGAATAAGAAAAATACTCCCACTTTTTTATTTTCTAAAATGCAATCTTCATTGGTTTTCGCTAATTTAAAAAATAAGATACATTTCTAATAGATCATTAGACCCTATTTTTCTCAAAAAATGCTTTGTTATGACAAAAGTCAAGTGTCTGAATAGAGTTTGGGGAAACATATTTTGAAGAACTGCTTCTTATATTGTTTTCTTTTTATTTACAGTATATCTCTCTACCGGGGGAATTGCAGGCCCATACAATTTGAGCCACCAATGCTGGATTTCCATGAACAGTAAGTTTAAAATTTTTGGACTGTACTTTCCCATTAAACTATTATATATATTTTACATGCATTTGTTTTGTCTTTTGCCTATGTTCTATCTATATGAGAAAGTTACATGTTCTAGGCATCAGGAAAACAAATGATATTGAATGCAGTTTGAAAATGGGAAGTAAGTATCTGTTAGGGGTCTAACATACAATATTAACTTTTAAAGCTTGAAAAATATTTGCATGTTGTAGTCTCTGGTTCAGAGAATCTTTGGAAGCACCAAAGAACTTAATAGGTTAGCTATTTTGATTAGCACTTCATTTTTATTTTTATTATTTAAAAATTTTCTTGTGAATAAAATATATGCTACATGACCAAATAGTATTATCACCTACCCGTAATGGCAGGTAAAAGCAAATGCGCAGATAGACGTGGTTCCATCACAGAACTCTGCCTTGATAAGCTAGGCAAACCACTGCCCACCCTCCCCCAAGCAGGAGAGAACCCCAAGCCTTTAAGTAGCTGATACACCCAAGGGCCAGCAGAGCAGCTACATACCTGCGCTTAGCACCTAGGAAAGAGCCCCACAGTGTACCCCTAAGATACTTACTTGGCCTGCCCAATGGCCCTGCACCTGAAATCAGAGCCTGAAGAACAGCCCTGTGGGCAACCCCCAGAATATACACCTCCAGACCAACTGAGCAGCTCTGTGCCTATGTCCCAGGCCTAAGAAATAGCCCTGTGGGTTACCTCTAGCAAACATCTCCACAGGCCAGCCAGGCAGCCTTATGCTTACATCCTGGACCTGAGAAGCAGCTGCATAGGCTGCCCATGGCAGACACACTTCAAGGCCAGCTAAACACCCATGTGCCTGCACCCTCACCCTGAGAAACAGCCCCATGGGCCACCCCAAGCCAGCAGACACCTAAGCCAGCAGAGAAGCATTGAGACTACATCCCAATCCTCAAAAACAGCCCTGTGGTCCATGCCTGGCAAACATACCCCCAGTTCAGCTGAGCAGCTATGCAGCTGTATCCTAGGCCTGAGAAAGCCCTTTGGGCTACCTTGAGAGGCACACCCCCAAGCCATCCGACTAAACATGTGCTCGTGCTCCTGGCCCAAGTACAGCCCTGTAGTTTAGAGCCAGATCCTAAGTTGGCTAGATTCCAAGCTGCCTAACCCACTGTGTGGATGTACACATCCCTGACCTGAGAAACGCCCTTGTGATCCCACCCTCAACAAAGGTACACCACTGCTACCACAGACTCTCCCAGCCTAGGCTACCGAGATACTTACAGGCGTCAAGTGTGACTGACAACTGAGGAAAGTACACAGAAACTACACTAGACACAGATGTACCCACCTAGACACAGATGCATCAAAGCTAATGCACCCTACCAAACTGACACTCCAAGACTGGTTTATAGGAATAAGTCTTCCCTGTGAAATGTAGTCCATAAAATTGGAAGAAAGGACTTTTCAACAAGATGTATAGAAATCAACATGGGGACACATCAAACATAAAAAAGCAAGGTAACATGACGCCTCCAAAGGAAAACAGTAATTCTCCAGTAACAGACCCCAATCATAAGAAGATATACTAAATGCCAGCGAAAGATTCTTAAGGAATCTCAATGAGATACAAGAAAACACGGATCAGCAAAATCAGGAAAACAATTCATGATTTGAATAAGAAATTCAACAAGAGATAGGTAACCTAAAAAAGAGCCAAACAGAAATCCCAGAGCTGAACAATTCAATGAGTTAAATAAAAAATCAAGAGCTTAACAGACTAAATCAAGCAGAAGAAAGAATTTCTGAACTTGAAGACAGATCTTTTGAAATAACACAGGCAGACAAAAAAGAAAAAAGGGTGAAGAAAGCCTATAGCATGTATTGTATACCATGAAGTGAACAGATACATTATGGTCATTCCAGAAGGAGAAGAGAAAGGAGAATGATGTAGAAAACATACTTAATAAAATAGTAGGGAAGTCTTGAAATTTGAAATGGACATTCACGTCCAGTAAACAGAAAGAATTCCAATTAGAGTCAACCCAAACAGGTTATGTCATAGGCACGTTATAGCCAAGTTATCACATGGTAAAGGCAAATCATTCGACAAGCAGCAAGAGAAAAGTATGAAGTTACATATAAGGGAATTCCCATTAGACTAACAGCAGATTTCTCAGCAGAAAATTTACAGGTTGGCAAAGAATGGGATGATATATTCAAAATACATAAAGCACAGGCGGGGGACCCACGAGCCAAGAATACTATACCCTGCAAAGCTATATTTCAGAAATGAAAAAGAAGTTAAATCTTTTACAAACAAGCAGAAATAAAGGGAATTCATCACTGCTAGACTGACCTTATAAGAAAATGCTGAAGGGAGTCTTACATCTGGAAATGAAAAAATCATAACCACTGTCATGAAAACATGTGGAACTATAAAATTCACTGATAGAGCCCAAACACAAAGAAAGGAAAAGGAATCAAACCATATGAATGTGGAAAACCACCCAAGCACAAAATAAACCATAAGAAAGGAAGTACGGAACAAAAGATAAAACATCCAGGAAACCATATGACAGAAGCAAGTATTCGCCTATCAATAACCTTGAATGTAAATAGATTCAGTTCCCCCATTTAAAAGATACAGACTGGCCGAAAGGTTAATACACCCAGCTATATACTGCATACAAGAAACTCACCTCACCTGTAAAGACACACAGACTGATAGCAAAGGGATAGAAAAAGATATTCCATGCAAATGGAAAGCAAAAGCCAGCCAGAGTAGCTGTACTTACATCAGATCAAACAGACATCAAGTCAAAAGCTGTAAAAAGCAACACATGAAGCATTCTTCAGGATTGATCATATGTTAGGACACAAAACAAATCTCAAAAAACGATTAAAATTAATGTTATCAACTATCTTATCTGACCACAATGGAATTGAAAACTGCAAATCAATAACAAGAGGAACATTCAAAACTACAAACACCTGAAAATCAAACAACATGTTCTTAGATGGCCAGTGGGTGAAGGAAGAAATTAAATGGTAAATTAAAATATTTCTTGAGACAAATGAAAATAGAAATACAATATGCCAAACCCTATGGGGCACAGCAAAAGCAATAGTAACAGGCAAATTTATGTAACAATAAATCCTACATTTAAAAAAAGAAAGATTTCAAATAATCTAATGATGTATCTTAAAGAACTAGAAAAACAAGAACAAACCAAAGCCCCAGAATTAGTGGAAGGAAATAAATAATGAAATTCAAAATGAAAATAAATGAAGTTGAGACTAAAAATACCTACAAAAAGGGTCGGGTTGGGGGGGCACTCGGGAGGAAGTGGGAATGGTTAATGGGTATAAAAATAATATAGTGAATAAGATCTAGTATTTGCTAGCACAACAGGGTGACTACAGTTAAAAAAAAAAAGTAATTTAATGTACATTTCTTTTTTTTTTTTTTAATTGTATTTAGGCTCTGGGGTACATGTGCATGTCCTGCATCCTGCAGGATTGTTACCTAGGTACATACATGCCGTGGTGGTTAAAAGAGTATAATTGGATTGTTTGTAACACAAAGGATAAATGCTTGAGGTGATGGTTGCACCCATTTACCCTGATGTGCTTATTACGTATTGCATGCCTTTACCCAAATCTCATGTAACCCATAAATGTATACACCTACTATGTACCCACAAAAATTAAAAATTAAAAAAATACAAAGTTCAACAAAAGGTTGGTTTTTTGAAAAGATAAAATTGACAAACCAGCTGGGTACGGTGGATCATGCCTGTTATCCCAGCACTTTGGGAGGCTGAGGCGGGTGGATCACTTGAGGTCAGTAGTTCGAGACCAGCCTGACCAACATGGAGAAACCTGTCTCTACTAAAAATACAAAATTACCCAGGTGTGGTGTGCCTGTAACCCCAGCTACTCAGGAGGCTGAGACAGGAGAATCACTTGAACACAGGAGGCAGGCGGAGGTTTCAGTGAGCTGAGATCATGCCATTGCACTCCAGCCTGGGCAACAAGAGCAAAACTTCATCTCAAAAAAAAAGAAAAAGAAAAATTGACAAACCATTAGACTAAGCAAATAAGAGAGAAGACCCAAATAAGTAAAACTCGAAACAAAAAGGGAAATGTTACAACAGATACCACAGAAATATAAAGGATCATTAGAGACTACTGTCAACAACTATATGCCAATAAATTTAAAAACTTAGAGGAAATGCGTAAACTTCTCAACACATACAACCTAACAAGATTGAATCAAAAAGAAACAGAAAATCTGAAAAGACCAAAAGGTAGCAAATTGAATCAGTAGTAAAAAAAAAAAAAAAAAAAAGTCTCCCAATAAAGTCCAGGACCAGATGGCCTCACCACTGGTCCAATAATTCTCAATACCAATACCAGTTCTTCTCAAACTATTCCAAAAACTTGGAAAGAATTCTTCCCACCTCATTCTGTGGGACCAGCATAACCCTGATACCAAAAGCAGACAATGACACAACAAAAACCAACTATAGGCCAGTATTCTTGATGAACATGGCCACAGAAAACCCTAACAAGTCACTAGCAAACTGAATCCAACAACACATCAAAGCAATAATACACCATGGTCAAGTGGGATTTATCTCAGGAATGCAAGAGTGGTTCAACATGTGCAAATCAGTAAACATCACAGATCACATCAGTAGAATGAAGGGCAAAAATCATATGATCATCTCAATGGATGGAGAAAAAGCATTTAATAAAATTCAATCCTTTCTGATAAAAGTTCTCAATAAATTAGGTATAAAAGGAAAATACCGCAACATAATAAAGATTATATATGACAAAACCACAGCTAATATACCAAATGGAAAAAGACAAGAATGCCTGCTTTGCCACCGTTATTCAACACAGTACTGGAAGTCCTTAGCCAGAGCAGTTAGGCAAAAGAAAGAAAGAAAAGGCATTCAGATTGGAAAGGAAGAAGTCAAGTTGTCCCTATTTGCAGGCAACATGATCTTATGTTAGGAAAACATAAAGACTCTACCAAAAAACTCTTAGAATGGATAAATTCAGTAAAGTTGCCCTGATCTGATATCCCATAGCTGTTTACATTTATTATATCTCAGTTAAAATAAATTTTTTAAAAAGAAAACACCAGGAGAAGAAAGTAAAAATTCACCAGTAATCTGCCCACCTAGAAATAATTAAGTTTGAACTTTTATCCTTCAAGTTCTTGTTCTTCATACCTGTATTTATTTGTTGAGTTACAAAAATGTAACCATATTATCTCAACATACCATTTTAATAACCTGCTTTTTAAACTTAATATATTATACATTCTTTTAAAAATTCCATTAAATTTTCTTTTACATTATTTTATAGTATTAAAGAACATCAAAATGTATATTTGTTAAATTCACTTATTGTTTTTAATTGTTTTAAACTTATTTTTGTGATCAATGCTGAAACTAATGATTTAAACACAACCATGACTGTTTTCTCAAGAGAGTCCTAATGAAAAGTTGTACAGAATAAACATTAAAGTTTCTACTTTTAGTTAACCTTTAGTCTAGAGAACAGTTTGGTGTCATGAACAAGGAGCAACTTACAAAAGAATCAGTCTATGACTAGTGAGGAAATAAATGGAATTTCTCCTAGAGTCTGTTGCTGGCCGTAGAGAACCTGAAATTTCATTAGCTGAGCGAAATTGTGGAAGATTTTTGGAAAAAGCGTGAGTGGAAAGATGAACTCCAGTACAAGCAAGGGTCAAGTGACACAGCAAAGAAAATTTATTTGAAGCACAGAAAAGGAGTATAGTTATATAAGTCCATTCCCCAAAGCAGCAAATTTATGTGCTGCTCCAAAATAGTGGAAACAAACAAAGAAAAATCTGTGCTAGTCTGATTGTTTGTGTCCTCCCAAAATTCATACGTTGAAACCTAATCTCTGATATGATGGTGTTCAGAGGTGGAGCCTTAGGAGGTGTTTAGGTCAGGAGTGCAGAACTCTCACAAATGGGATTAGTGGCTTTATAAGAGAGGCCCCATAGAGCTACTGTCCCCCTTCTACCATGTGAGAACCCAGCTAGATGGTGTCACCTGTGACCCGGAAAGAGGGCCCCACACCAGAACCCAGCCATGCTGACACCCTGATCTCAGATTTCCCAGCCTCCAGATGTGTGAAAATAAATTTGTCATTTATAGTCCACCCATTCTGATCTTCTGCTGTAGCAGCCCAAAAGGACTGAGCCACCATTCTATTTAAAACTTTTTTATGTTTTTTTTTATTATTTAAAATTTTTCTGCATTGAGTCAGAAAACACTGAGTGGAGTTTGTTACATCTCACAAGTGTAGAAGTGGATCTGTAGAAGTAGCGGTTACGGGCAAGTGTGAACCAACATGTGTTCAATCAGAGAAGCAGAACTGGTCAGATTTTAAGTGAATGTGTATGTATATATACATGACATGGATTTGTAATAAGAAATTGGCTTATACAGTTTAGAGAGCTGGTTAAGCAAGCTCAAAGCCCACAGGGCCAGGCAGTCAGGAAGGGAAGATAGAGGGATGGAACCTCAAGGGCACAGACTGAAGCTTCTTGTCCACAGATAGGTATCCTGGGAAGATCCTAAGGAAAGGAGAAAAATTGCAGGCCTACCTGCTGTTTGAAGCCTCTTGGCTCAGAGAGGGCCTAAGCTTTCTTTGAAAGGGCTTCTCAGTGACTAAGACAGGCTCACCAAGAATAATCTTTTTTATTAACTTAAAATTAACTGATTAGGATCTTTAGTTATGTTTGCAAAATCTCTCCCAGCAACATTTAGGTTAGTGTTTGAATAACTGGGAAAAGGTATGTTAGGCTACAAAATAGCTGCTGTCTCCCTTTTCTCTTCCGGCTCTAAGGAGAGAATATTGCTTATAACTCACCCTAGCTAGAAACATACTAGAAAGGAAAATCTGGGGACTGTACTTCAGCCCAGCCAAGTTGATATCACAAAGCTATCCCATAGATACAAACAACGAGGTTCCTAAATTTAGAACTTCTGACTCTAGAAAATGAGAAGAGATATGGTTGAAAGAATTTGCTTAGCAATTTTAAGTTAAGGTTATTTTTGTGAAACTTGAAAGTAGTATTGGGACAAAGAAAATGAAATTTGTACAGTTTTCACTGCAGAAAGTAAATTATCGGTATCTTCAGAAAATGACTGCTAAAGAAAATCAGAGCTATTTTAGAATATATCCTCTTTTAAAGTTATTGTATGTTTTTTTCACTCTCGGAAGCATAAAACTTGATTCAGATTTTTTCCTGCATTAACTAGATTTATTTTGAGGGAGGCAAAAATAAATGTAGTTAATGCAGGAAAAAATGATGTTTTTTAACATGAATGTTATTAAGTGAAAAAAAGTTAGAATTCCATAACACAGAATCGTCCTCTTAATACCTGTTAGTTACCTATTCAACATCTACCCCCACCCCGTTTTTGTTTTTGTTTTTTTTGTTTGTTTGTTTTTTTTTGAGACGGAGTTTCACTCGTGTTACCCAGGCTGGAGTGCAATGGCGCGATCTCGGCTCACCGCAACCTCCGCCTCCTGGGTTCAGGCAATTCTCCTGCCTCAGCCTCCGGAGTAGCTGGGATTACAGGCACGCACCACCATGCCCAGCTAATTTTTTGTATTTTTAGTAGAGACGGGGTTTCACCATGTTGACCAGGATGGTCTCGATCTCTTGACCTTGTGATCCACCCGCCTTGGCCTCCCAAAGTGCTGGGATTACAGGCTTGAGCCACTGCGCCCGGCCTGTTTTTGTTTTTCAATTACCCAGCCTTTAGGCCTAGCACCCTGTCCCTAGCTCAGGGGTAAATCTTGATTAATCAAGTCAGTTGTAATAATTCCGTTCTTCTTGCTTGTGATCTGTTCAAGGGTGAATGTGATCCAGTTTTACCCAATAATTTGAGGGCAGGTCAACTGAGGTGTTTTGGGGGAAGGTTTGTTTTTTTACTCTAAAAAAAGTTGGCCAGGCACAGTGGCTCATGCCTGTAATCCCAGCCAAGGTGGGCGGATCATCTGAGGTCGGGAGTTCAAAACCAGCCCAACCAACATGGAGAAACCCCATCTCTTACTAAAAAATACAAAATTAGCTGGGTATGGTGGTGCGTGCCTGTAATCCTAGCTACTCGGGAGGCTGAGACAGGAGAATTGCTTGAACCTGGGAGGCGGAGGTTGCAGTGAGCCAAGATCAAGCCATTGCACTCCAGCCTGGGTAACAAGAGCGAAACTCCATCTCAAAAAAATGTTAAAATAAAAGCTGGGCATAGTGGTATGTGCCTGTAGTCCTAGCTATTCAGGAGGCTAAGCTGCAAGGATCGCTTGAGCCCAGGAGGCAGAGGTTGCAGTGAGCTGAGATCACACCACTACACTCCAGCCTGGGCAACAGGGCCAGACCCTGTCTCAAAAAAAAAAAAAAAAAAAAAAAAAAGTCACAAGAAAGAAACGCCTGTCTTCTGTGCCAGATATTGTCAGCATGCAGTGCCTAGGGTACTGTGGCAATCTTCTTGCAACCAGTGAGGGGTTCTAGCCTGAGGACTGGTACTATGCAGTCACCAAAGACAGGCAGTTTGTCTAGCAGAGTGGAAAGATGGAAAGAACCTGCATCCTTCATAATGTTGTTGAACCGCTAAATTAATCAACCCTGGAACTGCCCTACTTTAGGTCTTTTTGTTTGGTGACACTTTGATCTGTTGGAGAGTGCATGACACTGCTGACCTCTTCCTCCCTCTCAGATCTTTCCCTGCCTGTACCCTTGTGAACCACTATCCGTGTTTTCCTCCTGTGCCTGAGGCTATTTTTAAAATTCTCTTTCAAGAGTTTATGTTCCTCTGCTTATTCCCAAATTGCAGCTGCATTTCTTTCTTCACCTTATTTCAACCAACTCTGCGCTTGCTGGGTGGTCTCTTCCATGCCTTTGACATATGCCTATAATCTCCCAATCTCTGTCATCCCCTCTTACTCACCATGTGTCTCCAACACCACCCTAAACTCACCATGTCTTGCTTTTCTGTATCTGCAGTCCATGAACGGTACCACAGTCACCAAAGCCAGAATCTTCAGGCTTCCTGGATTCTTCCCTCTCCTTCGCAGGACCCCATCCCCTTCCCTGTCAAATTTATTCCAGGAAGGAAATGAATTTTTCATGTCTGTTCTTCTCTAATCCTCACTACTTATCCCTCTCCTCTTAACTCAGGTTCACATCATTTCTCATCTGGACTGTTACCATATGCCTGCCACTTTCTAGTTCAGGATTCATGCTGTCAACAGGGAAATCTTTTTCACATCAAAATCTGATCATGTCATTTTCCCCACTCCACCTCCCCAAAAATTCCTTTAATGGTTTCCTATTTGCCTACAGGATAAATGCTAAATTTTTATGAAACCTGCCTTTTACCTTCCTTATATGTCCTCCAAACCTGTGGAGAACTACATGTCATTTCTTGAAATCACTGATCTTCCTAAGGGCTGGATGTGTTATTCATACCTTGAGAGTATCCCCTCTAAAGATAATTTTTTATGGAAGTTTTCATACATACAGCAAAGTAGAAAGAACAAATAATGTCTCTATTCTTAACATAAGCTCAGGGGTTGTTACCATTTTTGCATATTTTTATTTTTATTTTCGAATCATTTGAAAGCAGCAGACCTCATGACCTTTCATTCCTAATTTTTTTTTTTTGAGACGAAGTCTCGTTCTGTTGTCAAGGCTTGAGCGCAGTGGCACGATCTCGGCTCACTGCAACCTTCACGTCCCGGGTTCAAGCAATTCTTCTGCCTCAGCCTCCCGAGTAGCTGGAATTACAGGCACCTGCCACCAGGCCTGGCTAATTTTTTATGTTTAGTAGAGACAGGGTTTCACCATATTGGCCAGGTTGGTCTCGAACTCCTGACGTTATAATCCTCCCACCTCAACCTCCCAAAGTGCTGGGATTACAGGCCTAAGCCACCGCGCCCAGCCTCATTTCTAATTCTTTAGCACACATTGCCATACAGTTGATCCTTTAACAACATGGTGCGCTAGGGGCTTGGGCTCCCTGCCATTGTGTAGCTGAAAACTCACATATAACTTTTGAATCCCCAAAAACTTAACTACTAATAGCCTACTTTTGACCAGAAGCCTTACTGATAACATAAACAGTCGGTTAATACATATCTTGTATGTTGTAGGTATTATATGTACTGTATTTTTACAATAAAGCTAAAGAAAAAATATTAAGAAAACCATCTGGAAATTGCTATTCATTAAGTGACCATGGTAGACAGATGGGAGAAAGGGCTGGAGAGAGCAGAGAAGGAAGACTAGCTTGGTTTTACTGTATTTAGGGAGCAAGGCTGGAGTGAGTTTGCATGATTGGAGCTTCTCATTAGCTCCAAGAGAGAATGTGCGGGCTTTCTTATTGACTTGCCCAGATGTGGAGCAGAAGGTAAAGGGGCATCATTGGGGCTTGAAAACTGTCAGCAGTCAAAGATAAGAAATGGAGTTAGCCTCTGTATAACTCATGGCATCTTCTAAAGAGTATCAGGCCTTTCAGTAAGGGTGCATCTAGAATTTCCCTTGCTTCTTTCTTGACCCCAATGCTGACTCCTCTCATTACCCTGATCATCCTACTCCCCTCTAGAATTTGTTTCACAATAAACTGAGAAAATTAGCTTTCTTTGTTTTCAGCCTGTTTGTTTAAATTTATTCTTTAAGCCTACCTTTTATTCTCTCTGCCCTCCATCCCTTTTTCTCCCCCTCTTTTTTTTCTCCCTTTCTCTCCTCCTCTCTTCTTGTAACAATCCCATGGAGCAATCTAGACACCACTGGCTCCCCTTCCATTCCCACCACCACCCCCCCCCCTCCCCCCCCCCCCCCCATTTTTTTTCCAGTGCTGTTAAATGTTTTTCTGTTTCCATAGCAGCTCTTGTGATTGCCTGACGGATTCTTCCTGCCTGCTATACAGACAAAACCAGTTCACTAAGACTGTGGTATTGCAATAAAGAGTTTTATTAACACTAGGGCAGCTACACAGGAGATGGATTTATTACTTAAATCAGTCTCCCTGAAGGCTTAGAGATTAGGGTTTTTCAAGGATAGTTTTGTGGGCAGGGGGTGAGGGAATGAGGAATATTGATTGGTTGGGGATGGAATCATAGGGGTGTGGAAAATGGTCCTCCTGCTCTGAGTCAGCCTCTGGGTTGGCGCCACAGGACCGGTTGAGTCAGCCAGTTGTCAGAAATGCAAAAGTCTGAAAGGATCTCTCAAAAGACCAATCTTAGGTTCTACAGTAGTAACACTACCTACAGGAGTGATTGGGAAACTTAGAAATCTCATGGTCTTCCAAACAATGGCCAGTTATCTCAGGCCCCTCTCATAACCCTAACATTATGGCCTTTCATTAGTTTTCAAAAGCAGTTTAGTTTTGGGAAAGGTTATTATCATTTTGCTTTAAGGTTAAACTGTAAACTAAATTCCTCCCCAAGTTGCTTTGCCTGTGCCTAGAAATGACCAAGGACAGCTTGGAGGTCAGAAGTAAAATGGAGTCAACTATGTCAGATTTCCCTTACTGTCATAATTTGGCAAAGGCAGTTTCACTTCTTTTTTCAAACATTTATTGCAGGCTGTGAAAGATGCTTTGGGTAGAAACTTGGTTTACTGAATTCCTTGGCTTATGTAATTATTACATTCAGAAAATCTTGGTTTTAGATCTAAAGTTTAAAGTAGGTACTTCATGACTCTAAAAAATGGACATTGAATAGACTGTTGCTAAAAGTGGATGTCTTTATTGTCAAGATAAATTCAGTTTATCAAAAGCATTTTTCTGTAATGACTTTTTGGTATTCTAAGAAAATCAAATAGGCCGCCTAAAGCGATGCTTGGTGCCTCTTTGCTTTTCAATTCCTACTTGCCCAATCTTTCCATAAAAGATTTTCCATCAACTCCCCAGCTCAACCTTCAATCTAAAATGTTTTTGAGAGGAGGATAGTAGTAGTTTGCGATATTAGAGTGATACAAAGTACTGCATATTGATTTGGCCCAACTTCCTGCCCAAGGCTGTGCTTAACAGTGTTGTGTCACTGTCATTCATAAGGTCTGTCTCAGGGCAGTTGCTAACCCGTTTCTTCAGCTGTTTCCTGACGCTGTAGTGTGATCTTTCTGTGGTGTAGGAAACTTGCCATTGACCACAAAACTGCAGTTTACTTTCCAAGCTAGTCTCTAATTCATAGCTGCTGCTTTCTAATTCTTTTGAGCCTCAGACTCTTCAAAAATATGGACAGTTCATAGTTCTGCTGCAAGAGCACAGAGAACAGCTGTATGTTTGCTTCAGCTTGGTTTATAAATACTTCATGCTGTCCCTTTTGGCCCTACTTCTGACTTTGGACAGCCAATAATGGAAACAAACAGGAGTAGCACTGGCAGGCATTTGTTTTATTTTTAAATTTTACCTGTTCAGCCAAGTAGTCATACATCCTGCTTATGATCAGCAGAATTCTAAGATAGGCCACAGTTCCAAAAATTTCTGGCCTCTAATGTACCTATACATACTGTATTCTCTTAGTTATTCAATCAAACACCGATCTAGGTGTCATTATAAAGGGTTCGGAAACTGTAACTAAGGCCCCAAATCAGTTGATCTTTAAGTTAGATTTTTTTGGGTGGGCCTGGCCTAATCCATGAGCCTTTAAAATCTGGTTTTAACAATCGGAAACAGAAATGTCAGATATTTGAGGTAAGGGAGATATTGGATGCAAGAGAGTTTCTTTGTGCTGTTTTTGAAAAGGGTAGGGCCATATGGCAAGAGACTGAGAGCAACCTGAATTTATCAACAATCAGAATCAACTTAAAAGAACTTAAGAACTTAGAGCTTCAGCTGAGGACACATCTTGCCAACACCTTCAATTCCTTCTTCTGAGACCTCGAGCAGATAAACCAGGCATTCTTACAGAATTGTAAGGTAATGAATGGGCATTGCTTTAAGCCTCAAAGTTTGTGGTAGTTTGCTACATGGCATAGAGTGTTAACGCATTTTGAATTTACAAATAATTATACTTTCCATGATGTAGATTCTGCTCATGTCACCAAAGGAACAGAGGATGGCGAGGGGCAAGGCAAGCTGTTCCTGTGAGGTCTGTGAGCAAGTCTGTCCAAGGAGTGCTCGCTCCCTCTGCTTCCTGTGGTGTGGACTGCCCAGAGATAGAGGCAGCCTGCTCTGTTTGAGCGTGCAACAACTAAAATAGCCTGTTGACGCCCTTCCTGACAACTTCTGTCTGTTCTTGTTACTCCAGACTACTTTGAACAACATAAGTAGATGACTCTTCTCCTCTGAGCAAGGGTGCATTCATTTCTATGGGGTGTGGCCCATGCCTTTCCTCCTTGATACCTGGAAGAAAGGACAGGGCCAGCCTTAGAAGCATTGCAGATGAAGCATTCTGATCCACTCCATGCTTCCAGGCTCCTAGCACTTCCACGCTTGTCTACTTTCCCTACAGCACTCTCCTGCAGGAGGCCGTCTCCAATCCTGTGGTCTTGAAGGATACACCAAATTACCTGTCCATTTTGTATCCTGCCTTCTTTATCTTAGCTGAGATTGAATGTATTAAAGTCACACAAGGAAAAACATTGAGAAGGAATTCACAGGGAAGTGCATGAATGGTTACTAGTTACCCTGAAGTCTATTTGAATTGTAAAAGCATTATTTTTTTTTTTAAGAAATCACACAGTCGTTGAACTTTCAGTATGTAAGGAGGATGTTTTTATTTCTGTATGCTACTGTTCTACATATATGTTTATATGAGGCTTGAGGAAGAAGACTTTTATCTCCTATATTGTATCTGTTTAGCTTCTTCCTGCATTATCATAGCTATAGTTTGAGGCCCCAGCTAGGTCTGTACCCATTTCCCTAATTGTTTCATGGTGTCATGACCCCACCTGGGATTGAGGAACCTGTTATTTAAAGGATCTGAGTCTCCACCAGAGGCAAGAGGAATTCAATAGTTTGCGTGCTTCTTGGTTAGAGGAGTTCTGCTCTCTAACTTCAAATATGTTCTTACAGACCCATTCTGCATACCTGTCTGTCACTGTCTCAGGACCCAATCCCTGTTTCCACCTTTTTTGTTTTTTGTTCTGGACTGTTAGGTCACAGAATGATTGTGGGCCTTATAATGGGCAATCCACAGAATGATTTTTGGCCAGGATTTTGCTTCCCTGGGTAAAGCAGAAAAACTCTCCTGTGGGATCCTACCTCTCCAGTGCAGTCTGTGGGCACAGCTTTCCTAGTTAATTTAAAAAATAAAATAAAATAACTAGTGTGATGATAGACTTTAAGTCTATCAATAATTGCATTAAATATCTAAACACACCAATTAAGAGACCAAGATTGTCAGATTGAATAAAAAAAACAGGACACAACTAAGCAAAAAACCTACGTGTGTGTGTGTATGTGTGTGTGTGTATGTAGGCATAGACAATTTAAAAATAAGAGGATGGAGAATATATTACCATGTAAACACCAGCCAAGGAATGGTGAAAGGGCTGTGTTAATTTGGACAAAGTAAACTTCAGAAGAAGCACTATTACTGGGAATAAAGGGAGGATAGTACATAAATATAGAGGGGTTAATTTACATACAAAAAAATAACAACTGGAAATATGCATGCATCTACCAATAGAGCTTCTGAATACTTGAAGCAAATATACCATTAGGGCACGAGATTTTAAGAATGGAGTAAGGAGCTCAATGAACCATCTCAACAAACAGCAATTTAACTGATGAGAATTATTTTAAAAAAAACATTTATTTAAAGTTCCAGGAAATTGTTCATTCAAAAAAAATGTGTTAAATCTTCATAAGAACAGCGGGAATCTCTGGCATTTGAGCCACAACTTTTCTATTATGCTTCCCACCACATACCCCTCAAGCTCCAGTTCTTTGTTATAGAAGCTCCCTCTAACCCCTGTTTATACTCTGGGACTACAGTTTCACCCTGAGAGGGTAAGTCTAGCATTTCTCATCACCCCCAATTTTATGTTGCAGAAGTTCTGTTTCAGGCACATTTCAGAAAGGACTGGGCCTCTGTTGACCCACCCCACCCTAGGGCAGACGCTGTACCCTAGATGCAGCAGTTCTGAAATCTGGGAAACCCAATCTTGCCCACCTCACTTGTAGGGTTCCACATTAGAAAGAGCAAGCTGAGAAGACCAGAGTCTACCACCCCTTCCCCAGTGTCCACTTGTACTGCGGGGCATCACTAGGGGAAAAGTAGATCAGACAACATAGACTTTAAAACAAAATTATTACAAGTAAAGATGGACATTTTGTGATTACAAAAGGGTCAATCCATCAGGGAGATATAACAATTATAAATATATTTATGTAACTAATAACAGACTCACCCAAAATATATAAGCAAAACTGCCAGAACTGAAAGGAGAAATACACAATGCAACAGTAATAATGACAGTCTTCAGTACCCCGGTTTTCAATAATGGATAGAACATCTAGGCAGAAGATAAAGAAATAGAAGACTTGGAAAAGTATAAACCAACTTGACTTGTAGACATCTTTAGGACACTGTGCTCAACAACAGAATACTTACTCAGCGCAGGTGTACGTAGAATGTTCTCCAAGATAGGCCATATGCTAATCCACAGTACAAACACTAGTAATTTTAAATGGATTTAAACAATACAGGTTGAACATGCCTAATCTGAAAATCCAAAATCCAAAATGCTCCAAAATCTGATTTTTTGCATGTGCCTACATGATGCTCAAAGGAAATGCTCATTGAAGAATTTCAGATTCTCAGATTATGGTTGCTCGACTGATAAGTATAGTGCTGATATTTCAAAATGTGAAAAAATCTGAAATTCAAAACACTTCTGGTTCCAAGCATTTCAGGTAAGAGATACTCATCCTGTACAAAGTATGTTCTCTGATGACTTCATTTTCTACCGAAATAAATTGGAAATCAAAAACAAAAAAGTCTTGGGATAATAAATATACTCCTTAATAATCAGTGAGTCGAATAAATCAAAAGGAAAATTAGAAAACACTTTGAGATGAATAAAAACAAAGCATATCAAAACTTACAGAATGCAGCAAAAACATTGCTGGGAAGGAAACACGCAAAAATATCTCAAATCAGAAACCTAACCTTCTGCCTCAAAAAACTAGCAAAAGAGCCAACTAAAGCAAGCAGAAATAATAAAAACTAGAGAGGGAATAAAATGCAGAATAGAAAAATCATAACAGAAAATCAACTAAACCAAAAATTGGTTCTTTGAAAAGATTAAATTGACAAACCTTTAGCTAGAATGACCAGGGAGTAAACAGAAAAGACTCAAATTACTAAAATTGAAAATGTAGGAGGTAACATTGTTATCAACCTTATAGAAATAAGATTACAAGAGAATATTATGAACAATGTGTGCTAACAAATTCATTAACTTAGTTGAAATGGACAGATTTCCAGAAAGACACAAAATACATAAACTGACTCACAGAGAAATAGAAAATCTGAATAGACTTATAGCAAGTAAAATGTTTGCATTAATCATTTCAGAACTTCCCAGAAAACAAGCCCTGATCCATATAGCTTTACTTGTGGATTCTATGAAACACTCAAAGAAGAATTAATACCAATTATTCCCAAACTCTTCCAAACAATAGAAAGAGGAAAGCTTTCCAACTTAGTCTATTAGGTCTGTGTTACTCTAATACCAAAACAAAAGACCCCACAAGAAAATATAGACAAATGTTTCTTCTGACTATAGATGCAAAAATCCTCCACAAAATATTAACAAATTCTAAAAAGGATTATACACCATGACCAAATGACATTTATCTCAAGAATGCAGGATTAGTTTAACATCAAAAAAATCAATTAACATAATACAGGGAAAACCAATAATCATGTCAATAAACACAGAAAAAGCATTTGAGAAAATACAACATCCTTTCATGATAATAATGCCTAAAAACTAGGATAGACGGGATTTTCTTCAACCTAGTAGAGCATCTATGATGAAAACCCCAAGGCTGACATCATACATAATGGTGAGAGAATGAAAACATTCCTCCTACATCAAGAACAAGACAAGGAGATTCATTCTTGTCACTTCTTTTTTTGTCTCAGTCTGGAGTGCAGTGGCGCGATCTTGGCCCACTGTAACCTCCACCCCCTGAGTTCAAGCGATTCTCCTGCCTCAGCCTCCCAAGAAGCTGGGATTACAAGCACCCACCACCACGTCCAGCTAACTTTTTGTATTTTTAGTAGAGATGGGGTTTCACAATGTTGGCCAGGCTGGTCTCAAACTCCTGACCTCAGGTGATCCACCTGCCTCGGCCTCCCAAAGTGTAAAGTGCTGGGATTACAGGTGCAAACCACCGCCCCTGGCCCTGGCCCCATTCTTGTCACTTCTATTCAACATTCTGTTCCAAGTTTGACCAGGAGAATAGACAGCATTACAGTTTATCACAACATTCTGTGTATTATCTACTTTACTTCAAACATATCTTGTTACTTGGGTGTGTGAACTTACGAGCTATTGTCTGGTAATGCATATTGAGAAGGGCAGAAGGCCAAGCCCTGGCCTTTGTCTCTTCTTGTGAATTTAAGAGGAGAGATGATCCCCAAAATGGAGAGTCCCAGATCTACAGCTACACATAAGAACTATTGATTGCCCCATATTTGTCAACACTCTTAACTGACAATGCTTAGGACAATGCTTAGACATCATGGGACAAAGATGTCTTCCTAAATAATAATTCAGTAGCCCGAGGACTTTGTAGGACCAGAGATAGACATTAGAGGAGAGCATTTCAAGGGCAGCTGCTCAACAGCTCCTTACCCTGGCAAGCTTTTCTGTTCTAGGTTGAAGAAACAGGCTGTATCTCAAGGCAGACAGGGAAGGAAGTTTGGAAGCCTTCCCCTAGCCTGGCCTCTCTTGTCAGCTCAGCCTGCCCTTTCCCACTCACTTTCCCTCACCTGACACTTTAAGGCAGCCTCCAGTTCTCCCAAGATTGTCTCACTATTTTTTGGCTATTTCTTAGAGTCAGTACCTCCCTCTAACTTATAAATTTTTTCAGCATTGTTGTTGTGGGGGAGGGAAGATGACATGGAGAGCCAGCAGGTACTAATTCACTGTCTTTAAAGGAACCCAAAGCCCCTGATTGATTTGCTGCTTTTTTTCCCAATTATTTTTAAATTTTTGTGGGTATATAGTACATATATATATTTATAGGTTACATATTTTGATACAGGCATGCAATCCATAATAATCACATCTGGGTAAATGGGATAGTCATCACCTCAAGCATTTATCTTTTGTGTTACAAACCATCCATTTATATTTTAGTTCTTTTTAAGTGTAAAATTAAGCTTTTTTTACTATAGTCACAGTGTTGTGTTAGCAAATGCTAGGTCTTATCCATACTTTCAATTTATTTGTACATATTAATTATCCTCACTTCCACCCATCCCCCCTGCTATCCTTCCCAGCCTCTGGTAACCATCCTTCTACTATCTCCATAAGTTCAATTTTTAGCTCCCACAAAGAAGTGAGAACATGGAAAGTCTGTCTTTCTGGGCCTGGCTTATTTTACTTAACATAATGTTCTCTAGCTCCACCCAGGTTGTTGCAAATGACAGGCTGAAAAGCACTCCACTATATATATGTACCATATATACGTTGTGGTATATATGGTACATATACACAATGGAGTACTGTTTTTCATGGCTGAATAGTAGTCTGTTGTGTATATGTACCACATTTTCTTTATCCATTCATCCGTTGATAAAAACTTAGGTCACATGCCCCTCAAGTCTACTGGCTCCAAGCCCAGCACAGCACTAGGACTCTCTTAGGAACTACAGTGTTTATGACCCTAGGCCCTAGGCCACTAGGACTCCTAAGAGAGTCCTAGTGCTGTGCTGGGCTTGGAGCCCCAGAACACTTTAGCCTGAGGTGTCAAGGCTAGTGGAAACTCAAGTTAGGACCGCTAGGATGGGCAGTTCCCACCCCACCACACCATGGCTTATCTAAATGCTTTCTCCCTGGGCAGGCAACAGCCGAGTTCAGCCAGATTTTTCTTTCTGCTGTGACAGGGCAGCACTGAGTTCCCTTGCAGCCTCACAGTCGCTGCACTGTCCCTCTCCCAAGTGCACAAACTCTCTTTCTGTGCCACTTGGCTGCTGCCAGGTGGAGAGCGATGGGTGGGAAAGGGTGGCATTAGCAACTGAAGACTTTCTACCCTACCCTCTTCAGTGCCCCACTGTTTTCATCTATGAAATGAGTATAATAGCCCCTAACTCACAAGATCTCCTCACACAACTTTGCCACTCAGTTTCCACTCCTAAAATGAAGAGCACATATTCATGGAATTTGAGGAGAATATGATGAACTTCAGTGATAAGAAGTTAAAACCAAACCAAGTACTATGTGTGCTCACCTGATTTCTGGTTTTTATGAAGGTGCTTTTTTTGCATGGTTGTTGAATTTAGTATCTCTGTTGGGAGGGGGACATTGGTGGAGCCTTCTGTTTGGCCATCATGCCCTGCCCTTTCACCTGCATTCCATTTTCTTAAACTATTGAAAATTATCAGCTGTTCACTGTTTATCAACTTTCCCAAGTCTTGAATTAGAGGTAATAAACTAAATTGAAGAAAGATAGGGACAGAACTTCTTGAAGAAAAAAAGTATGGTGGACAGTTGAACCAAATATAAAATGCAGTTCTGGTTCTGCGTTTTTCAGCTGCTTGGGATTTGAGGTTTATATGCAAACTTATTAAATGTGAATTATAAAATGTAAAATTTCAAAAACCATGGACCAAAATGGTTGCATGAGGAGAGGACCTTGTGAAAGAAGACTATATATATATTTTTTTTTTTTGTACCTTGGGCTCTGGGGTACATGTGCACATCCCTCAGGATTGTTGCATAAGTACGTACAAGCCACATTTCCCCCCACCCTCTCGTCTCCTACATCAGGCATTTCTCCTAGTGTTACCCCTCCCCATCCTCCCCCCCCATATTGTCTCTCCCCTCCCCACGTAGCCCAGTGAGTGTTGTTCCCTTCCCTGTGCCCAAGTGTTCTCATTGTTCATCACCCACCTGTGAGTGAAAACATGCAGTGTTTGGTTTTCTGTTCTTGTGTCAGTTTGTTGAGAATGATGGTTTCTAGATTCATCCATGTCTCTACAAAGGACACAAACTCATCATTTTTTATGGCTGCATAGTATTCCATGGTGTATTTAGAAAATAAGGGTTTGGATTGGTGTAGGAGGATAGGGGAAAAAACACAGGGCAGGCAGATTGGCAGAGGCATGGGTAGATTGCCCATGGAACTAGCCTGGCTCAGGTGGAAGGTCTGGATTGAAAACAGAGTTACTTGTTTAGGTTGGGTCATGTGAGATTAGGAAGGAACCTAATAACTAGTGGGTGTCTGGGGGTAGGTAGAGAGAAAAAGCAAGGAAGCTGTAGAAGTTAAGAGGCCTATGCAAATAAGATTAGCTGTAGAAGTAGTAAGTGGACTATAGAATAAAGTTTCACTTTTAAGGCAAACCATAACACGGATACTCAAGGGAGACATTAAAATGGATTTGTGGATTTCAGACCATTTAGTGTGTTTAGCTTTGAGAAGAGGCAGTTCAGTACTGGCATTTAGAGCCCAAAATAGACCCAGAAGACTTAGATTCACATCCAGGTTCGAAGTGTTCCTTTGGCCAGTTAATTAACTTTTCTGTGTTCCCAGTATTCTCATCTATGAAATGAGTATAGTGAAATCCCCTAACTCACAAGATCGCCTCACACAACTTTGCCACTCAATTTCCGCCCCTAAAATGAAGAGCACGTATTCGTGGAATTTGAGGAGAAGAGGACACAACTCACAACTGGTAGGAGGCAGGGTGGTGGTACAGAAAGAAAAGGAGCTGACCATTCTGTACCCCGCCCACTGCCTCACTGGGTTCTGAGCCTCACAGGGCTGAGACTTTGCTTCATTGTATCCCATCACCTGGCACTGTACATGACATAATTGGCACTCAGGAAATATTTGTTGAATGACTAAATGCATTTTTATGTGTAATTTTAAATATAAATAAATTCAGAAAGCATTTTAATATATTAAGCTATGTATTTGTCTAACAATTTTGATGTTTAATTTTTTAACAACTAGAAATCATCTTATCAGGGCCGGGCACGGTGGCTCATGCCTGTAATCCCAGCACTTTGGGAGGCCGAGGTGGGTGGATCACGAGGTCAAGAGATCGAGACCATCCTGGTCAACAAGGTGAAACCCCGTCTCTACTAAAAATACAAAAAATTAGCTGGGCATGGTGGCGCGTGCCTGTAATCCCAGCTACTCAGGAGGCTGAGGCAGGAGAATTGCCTGAACCCAGGAGGTGGAGGTTGCGGTGAGCCGAGATCACCCCCTCCCACCCGGGAAAGGGTAAAAAAACCCCATCTCCGTCTAAAAAAAAAAAAAAAGAAATCATCTTATCAATTAGAATTATCTTTGAAGTATTTGTGATAATTTTCTTTTTGTTTTACAGACCAGTTGGAATGCCAAAAATGGAAAAAGTCTACTTACATAATCCTAGTTCTGAAGAAACTATTACTTTAGTATCAATATCTGCTACAACATCACATTTTCATGCATCATTTTTTCAAAATAGGGTAAGTTTCTCTGCTATACATGATCTCTCCTGAGCTTGAAGTTGAAACATCTAGATTTTTATTGATTAATAACTTGCTGTTTGAATATTTCAAACCTGTGCCTAGATCTGTTTGTTCCACTTCCTAAGGATGATTACTTCTATGATTAAACACATTGTTTTTCTCAACATGAAACAGCTTAAGAAATCAGCAGCGAACCTTAAATACTCTGAAAAAAGTAGCATTCTTACATTCAGTAGATTTTATTTTCCTTCCTAATCATAGGTAATTCCTTAGCATTGTGTTAGTTTTTTCTTGCTACATAATAAATTACCACAAACTTGAGGCTTGTGACAACAATTTTGTAAGTCATAAGCACACTGAGTTGTTTGTTCAGTGCATCGCTGGCTAAAATTAAGATGTCGTCTGGGCTGAGTCCTTATTCAGAGGCTCTGAGGGGAAATCACTTCCAAACTCATTAAAGTTGTTGGGAGAATTAGGTTCCTTGTGGAAGCCCCCAATTCGCTGCTGGCTCTTTGCTAGTGACCCCTCTCAGCTCCTCAGGACCCCCAGATTCCTTCTCACAGGCCATCCATCTTCAAGTCAGCAACAACACATCTTTCCCCTGGCACTTTGTACCTCTCCGGTGTCTTCTGCCTCCAGCTAGAAAACTCTTCTTTTTTTTTTTTTAATTGTATTTGGGCTCTGGGGTTCATGTGCACATCCTGCACCCTGCAGGATTATTGCATAGGTACATACATGCCATGGTGGTTTGCTATCTCCATCGCCCCCCACCGTTGCCTACATCATTCTCAGCAAACTACAAGAACAGAAAACTCTGCTTTTAAAGGGCTCCTGTCAGTGGGTCAGGACTCTCCGGATAGTCTCCCTTTTGATTAACTAAAAGTCAACTGGTTGGTGGCCTTAATTATATCTGAAGAATCCCTTTTACCATGTGATGTAAATAATCCCAGATATGGTGTCTCATCATAGTCACAACCTCAGAGATTAGGGCATAAAGTCTTAAGCACCAATTTAAGGTTCTCCTTACCACAAATATCATCTAAAATTTTATTTGTAATTTTGGTAGTAAGTATGTTAACTTGTTATTAAAAACTTTTTTTCTGACCCTCCCCCAAAAAAATGGTGTCTTAAGTACATTTTAAATTTGAGAGAATACCTAAAGCTTTAGCATATAGGTTTCCAAAATAATTAACAAAATATTTTGTTATTTATGGAAACAAAAATGAGGATTGGTGTAGGAGGATAGGGGAAAAAACACAGGGCAGGCAGATTGGCAGAGGCATGGGTAGATTGCCCATGGGAATCTTCCCAGAGGGAAGAAAATGAATGGGACTGAATTACATCTTCCCAGGGTTTTTTCAGTGACTCCTTTGAAGGGATGTGACTGAGCGACAAAGAAGAAACCGTTTTAAGCATATAAGATATTGGTTGCTGTATTTTTATGTCAGTTATTTGATGTTTACATTTCTCCTTTCTAAAATCCTGTTTCATCATATGTTTACTTTAGAGTAAAAAAAAAAAAAGCATAACCTTTTTATTTAAAAGTATTTTATAAACAAGGAACTGATAAATCAGCATATTATTTTGGTAAGAAAAAGTTTAATTTTTTTGTGATTCTTGTAGAAATATCCCTTTTCTAAATTATTTCTTAAAATAGCTTTCCCTTGAGTTAGTTATTCTTTGTTAACTAAAAGATATTTTCACACTTTTTATAGATGTGTTGTTGATAATTGTCTCCAGTAATATAATTCTAATGCTGGAAGAGACCTGTGTATACACAGGCCGAGCTCCAGAGAGATCTGCCCCAGTCGTGCAGTGAGTGGCAGGAGCCAAGGTGAAGGTGTAGGTGTTCTGTTAGCATCCCCAGTGATTTGTATCATATTACACTTCAGTGAGTGGCTTGTACCTAACAGCTTCTATAGAGAGATGTATTTATGTATAATGAAACCATCCAGCTTTCAGGCATTATCAGTATGCAGAGACATGTTGAGTTAAAGGGCAAAATTGTGAAATAAAAATGCAATCGGTTCAAAAATAGTTCACAACTGCACTATACCTTTTATTTCTAACTTGTTAGCTTTTTGCTAAGTCAAGCAATATTTTGTTGTTTCTGAGCACTCCAAGTTTCACCTGTGTTAAAGGCCAGGGTTTTTACTTTTTTCATTGCTATCATGATATAGAGACTAGAACAGAAGTTGCAAACAAATTCTTACTGGGCTAGGTAAACAGTATAAATGGGGGAAGCAAGCCAAGTGGGATGAGGGGGTGCCTTAGAGAACATGTGACCATTCAAAGAGATCAACTTCCACTGGGCGCCAGGCAGTGGTTATCATGTTGGGAGTGTAAGCCCACGTGCCGTTCTGATTTCCCAAGAGTCAGAAATAAGAATTCTCATGTATCTTCCAGTCTTCATAGATTGAAAATCAGTTTAGTTTTAGAAAGACAGTATGGGCCAAACAACATAAGCTAAAGGCTACTAACTTGACATTTCTGAACTAGACTCTCCCAGGGACCTTTTTCTATATATAAATATATCTTTTTTTTTCCCCCTACAGTAAGACACTGACTCCAGATGCTCGAGAAGTAGAGGGGAGAGATGGAATGAACTCTTGGGGGAAAAAATAACCTATTTCCTCTCTACTTCAGCTTTATGCCAATAATAAGAGCCTTGGGGAGAGATGAATAGAGTTTCTTATGTGGAGGAGAGCAAAATATTTATGTTTATTCTAATTACCTTTGTCATGCTCAGAATTCCTGGTCAGGTCTTATTTCTTTGACAGTAAAACATTGTCTATAACTCAGAGTTTTTAGTGGTTTGCTGTTAACATCTCTACATTAACCAAAAAGTAGAAAATACAGAAAAGACTATTTTTTAATTATTGTTCAAACCAAGTTTCACATAATTGTATTTTAACACACACATGCAAGTAATTTTGTTAAAGTTTTTATTTTAAGACCACCTGAAAATTAAAAAGAACAGGAATGATAAGAGAGGTAAGGGGTTTGGTTATATGAAAATTTATTTCTCTGTATATAAGTTTGTGTAATTATCTGCTAATTGAATATAATTATCTAATTATAATTAAAAATTACATAATAGTAAGAATGCATTGTAGGCCATTCCTCTTTCATGACCATATTGTATATGGGCCATAAAATATGTAACATGTATTTTACATCAGAAAAATACCGATTTTTATAACAATATTCTATACAAGTCCAATTTTGGTTCCTTGGCTTGTGGAAATGGGGTGCCTTACACACAGTAAGAAACAAAAATGTTTTCTTTATTGATTAGAACCTTTTGATTGATTAAATTTTCAGATAAACTGAAGATTAACTAGGATAAACTTTGTTTCATCCTGTGACTAAAATTAAAATGTTATAGTTCACTTATTTCAGTATACTTAATGAACAGTCTCTTCTCATGGGTTGAAGGGCACTAATAAATATTAATGATCATTTTAATTAGATATAGAAGGACATTATTCTATTTTAGGTTAAACTTTGATTCCGTGACATTACTGGGAATTGAACAAAATGTGATGTAGCAGTAGTATGGAATATTATGCAGATAATAAAGAGAATGAAATAGGTCTCTGTCTGTTGATCTGAAATAATATACATGACATGCTAATATGTAAGAAAACCATATTGTAAAGTAGAATAAAATACCTTTTTTTTTTTTTTTGAGACAGGGCCTCACTCTGTCACCCAGGCTGGAATGCAGTGGCATGATCTCAGCTCACTGCAACCTCTGCCTCCTGGGTTCAAGCCGTTCTTGTGTCTCAGCCTCCCTAGTAGCTGGGACTATAGATGACTGCCACCATGCCTGGCTAATTTTTTATATTTTTTAGTAGAGATGGGGTTTTGCCATGTTGGCCAGGCTGGTCTCAAACGTGCAGCCTCAAGCAGTCCGCCTGCCTTGGCCTCCCAAAGTGCTGGGATTACAGGCTTGAGCTACCATGCCTGGCATATAATACCATTTTTATAAAAAGCAAAAAGTCTTTGCATATTTATTTGGGTATATTAATAAGAGCTGGAATAAATAAAGCAGAGATAGATTTGCCAGGTTAACTGGATAACCTGAGAAAGGTGAGAATGGTGGAAGTTTGGGGTTATCAACTTTTTATTCAGCCATCTTGGCACTGTAGCACTAAGTAAAATAAGTACTTGTTACTTTTGCAGTTCAAAACACTTAAGAAATGTAAATTAAAAATAGTTTTGCCACTCCACCTATGTGGAAATAAGAAATTAATTTAACAAATATTTATTAAGTGTCTACTTAAGTGCCAGGCACTTTGTTTTTATCAGTGAAAACAGAGATGCTTATCATACATACCTTGCGGGGCGGGGGGTGATTGGGTAAAGTCAGCAGCAGAGGGAAGGCAAGCATGATAAATAAATAGATTTTATAAGATCTTAGAAGATGATACAAGGTCAGAAAAAGAGTATAGGATCAGACGCTTAGGAGTTCACAAGGAAGGTGATGCCATTTTAAATAGGGTGGTCAGGGTAGGCTTTATTCAGAAGGTTACATTTGAACAAAGACTCAAAAGAGGGTGAGGTAGGAGGACTATGTAGAGGAAACTGAAATATGTGAAAGAAAAGAACCAAGTGGTACAAAGGCTCTGTTGTTGGAAGCAGGCCTGTTGTGCAAAGACAGCTAGACCAGAGTGAGCACGGGTGAGAAGAGAAGTAAGGGGGCAGACCTTGAAGGGCCTTACAAACTGATTTGACTTGACTCTTTCCTGATTGACGTGGAAAGCCATCAAAGGGTTTTAAACAGAAGAATGAAATCGTATCTTAGGTTTTAAAAGGATCTTTGTTCATCAAAAATAGAACAAGGGACACCAGTCACATTGGCTGTTGCCGTACTCCAGGGTAAGAAGATAATTATTCTGACTAGAGTGGTACATGGAAGAGGTGAAGAAAGGAGTTGGACTTGGGATACCTTGGAGATATTGCATGTTCAGTTCTAGACCTCTGTAGTAAGCCAGTCACAGAATTTTTTGCTTTCCCTGTATATATAGAAGTTATGTTTATACTATACTGTGGCCTATTAAGTACAATACCATTTTGTCTAAAAAACATAGATACCTGGCCAGGCGTGGTGGCTCACACCTGTAATCCCAGCACTTTGGGAGGCCCAGGTGGGTGTATCACAAGGCCAGGAGTTCAAGACCAGCCTGGCCAAGAAGATGAAACAGTGTCTCTACTAAAATACAAAAATTAACCAGACACGGTGGCGGGCACCTATAATCCCAGCTACTCGGGAGGCTGAGGCAGAAGAATCACTTGAACCCGGGAGGTGGAGATTGCAGTGAGCCAAGATGACACACTGCACTCTACCCAAGGCACCAGAGCAAGACACTATCTCAAAAAAAAAAAAAATGTATGTACCTTAATTTCAAAAATACTTTCTTGCTAAAAACTGCTAACAATCGCTGAAATGATCTTCTAGAGGTGCATTTAAAAATAATAATAAATAAATAAAAATTAAAAACTGCTAACAGATCATGTCAGCCTTATGCAAGTCGTAATCTTTTTGCCGGTGGAGGGCCTTGCCTCAGTGTTGACAGCCACTGACTGATCAAGGTGGTGGTTGCTGAAAGTTGGGATGGCCATGACAATTGCTTAAAATAAGACAACAATGAAGTTTGCCACATCCATTGATTTGTCTTTTCACAAAAGATTTCTCTGTAGTGTGCAATGCTGTTTCATAGTATTTTACCCACAGTAGAACTTCTTTCAAAATTGGAGTCAATCCTTTCAAACCCTGCCTCTAAGTTTATGTAGTATTCTAAATCCTTTGCTGTCATGTCAGCATATTCACAGCATCTTTACTAAGAGTAGATTTCATCTGAAGAAACCACTTTTATTGCTCATCCCTAAGAAGCAACTCCTCTTCCATTCAAGTTTTATTCACATCTACATATGCCACTTCTAATTCTTGTTCTCTTGCTGTTTCTACTGCATCTTCAGTGACTTCTCCACTGAAATATTGAACCCTTCAAAGTCATCCATGAAAGTTGGAATTAACTTCTTCCAACCTCCTGTTAACATTGCCATTTTAACCTCCTTTGGCCGAGTTTTTTGTTTTTTGTTTTTTTGAGTCAGAGTGCACTCCAGTTACCTAGGCTAGAGTGCACAGGCACAATCTCAGCTCACTACAACCTCTGCCTCCCAGGTTCAAGCAGTTCTCCTGCCTCAGCCTCCTGAGTAGCTGGGATTATAGGCCCATGCCATCACGTCCAGCTAATTTTTTTTTTCTGTTTTGTATTTTTAGTAGAGACAGGGTTTCATCATCTTGGACAGGCCGGTCTCGAACTCCTGACCTCAGGTGATCCACCCACCTCAGCCTCCCAAAGTGCTGGAATTACAGACATGAGCCACTGTGCCCAGCTACAAATATTCTTAATGGCATTTAGAATGGTGGCTCCTCTAGGAGGTTTTCAATGGACTTTGCCCAGATCCATCATATATTTCTTAAATAATAAGACTTGTAACCTGAAATTACTCCTTGATCCTTGGCTGCAGAATGGATCTTGTATTAGCAGGCATGAAAACAACATGCATCTCCTTGTACGTTTTCACCAGAGCTCTTGGGTGAGAAATTGCCTTGTCAACGAGCAGTAATATTTGGAAAGAAATCTTTTTTCTGAGCAGTAGGTCTCAACAGTGGTTTTTAAATATTCGGTAAACCATGTTATAAATAGATGTGCTGTTACCTAAGCTTTGTTGTGCATTTATGGAGCACAGGCAGAGTAGATTTAGCATAATTCTTAAGGTCTCTAGAATTTTCAGAATGGCAGATGAGCGCTGACTTCAACTTAAAATCACCAGCTGCCTTAGTCCCTAATAAGAGAGTCAGCCTATCCTTTGAAGCTTTGAAGCCAGGTACTGACTTTTCTCTAGATGGCATCTTCTAGATGGCTGTTTCATCTCCATGGAAAATCTTAATTCAGTGTGGCCATGTTCATCAATGATCTTAGCTATATCTTCTGGATAACTTGCTGCAACTTGAACATCAGCATTTAATGCTTCATCTTGCACTTTAATGTGATAGGGTTGGCTGCTTTTCTTAAACCTCATGAATCAGTCTCTTTTAGCTTCCAGCTTTCTCTGTAGCTTCTACTCTGTAGAATTAAAGAGAGTCAGGGCCTTGCTCTGGATTAGGCTTTGGCTTAAGAGAATGCTATGGCAAAGCAAGGTGTGGTAGCTCGCGCCTGGAGTCCCAGCACTTTGGCAGGTTGAGGCAGGTGGGTCACCTGAGATCAGGAGTTCAAGACCAGCCTGGCCAACATGGTGAAACTCCATCTCTACTAAAAATACAAAAATTAGCCAGGAGTGATGATGCGTGCCTGTAATCCTAGCTACTTGGGAGGTGGAGGCACAAGAATCACTTGAACCCAGAAGGCGGAGATTGCAGTGAGCCAAGACCATACCATTGCACTCCAGCCTCAGCAATGAGCAAAACTCTGTCTCAAAAATAAAAATAAAAAAAAAGAATGCTGTGCCTGCTTAGCTCTTCTATCCAGACCACTAAAGCTTTCTCCCTATCAGCAATAAAGCTGTTTTGCTTCTTTATCATGTGTGTATTCGCTAGAGTAGCATTTTTAACTTCAACAACTTTTCCTTTGCATTCATAGCTTGTCTGTTTGGCACTAAAGACCTCGCGTTGAGCCTCTCTCGGCTTTCAGCATGTCTTCCTCACTAACCTTATCATTCCCAGCTTTTGGTTTGAAGTGAGAGATGTGCAAGTCGTCTTTCACTGGAACACTTATAGGCCATTGTAGGGCTACTAATTGGCCTAAGTGGGAGAGGAAGGGAGTTGGGAGAACAGCATTTGGTAGGGCAATGAGAACATGCATAACATTTTTCAATTTAAGCTTGCCGTCTTATATGGCAAGCTTATAAGTTTGTGGTGCCCCGAAATGATTTCAATAGCAACATCAAAGATCACAGATCAACATGCAGATACAATAATAATGAACAACTTGGAAATACTGCAAGATCACCAAAATGTGACACAGATAGAAAGTGAGTACTTGCTGTTGGAAGAGTGGCACTGGTAGGCTTGCTTGCATGGTTGCTACAAACTCTTAATTTGTCAAACAAAAAACTGCACTACCTGCAAAGTGCAGTACAGCAAAGCACAATAAAATGAGATATGCCTGTGTGTTTTGAAGATACACCCAACAGGATTTCCTGATGTGGGGTTGAGAGAAAGAGAAGGGTCAAAATTAACTCTAGAGTTTTGTACTGAGCAACTAGAAGGACAGAGTTGCAGTCAGCTGAATTGAAGAAGGCAGAGGGTAGAGTAAGTTTCAGAGGTACAATCAGTAGTACAATTTGGACATGTTCGATTTCAGGTATCTCCTGGATATCCAAGAGGAAGTAGCAAGTAGGCAGTTAATATTTGAGTTTGGTATATGAGGGAAAGGACTGGACTAGAAATAGAAATTTAGTAGTCACTAGTGTAGATGTGAAGCCATGGATCTGAATGAGATCACCAAGGAAGGAAAAAGCCCGGGGACTGAGCTGTGGTACAAAGCTGACTTGGGAAAATTACAATTTCTTAGTGGTATTACTAGAAACTCAGGTCTCAGCTACATACTAGATGTCCAGTTCCAATAGCAGCAGAAAGCTGCACTAAAAATTAAACATTCCATGGTGATTTTCCTAACTCTTTGAAGTTTGGATGGGCCTTAAAAGGATATTGTTTGAATATAGTCATTTTTAAATAAAATTAAGTTTTCATAAAAATTTTATTTATTTATTTTTGAGACAGTCTCACTCTGTTGCCCAGGCTGGAGTACAGTGGCACAATCTCGGCCTCCCAAGTAGCTGGGACTATAGGCATCTCCCACCATGCCCAGCTAATTTTTTGTATTTTTGGTAGAGACAGGGTTTCACCATGTTAGCCAGGATGGTCTCGATCTCCTGACCTCGTGACCCACCCACTTCGGCCTCCCAAAGTGCTGGGATTACAGGCGTAAGCTACCACACCCAGCCAAAAACTTTAAAGGAAACCAGTTTTCCTCTGGGTACATTTTCAATAATAAACATAGGCCTTATGAATCTCTTCATTGACACTACAACTGTTCTTGGATAGGCATACCGTAATTCTAAAACTTTTTTCATATTTTTTTAGAGAACATTTTAGATTTTTTTTAGGTAGATACACAGCATTTATTGTACTAATTTGCTATTATTTTTTTCCTTCAACTTTTAAGTTCAGGAGTATATGTGCAGGATGTTTAGGTTTGTTTTACAGTTAAATTTTTTTTCACATTTTTGTATCAGAAATTGGGGCACATATTACAGCAAGGGCACCTTATACTCACTGTCATCCTGGATTAAGGGTGTGTTTTTCCGCAGAGAATGGCAATGGTGGTCTCAACACTACCAAGGAAACATTAAATTTTCTGCTGGAGGTTTTTTTGGACCACCGATATGTATTCAGACTGTACACTTGCATAAGTACTGTTGCATAGTGCAAATTCTAAGAATAAGTTAGTTTTTCTCCCTTCCTGCAGTGTCCAGAATATGTCACATAAGTTTTCTTCACTGCCCTTTTCTGTGGATTGGGTTTGTACTTCTCATCCTCACTCTTTGTTTTACATGAAGATTGAGTCTGCATTTTTTTTTTTTAACACTCTCATCTTTTTATTCTTGGTATGGTATAAAACATCTGTATTACAAGCACTGGCATCTTAGATGGGAAAATGATATTGTGGTGGTTTTTTTTTCCCATATTACCGAGAGTCCTTTCTGTGTCTCTCAGTGTCAGTTCTGTGAATCCTTACATTGTCAGAGGGAGTTAGGAAGGTGATAAAAGGGTGACCAGTCATATGATTCTGTGGAATTAAATTCACAACAATAAAAAGTGTGGGCGGACTGCCTGAACTCAATGATATTATCCACTTCATTTCAAGATTTTGTTTCAAAGTTAATTTGGCCTTAATCTTGCCCACCAAGAGTTAAACCTAAATACTCAATTACTTGTTCTTGCTCCAAGGGAAAGTGTACATTGAGACCTTTATTAAAAAAGGTCCAGACTAAAATATGCTTGAGAGAGTCCACAACCCTTGTGGATTCACCCAAAACAGTAAAAAACAAATACATAAATATATGTATACATATATATATTTGATGCGAGGTTGAGAGAAAGAGCAGGGTCAAAATTGACTCTAGAGTTTTGTCCTGAGCAACTAGAAGGACAAAGTTGCGGTCAGCTGAATTGAAGTATGTGTGTATGTGTGTGTATATACACACAGATATACATGTATACTTTATACACACACACACACATTTACATAAACTTAAATATTTAATATATATTTTATATGTATATATAATATGTATATATATATGCATACATTTACATAAACTTCTGTGTTTATATTTTATATGTATTTGTTTTTAAATTATAGTATACTTGCAGCAAAATTCACCCTTTTAGTATATAGTTCTGAGTTTTGACAAACCCATAGGGTCATGTAATCAACAACTTGGTTAACTCAAACCAGTGAATGTAGCTTATTCCAGAAGATTATGTTAGTGGAACCTTGTAGCATATAGCATTTTTAGTCTGGCTTCTTTCTTTTAGATAATACATTTCATATTGGTTGGTGTAATAGGCTATATCAGTTCTTTACACCACTTTATTACGGAATAGTATTTCATTGGCTGGCAGTGTCACTGTGTGTTTATTCATTCACCAGTTGAAGACTTTTGGGTTGTTTCCAGTATGGAGTTATTATAAATAAACCCACTGTAAATATTTACATACAGATTTTAACAGTTTTTTAATAACCACTGTTCCAGTTTGTATTCCCATGAGAAACATATGAGAGTTTCAGTTGTTCCACATCCTGGTTAACACTCTGTATGGCAAGGTTTGAGTTTTTAGTAATGCAAGGCATTCAGATAGGTGTACGGTGTTAGGACATTTTTATTTTAATTTGCGTTCCCCTGTGACAGTTGATGCTGAGCATCTTTTTATTTGTCATCCATATGTTTTCCTTGGTGAAGAGTTGGTTCAGTTCTTTTGCATGTTTCTTAAGTTGTTTGTTTTTTCATTGAGTTCATGAGAGTTTCTTATATGTTCAGGATACAAGTTCTTCTTGAGATATGTTATTTATCAGCCTTTCCTTCCATTTTGTGTCATGTCTTTTCACTCTTTTTATATAATCTTTGAAAGAGCAAAAGTTTATAATTTTCATGGAGTCCAGTTTATCAAATTGTTATTTTATGGGTCATGCTTTGGGAGTTGTAGCTAGGAAATACACAAATATTGTCTCCATTTTTTTTTTCCTAGAAGTACAGCTGGCCCTCTGTATCCATGGGCTTCTTATCCGTGAATCCAGTCAACCACAGGTCAAAACTATTAGAGGAAAAAAAATAGTGCTTCTGTACTGAACAAGACTTTTTTCTTATCTGTGCATGTTCAGACAAATAATACAGGATAACAACTATTTACATAGCATTTACATTGTATTGAGTATTAAGGTAATGTGGAGATTATTTACAGTATAATCCCCAGGATGATACATACATATCCAGGAGGATAGGCATAGGTTATATGCAAATGCTACGTTGTTTTACAGCAGAGACTTCAGCATCCGCAGATGTTGGTATCTGCAGGAAGTCCTGGAACCAATCCCACAGATACTAAGGGACGACCACAGTAGTTTTAGATTTTGCATTTAGATCTACAGTCCATTTTTAGCTACTGTTTGCTTATGGCATGAAATAGGAATTGAGGATTGTTTTGATTTGTTTTATATATGGATATTCATTTGTTCCTCAACTATTGGTTGAAAAGACTATCCTTTTTCATTGAAATCCCATTGCATTTTTGTTGCAAGTCAGTTAACCTATGTGTGAGTCTGGTTTTCGACTCTTCACTGTGTTCTAACACATATCTAATAGACTCTGAAATACGTACCCTTTCACGAGTTCATACTGTTTTGGTAACTGTGGCTTTATATTAATTCTTAGATATTATGAATCCTCTGGTTTTGATTTTCTTTTTCAGAATTGCTTTGGCTTTTCTTATTTCCTTTCTTTATCATCTAAATTTTAGAATCAGGCTGTCAGTTTCTTTAAAAAAGAATTTGGGATTTTTTATAATTTTTTTAAATTAACTTTAAATGTACAGAAAAGTAATATTCTCCATATATTCCTCACTCTAACGTTCCTCTATTGTTAACTTTTTTTTTTTTTTTTTTTTGAGACGGAGTGTCGCTCAGTCACCAAGCTGGAGTGCAGTGGCACAATCTCAGCTCACTGCAACCTCCGCCTTTCGGGTTCAAGCGATTCTCCTGGGACTAAAGGTGCCCACCACCATGCCCAGTTAATTTTTTGTATTTTAGTAGAGACGGGATTTCACCACGTTGGCCAGGATGGTCTCAATCTCTTAACCTTGTGATCCGCCCTCCTCGGGCTCCCAAAGTGCTGGGATTACAGGCATGAGCCACCATGCCCAGCCTAATGTTAACATCTTATATAATCATTGTACATTAATATATAATATAGTACATTCTTATATCATCATAGTATATTTTTCTGATGTTATATTCCTCATCCTAACACTCTTCTAATGTTAACATCTTATATAATCATAGTACAATTTTTAAACCAGGAAACTAGCATTGGTACGATACCATTAACTAAAGAACTTACATGAATTTCATCAGTTTTTCTATCAATGTATTACTTTTTCTGTTTTAGGATCTTATTTCACATTGCATTTAATTGTTACTTCTCCTTAGACTGAAATTTTGATTGCACTTCTTTGGATATATAAAACCATTTCAGAAGAACTAACATGTAATATTGAGTCTTCTAACCCATCAACACAGTATCTCCATTTATTTGTCTTCTTTGGTTACTTTCAGTAGTGTTTAACAGTTTTCAGCTTAAAGAACCTGCACATTATTAGATTTATACCTCAGTGTTTCTTTGTGTGTGTGTTATGCTAAATGGTACTTTTTAAATATTAGAATTCCAGTTGTTCATTGCTAGTATATGGAGATACAATTGATCATTTGATGTTGACCTTGATTCCCATGACTTTGTTAAACTCTTTTCTTAGTTTTAGGAGCATTTTTATAGATATTTTTAGAAATTCTCTATATATTAAGGCATGTTATCTGAATAAAAACGTGTTTTTCTTCTGTACTAAGGTGTAATGCCTTTTATTTCTTTTTTGTGCCACTTTGCACTTCTTTTTTTTTGTCGAGACAGAGTTTCATTCTGTCACCAGGCTGGAGTGCAGTGCCACGATCTTGGCTCACCGCAACCTCTGCCTCCCAGGTTCAAGTGATTTTCCTGCCTCAGCCTCCCGAGCAGCTGGGACTACAGGCGTGCACCACCATGCCCGGCTAATTTTTGCATTTTTAGTAGAGACAGGGTTTCGCCATGTTGGCCAGGATGATCTTGATCTCTTGACCTCATAATCCACCCGCCTCGGCCTCCCGAAGTGCTGGGATTACAGGTGTGAGCCACCGCACCCGGTCCTTTTTGCACTTGTAGTACAGTGTTAGATAGCTGTCATAAGAGAGGGCATCCTTGCCTTATTTTAAATTTTGGAGGAAAAGCATTTCATTCACCATTAAATACTATGGTAGGTCCTAGGACAGGAGTATCCAATCTTTTGGCTTCCCTGGGCCACATTGGAAGAAGGATAGTCTTGGGCCACACATAAAATACACTAATAATAGCTGATGAGCTTTAAATAATAATTTTTAAAAAGCAATAAAAAGTCTTAATATTTTTTTTAAAAGTTTGCAAATTTGTGTTGGGCCTAATTCAGAACTATCCTGGGCTACAGGTTAGACAAGCTTCTTCTAGGGTTTTTGTAGATATTCTTTGTAATGTTGAAGGAGTTCTTTTCTGTTGACTTAGTTTACTGAGATTTTTAATCATGAATCAATATTAAATTTTGTCAACTTATATGCTGCTATTGAGATGATCTTGTGCTTTTTCTTTACTCTGTTGATAAGTAAATTGCATCGATTTGATTTTTTGAATGTTGAACTAGAATTGCATTTCTTAGATAAAAATTACTTGGTCATGATGTGTTATCTATTTTATATCTTGCCTCGATTCAGTTTGCCAGTATTTTGTAGAAAGTTGTGTTTCTGTGTTTATGAAGGATATTGGCTTATAGTTTTCAGGTTTTTGTGTGGTCTTGATATCAGGGTAATGCTGAATTAGGAATGTTCTCTCCTGTATGTTGGAAAGTTCATGTAATGTAGGTTTGTTTTCTCCCTTCCCTTCTCCCTTCTCCCTTCTCCCTTCTCCCTTCTCCCTTCTCCCTTCTCCCTTCTCCCTTTTTTTGATGGAGTCTCACTCTGTTGCCAGGCTGGAGTGCAGTAGCACGATCTCAGCTCACTGCAACCTCCACTTTCCGGGTTCAAGCGATTCTCCTGCCTCACCCTCCCGAGTAGCTGGGACTACAGGTGCGCACCACTACACCCAGCTAATTTTTGTATTTTTAGTAGAGACAGGTTTTCACTGTGTTAGCCAGAATGGTCTTGATCTCTTGACCTTGTGATCCGCCCGCCTCAGCCTCCCAAAGTGCTGGGATTACAGGCATGAGCCACTGCACCCAGCCAGTGTTATTTCTTTCTTAAATGGTTAGTAGAGAATTCTGTTCCACCAGTGAAATCATTTAAGCTTGGGATTTTCTTTGTGCGAACATTTTAAATCACAAATCAAATTTTAACTGTGTGTAGGACTATTTCAGTTTGAGTGAGCTTTGGCAGATTGTGTCACATCTAGCAGACTGTCAAAGAATGTGTCCATTTCTCCTAGCTGCTAAATTTATGAGCATAAAGTTGCTTGTAATACTCCCTTATCAGTCTTTTATGTGTAAAGGATATGCAGTGATGTCCACATTATCCACATTTTAGTTCCTTGTATTTTTTGACTTTTCCCTTTTTATCACGGTCACTCTGTGTAGGGTTTTATCCATTTTACAAACTTTTTGAGGCACCAGCTTCAGTTTTATTAGGGTTTTTTTGCTACATTCTGTTTTCTAGCTCATTAATTTTTACTTTATTATCCTTCATTTTACTTATTCTGGATTTAATTTATTCTTTTTCTAGTGTCTCAAAGTGGATTATTGATGTGAAACATTTCCATTCAAAATAAACATGTAATGCTATAAATTTTCCTCCAAATACTGCTTTAACTGCAGCCTGTGGATTATAATATGTTTTCATTTCTAATCAATTCAAAATATTTTATAATTTATCTTGTTACTACTTATTTCACCACTGACTTATTTTAGAAGTATGTTGTTTAATTTCAAACTATTTGAGGATTTGCCAGATGTCTTTCTGTTACTAATTTCTGGCTCAGCTGTGAATAGCACCCAGTGTCTACAGCTTCCAGGATTTATGTGCCTAGTTCACACAGCCTCTAGCAATGTGTAAAAGCTGCATTTCTAGCTGACGCTCCTGTCTGATAGCCTCATCTTCTTCCCTTCTCTGCCATGGGTGAGCTAGCATTCACATTCTGTCTGTCCTTGGAGGTGCTTGTCTTTCCTACAATTTTGGGCTAGTTGATAATCTCACTCCGTGAGATTATGGGTTCAAGAAAAGTTGTGAATTATTATAATTATTCTTTTGTTGCACTACATTACTGTAATATAATGCAACAAAAGAATAATTACAATAATTTAGAACTTGTAAATTATTCTTTTGTTGATGGTAATGTAGGAGACATACTCTCTATAGCTTTCTTCAGACTAAGGTGATGCCAGAGTCTCACTACCATGTATTTTAAGCTATAATTTAGGTAGCATTTTAAAGTTCTAGCCATAGAGGCCGAATGAGAGAGGTTGATGGCTTTACATATTAACATGCATATTAAGGCTTTGTTGCAGGGCAGAACCACAATTTCAGTCCCTTGAACATGGAGTAGCCCTACTGTTTTGCAGTAGTAACATTTTATTTTATTAACTACAGTAACATTCTAAATCTGCAGAAAGTAACAGGAGTGAGTTCCTGCACATGCATTCACCCCTGCATTCTTTCCTAATTTAAGTTGTTGGGACATTTTGTGCCTTGTGGGGATGATTTCAGAAGGCTGAGGCCTGGGTTTATTCTTTGGACTAAAACAAGCCACTGCTTGGTAGTACAGTAGTATATCTATATGAAAAGCTCAGCTTCAATGCAACTCCTATCTGATTGTCTGATCATGGAACAGCCTGTAATTAGGTACTTCATGACAGCCTAGTGATTGTTAAATGAACAGAATCCAGAGAAACCATCTGTTGTACAAGGCTGTGGCTGGTAATTGACAAAGGTATGTGACTGTAGACATTCAATATGGAAGTCATCTTTTTAGGTATTTTCCATTGCTAATTTAAAGCTTAAACTTTTAAAGTAAAATAAACTAGTTTATGGAAATGATTCTAAAATACTTGTTTAAGGAACTTGAACTGTATAATTTTTTTCTTGTTAGGAATTTAACTTTATTTATTTTCTTTTTCAGAAAATTCTTCCAGGAGGAAATACATCATTTGATGTAGTTTTTCTTGCAAGAGTAGTAGGAAATGTAGAAAATACTTTATTTATTAATACATCTAATCATGGGGTATTTACTTACCAGGTAAGAACCAGAATTAAAACTTATTTTATATAATATAATCATTTTCTCTGTCTTATCATATGACAGCCTTTTAAGAACTTGCTTCAGGAACTCAGAGGATAATAGCAAATGTAGGAGTTTAGACTTAGAGCATTTTTATACTTACGGTGAATATCTCTGTTCAAATCAGACTGAACAGGTGATTTTAAAGCAACAGTTAAAATGTTAATGTAAGATTGATTGACAAAAGCGTGGTGAAAAATCAGTTGCTGGAGAGGATGTGGAGAAATAGGAGTACTCTTACACAGTTGGTGGGAATGTAAATCAGTTCAACCATTGTCGAAGACAGTGTGGCGATTTCTCAAGGATCTAGAAATAGGAATTCCATTTGACCCAGCAATGCCATTACTGGATATATACCCAAAGAACTCTAAATCGTTCTACTATAAAGACACATGCACACGTATGTTCATTGCAGCCCTATTTACAATCACAAAGACCTGGAGCCAACCCAAATGACCATCAATGATAGACTGGACAAAGAAATTGTGGCACATATACACCATGGAATACTATGCAGCCATAAAAAACGATGAGTTCATGTCCTTTGTAGGGACATGGATGAATCCTGAAACCATCATTCTCAGCAAACTGACACAAGAACAGAAAACCAAACACCACATGTTCTCACTCATAGACGGGTGCTGAACAATGAGAACACATGGACTCAAGGAGAGGAGCATCACACACTGGGGGTAGTTGTGGGGGGATAGGGGAGGGACAGCAGATGGTGGGAAGGGTGGGGAGGGATAACATGGGGAGAAATGCTGGATATAATGTACACCTATGCAACAACCCTGCATGACCTGCGCATGTACCCCAGAACCTAAAGTAAAATAAAATTTAAAAAAAAAATTTTTGTTTAATTTTTGCTTTTACACACTTATGAAGCATACTTGATAATAGCATCAAGATTAAAATATTTATGCTTACTTTTCTTCAGTAAGTATATTGTTTACTTTTTTGATAAACTTATTTTTACATAGAATTTTGGTTTAGGTCATTAAAGAAAGTTAATGTTTATAGGAGTCACATAGTAAATCTTTTTGTATATCAGCCATTATTCTGTTTGTGAATCAAAATTTTTATATGTCAGGATTATTAAGCCTGGGTATGGTAGTTCACACTTGTAATCCCAGCACTTTGAGAGGCCAAGGTGGGAGGATCACTTGAAGCCAGGAGTTCAAGACCAGTCTGAGCAACAAAGCAAAACCTCATCTCTACAAAAAACATTTTTTAAAAATTAAGTGGGCACAGTGATGAGCACTTGTAGTCTCAGCTATTTGGGAGGCTGAAGTGGGAGAATCACTTGAGCCCAAGAGTTCAAGGCCACAAAGAACTATGATTACACCACTATACTCCACCCTGGGTGACAGATCAAGACCACATCTCTAAAAGAGGAAAAAGAAAGATTATTAAGAATAATTGCTCTGCTGGGCATGGTGGCTCACACCTGTAATCCCAGCACTTTGGGAGGCCAAGGTGGGTGGATCACAAGGTCAGAAATTGAAGACCAGCCTGACCAACATGGTGAAACCCCATCTCTACTAAAAATAGAAAAATGAGCTGGGCATGGTAGCACATACCTGTAATCCCAGCTACTCGGGAGGCTGAGGCAGAGAACTGCTTAAACCCAGGAGGTGGAGGTTGCAGTGAGCCAAGATCACGCCACTGCACGCCAGCCTAGGCAACAGAGTGAGACTCCATCTCAAATAAAAAATTAAAAAATTAAAATTTTTTAAAAATTAAATAATTGGCTCATATATGTCCAGCAGGTACTATACATGCATTTCTTGCCTATGTTATAGATACAATTATTCTTGAAGTTTTAAAAGGTTAAATAATTTGCCCAAGTCATGCTACTAGTAAGTTGTTGAGGGGGACTCAAACTCATGTCTTTGCAGCTCTGAAGACCATAATCTTTACCACTGTGCTGTGCTGCCAGTGGAACTCGAGTGTTAGCTCTGACACATTACTTTACGGTTCCTGTGCTTTTTTTTTTTTTTTTTAAACATTTCCTCCCCAGTACTCATTAACTGTGACACGTCATATAAAATAAGGGTCAGAGTCAGTGTTCCCTTTCAGTAAGGACCATGTCTTTTGCTTATGTACGGTAAGTCTTTATTGGTTGCTTAGTAGGCATTCAGTACACCATTGATGCTTGGTTCAGCAATTTTGAAGTGCTAGATAGATCATACCCATTTAGCATGCACTTGTTGAGTAAATGAAAAGACTATCATAAAAATGAAGGTCATTGCCCTATAGTGGCATCCCACAACAGACCTAGATGATGGCAGCCAATCTGGACAATATCAAAGGTCATGATCACGTTGTTCTCAAGGTGACCCCAGTGGCCAGCTGTGTTCTTTCTTTACCTCTCCACATCTAGTCTTTCACCAAGTCTTCTTCCTAAATATATCTCCAGTCTGTTTATTTCTTTCCTCCTTACTACCACTGCTGTCTTCCAAGCCACTCTCACTGGATTACACATTAGCTTTCTGAATGCCCTCCACTCTCCCCCAGCCCCTACGGCCATCTGTTATTTACTCTGTAGCTAGAGGGATTTTTTTTTTTTTAATCTTTTCATTGGTATCCAATCTGTCTCCAATACTATGATGTAAGTTTCTTGAGACCCAGCACATTATCTATTTTTTAACTGTTGAATTGTTCACTTTGTATATGTGCCTAGCACTTCATAGACACTTAACAAATGGCAATATATTAATAAAAATATTATTTGAATTACTGGCTTACCCTGCTTAGTCAACCTAGGGCCATCCTATGGGGGAATGCCCTGGGGCTGGGCTTGGTGTTTGAGAGGCTGTCTGGGCCGTGGATTCATCTTCTGATGGTTGGGGTCGGGAAATCTTCTGACTCCCTATTTTCTTCTGTTGTCTATTGCCTGACTTCTTGAAGGACAATTATTCAGTTTCTAATATATTAAAGAAATCATTCTAAATTCACATACTTAGTAAATCAAATATGTAGCCAAATCACGTACAGAAACGACATTTGTGGGTTTGTTTTAAATAAAGTGATTGTTAATATTTTTCCATATAAATTAGATTTGCCAGTCTCCCTAGATCAGTCAATTATAACTAAAAATGTTAATTGTAAAAGCAACTAAAATTTTATTTTTTCCTCCACTGAAACAGGTATTTGGTGTTGGAGTTCCAAATCCATATCGATTGAGGCCATTCCTTGGGGCTAGAGTCCCTGTGAATAGCAGTTTCTCACCTATAATAAACATCCACAATCCTCACAGTGAGCCTTTACAGGTGAGTTTATAATGGTGATTTTGAATAAGCTTCATTTTGGTGGGTATTAATGCTTAGCATGAAATCTCAGTTTGTTAGTTTCCAAGACTATTTAAAATAATAGGCTTTTATACATGTATTGAAGAGGGGTATTACTTTTAGTACCACTTGCTGTAGTCTGACTTTGAAATACAGTAGTCTGGATTTTGAATTTTTGGAACCATTTTTAAAACAACCGTGGCTTCGCTGGTGTTATAGTTTAGGCAGCTCTGCATTTAATTAAAGAAGAGTTTTCAGCTACACAAGGCTGCTTTTTTTCTTGCCTATAAACACCTTCTGGCCCAACATCCATGTTTTTTAAAGCAGTTCAAATTTATTTCTGGAAATAATTTTTGGTGATGGCAGCTAAGAAATTAAAATCTAGGGAAAGGGTAATATAGGATCATGATTAAAAGCAAACCTATTTTTTATTTAAAAATTCAACTTCTTATCTTACCTAATCTTCTAGTAGTAATTGTTTTCAAGTGTGAAATTCTTCCTCACTAGCTCCTTGTCTCTTCCACAGTGGCAGTGGCTAGTGTCATTCCTTTAGAGGTTTTCTGAAATCTCTACCTTACATCCTAGGGACTTAGCTATGTGACATGTGCAGTCTCTGTGGCTTCTAGTTGTGTTGTCTGTGTTAAGTGCTTTATAGAATAGTCCAGGGCTCCAAAGCTCTTTGGGACCAACACTGCAGGACTTAAAGCAGCTTGAAAATGACAGTAGAGGAAAAATGCTATATTTTGTGATAAGTATAGGGCTTTGGCAACTAAAATGGTTGTCGTCCCAGACCACCCTAGTATAAACATAAACAGTGGAAGGAGAAATGAGGAGGAACTAGAGGAAATGTTCAGAGTCTGAATAGTGAACTGCTTAGAAATTATAAGTGAAAGCAGCAACAACACTTGACAACAACTACTGATAAAAATACTCTGCCCCAGTTTTAATTTTTGTAGCTGGATATCTTCATCACAGAAGAACTGCTCTTATGTCCTGCTTTTCAGGTGGAAAGTATTCCCTCTTGTCCTCAACATACTTCTGTCGTTTACATCCTCTTGATACTTTAGGTAATGGTATATTTTTCCTGTTTTGGCTGTTATTACAAATCTATATAGAAACTCAGAAATTCTTCCTGCTTTCTTTCCTTTTAAAAAAAAAAAAGAAAGACAGGGTCTCACTCTGTCACTCAAGCTGGAGTGCAGTGGCACAATCATGGCTCACTGCAGCCTTGAACTCCTGGCCCCAAGTGATCCTCCTGCTTCAGCCTCCCAAAGTGTTGAGATTACAGACGTGAGCCACTATGCCTGGCCACTTACTCTGTCCTCTTACTCTGTTAGACCCTGATGCATGAGTTGCCCCGCACTGCTGTAGAAGGGCTGTTACAGAGCGCCCCAAGGGTGTACTGTAACACCTCATTGTGTTGGCCAGACCACAAGGATGAAGCTTGCAGGACTCAGCAGATGTTGGTCAGTCTATAATTGCTGGAGTTGCCTTACAGTCTGTGTGTTTTCTTCTCAACCTTTGGAGTTATCAAGCTACCACCCAGCACAATGATCTGTTTGAATTCAATTCATCTAGTCTTTTTCCAGTTAAAACATTTTAATTCAAGATTTACCACGGCAGACTCTTCACCAGCACGCAAGAGAGCAAATGGAACATGAAAGTTGCTCTCTTAGAACCAAATATAGATTGTTTGCCTGGTGAAGACACTCTTAACCTCGTAGTCCAGTGTTATTCTGTGTCATTAGTCTTGTCAATATTACAGTAAGAAAATATTGTAAAGCAAGAAAATGCATATGATTTGTTCATTATGCAATATAAACACATGAGTATGTTCAACTCAGGGAAAAAAAATGTTAACAATTCAAACATGAGTGAAGCAAAAACGTCCCTTTGAACTTCCTACTTCCCAGTCCAACTGTCCAGCAGAACTTTCTGTGATGATGCAGTAGTTCTTTTCTTGCTCTCTTCAAAACAGTAACTGCTAGCTATGTATGACTATTGATCTCTTGAATTCAGCTAGGGTGGCTGAAACTTTATTTCAACTAATTTAAATGTAAATAACCACATGTAGTTGATAGCCGTTGCATAGACAGCACAGCTGCAGTCCCAGCCCTTCCTCATGGATACCACTTTTGCCACCGTGTGTGTGTCAGTCAGACCTTTTTCTGTGTATACATGTGTGAGCACAGAAACATTTATTGTGGGAATTTGTTTACACAGAAAATATTCTGTATATAATGTTTGGCTTCTTTTTTTTCCTAAACTGTACTAAATTAGAACAAATAGCACTGGACTAAAAATAAAGAATGTGTCAGGTTCCTAGTTTTAATGTAATTGTTTCTTTGAATTTGTAATTTAGACTTTTTCTGTCTCCATTTGTTTATTCATCTTCCCTCTTATTGGTAGGCGACCTTTTAATCTTCTGTGGTTGTTTTTTGGTTTCTTTGTTTATTTTCCAGACCCCAGGCTGGAGTATAGTGGTGCATTCTTGGCTCACTGCAGCCTCAACCTCCCAGACTCAAACAATCCTCTCACCTTAGTCTCCGGAGTAGTTGGGACTACAGGTGCATGCCACCACATCTGACTAATGGTTTTTATTTTTTGTAGAGACAGAGTCTCACTATGTTGGCCAGGCTGGTCTCCAACTCCTGGGCTCAAGTGATCCCCACTACCTTGGCTTCCCAAAGTGCTGGGATTACAGGCATGAGCCACCGTGCCCGATCTAGTCTTATGTTTTCAAGCATTGTTATGTTTATTTGCTTGATACCTGGAAAGATCAATGAAATAATAGGTGTAATGTTTTCTAGTTTTCCAGAAAAAGTTCTACAGTCATCCTATCAGCTAAGGTGTTATTATTAGTAGTACAATAAGTATTATGGACAAGCACTGTAATAAATCAGGAGGAAATAATACACAAGGAAAATCTATGGCCCATTCAGTCTTTGCTAAATGCATTACTTTTATGCCAACAACCCCCCAGTCCCTGTCACAAAACAAAAACAAAAAAAAACCTTTCAGCTTATACTGAAGAATTGCCATTTTTCTCTATGTCCTTTTTTATTCACTCCTGGAGAACTTTTGTGATGAAACAAGTGAAAGTTTTTCCCCATTCTTATACTTTACCCCAAATTTAATTGAGTTAATTAAATATATTTTCTTTTTAAGAGCTAGGGTTAGCTTACCTTTAAAGGAAGGTCTCTTGCCTTATGACCCATTTTGTTTCTATATATTTACCCAAAAGAAAGGAAAGCAGGTGTCCACACCAAGACTTGTGCTCATTATCCACAGCAGCTTTCCAATGCCCAGACATTGGAAATAACTCAAATGTTCATCAGTGTGTGGATTGAAAAACTGCGGTATAATCAAATAGAAGTTAACTATTAATGCATAAACAATGTGGTAGACCTCAAAATAATTACACTGAGCAAAAGTCAGACACAAGAGTATATACTGTATTATTCCATTTACATAAAACTCCAGAAAATATGAGCTAGTCTGAAGTGATAGAGAGCAAGCAAATCATTGGTTGCCTAGAAATAGGAAGAGACAGAGAAGGATTGATGGATTGTACAAGGCATGAGGAAACTTTTGGAGATAATGGATACATTTAATATCTTATTACAAGCAATGATTTTATGCCGGAACACACACATCAGGATTCATCAAATTGTATACTTTAAATATGTATTATTTATTGTACATCAGTGATAACTCAAGCTGTTTTTAAAAAGCCATAAGCATAGGCATAAACCACAGAAACATTAGTACCTGTGATTTTGCTGCTAGTAGGAAGTAAATATTTTCATGTTCCATTAGAGTTGTTGTATGTATCTCAAAATAATATTTACATTCTTCACCATTTCACAAGTATGGCAGTTATTTGATCCACTGCTGGATCTTGTTATAAATGTATGCATAAAGAACCACTTTATGTTACTATAAGAAATACAAAATTCGTGTTTCTAAAACTTGGTAATTTTTCTAAATGATTCCCTTTGGAAAAAGAAAAATAAGTGTCCCATTACTTTCTAAAATCTGGTCTCTGGAGCAGCTATTATACTTAGACTGTATCTAAGTTAAATTTTCAGCTACCTTATTTTAATTAAAAATACCACCATTGCTTACACTTACAGGGCACTGAATTTAGTGATATACATATCCTACATTTATATCTTTAAAAGTTTTTAAATTTTTTTGTGATAAACAGTTAGGATGTCAGAATTATTTCTCTGTAATAGCAAAACACCTGCTTTGAGAATATGACTTTGAACTTAACCATCATGTGCTCTTTTGCCCCAGGTTGTAGAAATGTACTCTAGTGGAGGAGACCTTCACCTAGAACTCCCAACGGGTCAACAAGGAGGTACCAGAAAACTGTGGGTGAGTTGCAACCTAGTTTTCTCTTGTGTGTGCTCCCATGAAACCAATTATTCTTAAATTGGAAAATACTTAACTCCTTATAGGCTGAACAAATATGGATGACTTGTCTTTTAATCATTGTCTTAATGTGAATTTATGTCAAGTACATGTGAGAATTGGAGGAGTGAGTGAGGAAAGAATATAAGTAGTAATTTTTGTAAAGGGCAGTGAATAAAATTGGTGGGAGTTCTACCCCGCTACATGGAAAGAAAGTAACTTCAGCTATTCTTTCTCAGAATTATGTTGGTAAAGTTGTCTCTGAATCTAATAATTTATGATATGGTTTACACATAAAAAAGAAATCTTAAGGATTAAGAAAAAGTAGGAAGAATCCATTATGTTTTTGAAGGTAAGCAATTGAATGTTCAGGTTCACTGTTGGTAAAGGAGATGGGATTTGCAGAGGGAACCTAGTCAGGCACCTGTGATGATTATAAAATTTTTAATTCTAGGCAGGGTACGGTGCCAGTGGCTCACACCTGTAATCCCAGCACTTTGGGAGGCCAAGGTGGGAAGATCATCTGAGGTCAGGAGTTTGAGACCAGCCTGACCAACATGGTGAAACTCTATCTCTACTAAAAATACAAAATTAGCTGGGCGTGATGGCACATGCCTGTAATCCCAGCTACTTGAGAGGCTGAGGCAGGAGAATTGCCTGAACCTGGGAGGCAGAGGTTGCAGTGAGCCAAGATCATGCCATTGCACTCCAGCCTGAGCAATAAGAACAAAACTCTGTCTCAAAAAAAAAAAAAGAGAAAGAAAATGTTTATTTCTTGAAGGTGATCTGTATTCACCTTCAATATTGTTGAATATTTAACAATATTAACCAAATTAAAGAATAAGAGAACCTTATTTGTAGAGGTTTTTGCCATGTGAGAGTTTTAAAAATGTTTACCATGCTTTAATCCATGAGGGGCGAAGGCAGTTGTGGTCAATTCAGTTCTGTACCCAGGTCACTCAGATCACTGTTCATCTGTAATTTAGAGGAACACAAACTTCACCACCAAGAATAAGTTTTGAGGATCAGAGTTTCTTTATTAACCAATATTATACACACACGGCCTCTTGATTCTGTTTTCTGACCAGTCTTGACCAGGGAAGAGATGTGGAGATTACATTTTTAGGATGTTAGTATGAACATTTAGAAACAACAAGCCAATAATTTGGTTAATTCCTGGAATACAGAAACACACTAGCAAAAAGAAATATGCAATGGACAGTTCATTTATATCTTTTCATAAAAACGTTTCACCTTGAAATTATAGTGGTTGTGGACACAGGGAGGGGAGCATCACTCTCTGGGGTCTGTTGGGGGGACTAGGGGAGGGAAAGTGAGGGGGTAGGGAGTTGGGTAGGGATAGCATGGGGAGAAATGCCAGATATAGGTGACGGGGATGGAGGCAGCAAACCACATTGCCATGTATGTACCTATGCAACAGTCCTGCATGTTCTGCACATGTAACCCAGAACCTAAAGTGCAATAAAATATATTTAAAAAAGAAAATTATGGTGGTTGATGCAAAAATCATCTATAAAACAATGAGGATTAAATTCAGACTATTAAATCTGTGCGTATTGTGATTCTAGATAGAAAAACTAAAAACTTCCTGTCAAATGTAATTGGTATCTAATAAATAAATGTAAAAGAATTCAGATTTCTAAATAGTCAAGAATGATAACAGAATAGCGTCATGTTTTTGTAGTCCTAGTGGCTGCAAAAAAAAGATACAGTAATTCTTATTCCTACAAACCTAGACTGAGGAAAAAGCCAATGGGCTGTGATCTCACATCCAGCCCCATTTTGGTGTACATGAAAAAGCCCCGTAGACCAAGTCAACTCCCTAGAGTTGGGGAGTGGATGGTCCATCCCTCCAATCCTAAGAGAGTTTCAGTCACCCATTTTCTACTTTGGGACTAAAAGGGGAGTAGGAATAAGTGAAGGCCGCTAAGCTCTAGAACACAGGGATCTCCTAAAATAAGCTGAAAGATTTGTGCAGAGAAGAAATTCCAGCAGTCCCCAGCGAGCCATATTGTTCTCAAACCAGGAAAGAGATTATACCTCAAAATTTTTTTTCCAGTAAGTCTTCCTTTTAGTGTGTAAGTGTTCTCTCATTATAGGACTGAAAATGTGTGCTGTCTTACACAAATGCAGTTGGTAAACCATGGATTAGCTTGAGAAGCTTTGCGTTGTTACGTTTCAATGAAAGAGAGTCTAAGCCTTGCTGGTTATCATTTATGGAGATTCTTGTGGACTCCTAGAAAAGTATTTTCCTCTGATGGTGACATTTCTGTTGGTTAAATCTCAACACTGAGTTATATACCCAAGCACCACTAACTAGCATGTTAAAAAATAACTGATTTTGTAGATTAGTTTTACCTTTTAATGATGATTTTATAACTGACAATTTGTTTTCAGATTATTTGACTTCTTTTAGTTTGCCCACTTTACATTTCATATTTCATCAATTCTAAACAGCACATTTTTCACATTTTAAAGTTACCCAGAATTGGAATGTGTGTTATATATTGGTTTAATTACAATGCATTTCTTTTTCAAAGGTATATAAAATACCCATCTTTCTGTCGGTGTCATTTAATTCAATAAAATATGGTGGTTTTGCCACATTACAAAAGCTGTGCTATATTATGGTCTGTTAACTTGTCAGGAAATTCCTCCTTATGAAACCAAGGGAGTGATGAGAGCCAGTTTTTCTTCTAGAGAAGCGGATAATCACACAGCCTTCATAAGAATAAAGACTAATGCTTCAGACAGCACAGAGTTTATCATCCTTCCTGTTGAGGTTGAAGTTACAACAGGTTAGTGGAAAACTGATGAAATTGAAAGTTGTTTTGTTTTCAGTATAGTTTACTCTGGCAAAGTGAAGAATAATTGTTGACTTTTCTTTTTTCCAAGCTCCTGGAATTTATTCCTCAACTGAAATGTTAGATTTTGGTACACTAAGAACACAAGGTAAAAAATCTTTTAAAAGAGTCTTTATAGAGTTGTTTTTTTTTTAATCCCTGTATTCAGTGCTGAATGACTCTACTATACTTTGTAATTCAGCTTTAAACATGATTTCTCAGTGGGTTGCATGATCTCGTAGAAATCTCCTTTTCAGACTCAGCACCTTTACAAGTTTATACCCCATACCTCTGAGGGGTGGGCAGCGTTGCTTACCAGGTTGACAAAAAAGGCCATGGGATAATTGAAGTTATCTAAATGGACAATTGAGACAGAAAGTAGTTTTCTAGTTTCTTAATCCAGTTATCCATCCATTCAGTTATCCTGACTCTTTTTGTTTTGTAATAGTAAAATAAAATCAAAATATTTGCTTTTGGATTTTATTTAGATATGAGTTATTAAGTTACATTATGACAAAATGTTAAAAGTTTATTGCAGCTGTTCAGAGAATTCAAATTCTAAAATTAAAAACCAGGTAAAGATTTTTGTTAAGGAAAAACTTAAGAGTACTTGTAATTTGGGATCTATATGGACTATATATAATAAAATATAGTTGTTTAAGATTGAAGACCACATGTTTAAAAATTAGATTTGCTTTTAATATATTTTTACATTGTAAATTATTAATTGCTTCATTATGTTTTGCTGGAAAACTAAAAGATTAGTAGTGTCTGAGTTTACTAAAAAAAAAATAATAATAATATTTTGAGGGCTTGGCATGATGGCTCATGCCTGTAATCCCAGCACATTGGGAGGTGGAGGTAGGCAGATCACTTGAGGCCAGGAGTTCAAGACCAGACTGGCCAACATGACGAGACCCCATCTCTACTTTAAAAAAAAAGTACAAAAGTCTGCTGGGCATAGTGGTACATGCCTGTAATCCCAGCTACTTGGAGCAGCGGGAAGGGGGTGGGTAGGGGACTGAGGTGGGAGGATCACTGGAACCCAGGAAGCGGAGGTTACAGTGAGCCAAGAATGTGCCAGTGTACTCCAGCCTGGGTGACAGAGCAACACTCTGCCTCATCAAAAAAAAAAAAAAAAAACATATATTTTGGGGTTTTTTTTAAAATCTGGTTTAAGAGGGAACAGTTCTTAGAATAGACAGTGTCCTTAGGAGTAAAGCAATTACCACCTAATGTTTCTTTTTATTAATGTCATTGTATTTCACAAATTGATAGCTTCAATTTGATATAAGGTAAAGATTCTAACTTGGTTAAAAAGCACACCTTTTTAAGAAATATTTCTTTTCCTCAATTTTAACAGATCTACCAAAGGTTTTAAACCTTCATTTATTAAATTCAGGAACAAAAGATGTCCCAATAACAGTAAGTTTTTACTTCTGTTCTTCCTAATTTTTGTAGTCTTTGTTTTTAAATATATGACAAAGTTAAAAATAATTAACCCTTACTCTAAAAGATTTCTATTTTGTGACGACCTGGTGACACTTTGGTTCTAAGTGTGATGTGAGAAACCTGCTCTGTCCCAACCACCCAGATTTTAAGGATGAGAGAGAAATAGGCAATCTTCTCCAAGGTCAGTTTGAACCAAAGTTCGTGAGCTTCTTAAACAGGCACAGTCATATAAAAGGCCTGTGGATTCTGATAAATCTTAAAATCTGTGGGCCATGTGGAAATAAAAACAGGTTATAAGGATTTTATCAGATTTGGTTATAAGGGTTAAGGTATGGGCAGGAAAGAGGAAAAAGAGTCAGATGAGTTGAGAAGAAAATAAGCAAAAAAATATGGTAGATAGTGGTAAAATGCCATTAACACTTGTCACAGGCTCCCTAACTAGCAGCTATTGAGCTACCCTAGACAGCACATTATAAACTGAAGCCCTGTCTCCCTCACACATACATACAGAATAAGTGACTTTTAGGCCATATAGTGGAATGGAGGTGCCATTAGATAGTTTTAGGCAAAAAAGTGATATCTAAGTTTTGCCTTGGCCCACAATCTCTCCCTGATGAGGTCCCCAAGATATATATATATAGGGAATCATTATATAGGAAAATAGAACATTTTTATTATAATTTATGCTGATGCCAGAAACTTCAGTGAACTGATGAGATCTTGTGGGTTTGAGATTTAAGGGACCTTTGTCCATCAATGGCCAAACCCAGATTTTATCACCAGCTGGTGGAGTAAACCAGAGAGAGGAGAATATACAAACCCCAGTGAGGACGCAAGAGATGGGCCTCCCAGGTAACCACATTCTGATGTGCAGTGACCTTCCTTACTAGTGGGATTGGGGGGCAGACAGTTTCCTCATACCTGACCTAGCATTTCTCCTAATGTAATTTGGGGATTTGCTGGGAAGGTGCCTTTACTTAGCCTAAGCAAACCAGCCTAATTTTTTATATACAGTAAATGAACTGAAACATATCTTTTTCAATAAACATTTTATAGAAAAAATGAAATTGGCAATTAACCCTAAGAATCTGAATGAAAAACTAGTATTCAGTTCACTTATAACATGGAATTAAATAGTACCATGCTTGTGCTTTTCTTATTTACTAAGGAGTTTTTGGATACATTGTAAGTGAACATTTTTGCTCTTACTGGGTTAGGCACTATGCTAATACTGTTATGTAATAAATGTACTACTTTATTTAATACAACAATCCTATAAGGTGCAGCGGTCCTAGTTTTCCAAATAGGAAAACTGAGAGCTTTTTTTTTTTAAATGACTTATACAACTATAAAAAATGCAAAAGTAGGCCAGGCATGGTGGCGCATGCCTGTAATCCCAGCACTTTGGGAGGCTGAGGCAAGTGGATCACTTGAGGTCAGGAGTTCAAGACCAGCCTGGCCAACATGGCGAAACCTTGTCTGTACTAAAAATACAAAAATTAGCTGGGCATGATGACACACACCTGTAGTACCAGCTACCGGAAAGCTGAGGCAGGAGAATTGCTTGAACCTCAGAGGTGGAAGTTGCAGTGAGCCAAGATTACACCACTGCACTCCTGGGCAACAGAGCAAGACCCTGTCTCAAAAAAGTAAACGTTACAGGAAACATGAAAGTATATTAGATATATAATGCCTCTTAGCAATCATATCTTTATGAATATATCATTTTAATTGCATAGTCAATATTTCTGTTAAAAACCTATATATCCGTATATCTGTATCTCTATTAATATAATACATTTGTACCTACCTATATGTGTGTCTTTTATAATATTCAAAGCCCAAACTGCCAGTGTTTTGGTAGTTTTGTCTTATTTACTCCTTCATTCACCCATTCAACAGATATTTAATGAACATCAGCTATATGTCAGCTGCTGTGTATGCTAAGAACTGAGAATATAGCAGTGAATCAGACCACCAGGGTTCCCCACCCCATCAACCTCACTTTTAATCATGGCTTCCTGGAACTCCGGGAGATATTTAGATTTTATTCTAAGTATAATGGGAAATTGTTATAGGAATTTAAACAAGAGAGTGATATCATCTGATTTATGTGTTGTAAAAGGTCACTGTAGCTACTTTGTGGAGAGTGAACTACAGACATGGAAGGGCAGAAAGCAAAGGAGACCACTTGGGATCTGATTTAGCAGTCAGCCTGAGAAATGATGGTGATTTAGACTTTCCACCTTATCAGCTATGGGGTGAGCCCACCTACAGTGGAAATTGATTTTTAAGAGCACTACTTAAGGTTCTTCCTGTGTGTTTCAGCATTTCTGCATAATTCACCAAGCTTAGAGACTGATACATCTTTAGAAGGGTTCCTGCCTCCTTCTATTTCACAAACATAGAATTTTTAGAATTTCCTAAGCAGTGCTAGAAGCTGGAGATTTTTCTTTTTTTTTTTTTTTTTTTTTTTTTTTTTTTGGTGCTGTGACTTGGATACGAACCGAGGTTGCTGCGGGCACAATTTTTTTTTTCATTCCCCTACAGGGAATTTATTCTCTTTCTAGATCTAGGATTACTAAAGCAAGCAGTTCCAAATATAAGTTCCTCACCTGCTAACGGACAGGATACAAGAGGTCCAAACTCTCCTAGTTTGTCTAAAATGCAACTTTGAGAAAATGGCTTTTTTCAACATTTACAAAACAGTAGTGCTATATAAATGATGGAATAAGTTTGCCTGAAATGTCTTCAAAGGAATGTTTGCATGAGGTTTCTTTTGGTAATTGACATATTGGAGTCAGAATATCAGCTTAACATGCTTTAGTGAATTTGTAAACAAATTATTAAAAATACAATTGTTAAATGCTGAAAGATTATTTTCCTTGTTTGCTCAAGTGCTTTTATAAGCAGTTTTAGAATTTTCTGGACCCTTGAATCTCACTTGAGGGTTACTGAGCATTAGTTGGGTCTGAATGTCATGAGAAAAGCCTGGAACTATATTTAGAACATAGGTGAGTTTGCGAGCTGCCCTTCCTGGGAATCTTGCCATAGTGTTTCCACTTCTTGATTATCTTTTAAGTTAGCAATAGTTAGTCACTAATATAAAACAGGTGTTTTGTATAAATATGCTTACTACAAGGTGATGATTGTATATTAGTTCTCATTTAAAGCCACAGAATGAGCCAGCTACTTCAGTGTTTTGTCTTGGGCTTGTTTGTTTGCTTCGTTTCTGTTTCCCTGGAAAATGGATCTTAACAGTTTGGGTTTGTTTTTACTTAACAAGTGACCAATTCAGACAATTTGTATAAAACATGGGTTGTCAGTTGAATATTTATCTGCTATTACTGTAACATACTTTAAGGTAGCAGTACTAATGTAAAGTTTTTATCTGATGAGGGAAATCTTAAAGTGGTGTGTTTCATATGAAAAAAATTTTCATCAAGTATTTTAAGTTCTTACTACTTATAGTGGCTATATGTTAACCAACATCCTTGCTTAGCTATTTCTGGCTTGGTGTTGTACAGGCTAACACTCAAAAAATGTTGTGCTTGTTACTGATGAACTGCCACTTCTAGTCTTTAAGTATGTTGAAAAATGGTCAGGCCTTCATTGTTGCTGGATCATATTCAGTAGCCAGTGAAGAACTTCAGGAGCCGTATCTGTGGAAGTCCTCTGCGCAAACTACAGAGCTTCGTGTGATCATGTCTCTAACAAAGCTTGGCCTCAAGATAAAAGTGGCTCATTTGCAGAGGAAAAAAAGCAAAAATTAATTGAATCACAAAATGTTGTAGATGATAGGAATCTCAGAAAATAGTCTATCCCCTTAGGATTTTTTTTTTTTTTTTTTTTAAACAGAGTCTTGCTGTGTCTCCCAGGCTGGAGTGCAGTGGCGTGATCTCGGCTCACTGCAACCTCCACCTCCTGGGTTTAAGCAGTTCTTTACCTCAGCCTCCTGAATAGCTGGGATTACAGATGCCCGCCACCACACCTGGCTCATTTTTTTTTTAGTTTTTAGTAGAGACTGGGTTTCACCATCTTGGCCAGATCCACCCGCCTCAGCCTCCCAAAGTGCAGGGATTACAGGTGTGACCACTGTGGCTGGCCAGGATTTTTTTACAGGTGGGAAAAGTGAGCCCCAAAGTAGATGGGCAGCTGACTCAAGCTCACATCTCTAGTTAAATATCCTTTTGTTGCATAAAGTGATGCCACTGGATTGTCACATATACTTCTGTACTGATTTTCTTTTCTTTGGAATAAGCGTTAGTATGGGTAATACAGTACAGTAAAACCAAATGGAACTTTTCCCAGTTTGCAGTTTGTCTTACAATTCAGACTCTGCTTTGTTTTGTTATACACACACACCTTTCAGTGAATGAAGAAATTTGTATTTTAAATGTTGCTAATAACAGCAAGCTCTTGGTAAGTAAAAGTATTATATGAACAAATCATTCCCAGTCCCAGCTAGAGATCCAAAAGCAAATGAGGAGGAGTTCTTAAAGAAGAAAAAGGAAGGAAGTTAAAAAGAGTTAAAATGCCAAGAGAGCCTGAGGCCCACAGAACTATCCTTAGGGCCTTCATTTCAGACCCTGTGAACAGCCCAGGACTAACCCACTAATGGAAAGGGAGCTGCTCCAGCAGTATCTTTGATCATTATTATATAATCAGATTCATTCCCTGTGATCCCACACACAGCGCACAGGGATAGTTCTCTCTCTGCACACTCAAGTGCGAAATGCACCTTCAAGAGACTGCCCTTAAATGTTCTGTTGAGGCACATTTTACCTTTATAAATGGGCTGAAAAGAGCAGACAGGGAGCCAGGGGAAAGAACATAGTGACTTGCTGGATTTGACTGTGCCCCTGTTAAGGGGCTTGCCTGATAAGTTTCACAGAAAAGGACAATGTTCTCTTCTCCAGGAAATGACAGGCTTTGACAAGTTTATAAAGCCATTCCAAATTCAACAAATATAACCCAAGAGGATTCAGACCAAGGTTAAGATTCAAAGCAATTATAAAGGAAGATTTTTTTAAATCAAGAGTTGTATATAGTACCACGATTTTGTGATACATGCTTGCGCAACAGGATGTCAGATGAAGGGCCCTACACCGAGTCAGGAATCCTTGTTTCAGTCCGACCTGTTGATGCCTAGCTATTGAAACATCATGTTGCACATTTCATAGTAAAACAGAGAAGAAGGTTGGAATCTTTTAAGTCCCTTCCAATTGAAAGGGTTTTATGTCAGTGAGGAAATAAAAAATAACTGTACCTTAAACTGTATTTTTTAAAAGCATGCTCTCCAAGTACAAGCTTTTCCTGTTTGTTTTTATGTAAGCTTTTTGACTTCCACGCTGAACATCCCTGTGGTCTACCTCACTGCTCAATCTCATAGCCAGCAGTGTAGCCCTCTCCCTGAACAGCAGCATGCCTCACTCACAGAGCCATGTCTAGAGAGAAACAGAAAATGCCATTAGAAATGAATTGTGCAAAACCACCCTGGCACTCAGACACCAGCTCCAAGTTCATGTTTATTCTTCACCATCATATGGTTCAGATATTACCTCAGTATTGTGAATTTCTTTAAGAGGGATCCATAAGTCTTTTCCATGTTGCCTTCTCCAAATGAATTAGGTATTTATTTGGAAAGTAATTACCTTTTTTAAATGTTTTATGTACTCACAACCAATGTAGTTGGTCTTCAGGTACTTACATTTATAAATCTGTCATGCCTGTTTTCGTCTGGTCATTTTCTTTAGAAGAAAGATATTCTGATGACATTAATTTGAAGTTTTTCCAGTGTGGCCTACTCCATTTAAAGAGACAATATAAGTTAAACTTTTCAAATTTAGAGTCCACTTTACTTTTCCAGTATCCTTTCCAGTATAAGGCAACTGAACCATTAGACTGAAATAATGCTATGTGTGTATTTTTGTTCTCTTTGCAGAGTATTCGACCTACACCACAAAATGATGCTATAACGGTACATTTTAAACCAATTACATTAAAAGCATCAGAAAGTAAATACACCAAGGTTGCGAGCATTAGTTTTGATGGCAAGTATTCACCTTTTTCTCTCTGATAGAGTGATGTTATTTTGATAAACTAGAAAGCATCTATATTGACATCTTACTATAGAAATCCAAACTGTCCTACCATTAGAATTTATATTACTGCTTAGGTTGATTTTTTTTTTTTTCTTTCCCCTGAAAACTGTCATGAACTCTTGATTGATTCATGAGAGAAAATACCATAACTTTATAAAGCTAAATCAGTATTAGCAATAGAAAAACATTAGCAAATACATTAGGATTAGAATCATTTCCATAATCTGGGCTAGACTTTTTACACATATATCTATTTTAATTCGCCTTAGTTATGAAGTTACTATATATTCAAAGTTCAGAAGCATGTTTGAATATGAGAGCAAAAATAAAAAGTATTGTTTGTAATATTTTCATATATTGGCTTTTATAGGCAAAGCAGATGGCCCTGCTTAAGCTAAAATAGTAGACTTCATGGCAGAATTATCCAGTTAGCTATTATTTCTAATGTGTGTAGTATGCATTTTGATACAGTACTTGAAATGTTATAGTATAGAGCCAGACTATACCATTTTTATAGCATGTTTTTATTCAGTTTTGCCTACTTTAGTGGAGCGTTCATTGAATTTGCTGTCAAAACATTTTTAAAATAATGACTTAATGGCTGCTTAACCGTATATACAATTAAATGAGAACCAAACCTCTGAACAGGGCTTTTCTCATAGGCACTCATGCAAGTGAGTAGCTGCTATAAAGCTTAAATTTTGGCTTTATGATAAAGCCACCTCTGCTCAGAGTCCACGTGGTAAAGCTCAGCTCAGATGAGAGTATTTGATCAATGAGTATAGGAAGGCACTGGCACACTTCACACAGTGTTTATGAGAGCATCTGTACCTGCTGCTCACTGTGGAGAGTTCTGTGGCGGGGGGGTAGCCTCGGGGTTCATCCTGTGAGCTCAGTGATGATTCCTAAGGGATGAAAATCACAGGTAGCATGCTTCAAGATATAGTTGTCAAGAAATAGTATTATAGAAGATAATTAATGCCATAGTTATTTCCACATCTGTGGTAAAGTATCTTCTATGCTGCTGAGAGACCATTTGTGCCCACCAGTGTATCAGAAGGTACATTGTCTTCCCTTACAGAGGAAGAGGCAGCTAATGGTCATTCCTGACCTCTGAGAACTTTTAGGATCCACCCTTCACATACTTGCCAGAAAGTCCTCCACATGCTCTGCAAGGGTGAAGAGCTACTCTTCTCTAGCTCCAGTATTGACCACCCAGTGAATGTTTCCCTTCTCGAGATAAATGTGATATCATTAGTGTTGGTTCTTCTGAGATCTTAGGCTCTAAGATAATCGTTTCTTAGAGAAATATATAAAATTAAATACAACAGCAAAAGGGAAAGCATCTTTAAGAGCAAATGCTACCTTTCTTAAAAGTGGATTTTTAATATCATGTGAAAACCCCCACCATTCACCTCTCCTGCCACCATGCTAGATCCCCACACAAAATACCTCTGAGATTGCTGTGAAAATCCGTCAGGAAGTGTGTTTTTTTTTAACTTTTAACATTGTTAAAATGCACCTTACATATGTATTAACTCTACAGTGTTCACTTATCAAACATCTTTGTCTCCAAAAATCATTCTTCATGCTTTTCAACTGAATTTTCTTGAGATTTTTGTCCACTTTATTTGCTAAAATATAACATATAACATATAAAAATTTTATATTTTATATAAAATATAAAATATACATATAATGTCATGAAATGCCTAAATGTGGCCCTTGTAATCAGTCTTAAATCAGAACAAATAG
>NW_022437029.1:1098095-1141383 GCF_009761245.1 Sapajus apella | reverse complement strand
CTGAATTGGGAATTTTTTAAATCTAAAGCCTGTGCCTGCACATAGTCAAACACTAGATGTCATACCATTTCCTTGTTCTTTTTTGTCTTGAGGTTGGGTGACACACATTTGCGGAATTCACATTTGAATTTTTCACATAAATGGAAGTGTTCCTAAAGTCTTTTAAAGAGGATAAACATAAACAGCTTCTTTATTTGCTTTGAAAAAAACCATCTAATGGGTATCTAGATTGGACCCAACTGAATCAATTTCTGTAATTCAAGATGGGATTTTTTTTTTTTTTTTTTTTTTGAGATGGAGCCCAGCCTGGAGTGCAGTGACACAATCTCGGCTCACTGCAGCCTCCGCCTCCCAGGCTCAAACAATTCTCATGCCTCAGCCTCCTGAGTAGCTAAGATTACAGCCACCACACCTGGCTAATTTTTATATTTTTAATAGAAGTAGAGTTTCACCATGTTGGCCAGGCTGGTCTCGAATTCCTGACCTCAGGTGATCCACCCACCTCAGCCTCCCAAAGTGCTGGGATTACAGGCATGAGGCACTGCACCCAGCCAGGATTATCTAAAACGGCTACAAAATCTAAAGATTTTACTTCATCTGTGAGGACAATTTAATATGATGGCAGGAGGGGATTTATTTCTTCTTATACCGTGAGTTTCCTGGTTGGCTGATTTGAGAAGTAAGAGCTCTTAATTCTTGGCTTTTCTTATACCATGCTACTTTATTAGTGATACAGCAAGACTTTGGCCATACAAGAAATGTTACTTCTTACTCGGTTCAAGTGTAAATCAGCAGGGCTAAGTGGGGGGTAATTCTGCCTCCAAGGGGATATCTGGCATTGTCAAGAGGCATTTTTGGTAGTCACAGCCACAGGGATGCTACTGTCATCTAGCAGGTAGTGTCTGGGTTGCTGCTAAATGTACGCAAAACATCTCCTGCAGCAAAGAATTCATCTGGCCTGAAATGTTAACAGTGCCAAGGATGAGAAATTCTGCTGTAAGTAAATGCCAAAGCCTGTGGCTACAGAAAAGCAGCTTAGATATGGTGTTTTGCCTCCTGAACTGTGCTCACCAGCTAGGCTAATTCATTATCTGCATATCTTATTATAGGAAAAATAAAACATTTTCCCCCTTTTGTATGAAAAATGTGATGTTTCATTTAAAATACTATAAAAGTATTCCGTTGGCCAATCTGGAAGCTCAACTTTTTTAAGATTTTGTTAATTTACATAAAGTGACTAATTCTTTTTGGTAGTAAAAGGTAACAGAGATTATTTTTTATGCTTCCTTTCAGCATCAAAGGCAAAAAAGCCATCTCAGTTTTCTGGGAAAATAACAGTTAAAGCAAAGGAAAAGAGTTATTCTAAACTTGAAATACCATATCAAGCAGAAGTTTTAGATGGGTGAGTTTCTTTTTAAAATAAGTTTTATAACTTTTTGCTAATCAGCAAATTACGTTTTCCTACTAAATGACCTGCAGAAATACTAGCCATGTTCACATAAACTTGATGGAATTATATTTGAAAAGAAGAGCCTCAGCTATAAAAGAGACAACCCCTTATATTTTGTGTATGTTTTACTTCCTTAGAAGAAAAGAGTAAGTGGGATGATAGGATTTGGGCTTAAATGAAGACTTAATGATTCAATAATCTGATATTTTAATAGTATTTAAATCATTTGAACCATTTTCTTTCTGTCATTTGTTTATAATATGTAAGTGATTGTGGCCTGTTATTAAACAATTTTGGCACTTGAAACAAAATTCTTTATATTTCTTTATAAATTCATAAACATTTCTAGAATTACAAATTTTTATAAATGGGAAGTAACATGTTCATTTTCAATTATACTTTAATCAATAATAGTTTAATACCCAACTTGGCAAAGATTCATCTTAACAAAGCTCCTTGCACTTCAGTGGTAAACATGATTTTTTTCAAAGTAAAGTAAAGCTTTTTCTGTTGATACATTTTTTATTCTAATTGTTTGATTCATATCATTCATTGGAGAATGGTTCATTATATTAGATTTCAATATTTTGCAAGCTAAATTTTGTTTTAAATTATGTAGTCAATCACGATAATATAGCTCTAATTCTTTAATACAATTCCTAATGCTAAATGTAAATTATTACTCATAACAAACTTAGATTTTAAATTAACACATGGAAATAAAAATGATTTATTTTGTTCTTCTTGTTTTTTTGAACAGTTATTTGGGATTTGATCACGCTGCAACATTATTTCACATACGAGATAGTCCTGCTGATCCTGTAGAAAGGCCAATTTACCTTACTAACACTTTCAGTTTTGCAATCCTCATTCACGATGTGTTGCTACCAGAAGAAGCCAAAACAATGTTTAAAGTATGTCCAATTAAATTATACTTTTAATTTCCCTTGGTCTATCAACTAGGTGATGCTGACGCTTTGTTTTTTTTCTCTCCTTTCATTTCCCAGGTTCACAACTTCAGCAAACCAGTCTTAATTCTTCCTAACGAATCAGGATACATTTTTACCCTGCTTTTTATGCCTTCCACATCATCCATGCACATAGATAATAACATTTTACTTATTACCAATGCTTCTAAATTTCATTTACCTGTGCGGGTTTACACAGGCTTTTTAGATGTAAGTATATTATCTACCTTTAACATTTAAACTCCCTACCCACCTTTAATGTTTTCAGATCTTATTAGGCAATTGTGTTGCATACTCTTACAGTTTGCCATTATTTGTGCTCTGCAAATTTAGCTAATTCTCCTAGTTAATTTTTACCTCTCCAGGTAACTAGTTTTTACCTTTTCCAGCAGCTCTGTCTTGTGATACAGTTGCCTTCTCTAGTTACAGTCTCTGCTTAGATCTTTTCCACATTCTGGTTTCTCTTGGATATGCTTTTAAACTATTGTAATAATGGGGAATCCAGAATGATAGGTAGGAATAAAAGAATACAAGGAAGGTGAAGAGGGTAATATGTAGGAAAGTGATACCCAAAACCAAGAAATATCAGGACAAAGAAGAGAACCAGATAGTAAAGTAGAAAATAAGGTAGTAAAGACACAAGGTTGGAAGATATATATGACACAGAAGGAAACAATGAAGGTACTCCTGGTATAGAAAATAAGCAAGTGGAGGAAATCCAAACAAAGTTGTATTGAGAGTAATCAATGAAAGAAGCTTAAATGAGAGATAAAACTATTAGGGAAGATAAAAAGAAAGCTAGGACATCTAGAAATGTAGCCCTTTGAATAGTTGGCACTGATTAGAACTTTGGAGCTGGAGAGACCTCTAGTAATGTCTCGCTCCTGCTTCAGTTATTTTGTTTGAGTGACCATTGGTGATGCTTGCTGAGATCACATGCTTTTGCCCAATCACCTAGGGCTCCACTTTAACCTCTCCTAGTACTTTAGCTTCCTGCCTCTTTCATGTGCCCTCAGAGGAGGAATAGCAGCTCAGCAGAAGCCATGGCTGTTTTCATTCGGATTACTCAAAAGACTTTCATCATACAAAGCCCTCAACTATGTCATATATATGTGTGGTTTTATGAATATATACGAAAAACACAGGAACTTTAATACATGCTTTTTGTTTTTTTGAGATGGAGTCTCACTCTGTTGCCCAGGCTAGAGTACAGTGGCATGATCTCCTGCCTCAGCCTCTTGAGTAGCTGGGATTATAGGTGCACACCACCATGCCCAGCTAATTTTGGGGGAACTTTAATACATCTTTAATAGAGGTAATATTGTTACATCAATGTGACTTTTTGTTTAATCTGGTTCTTTTATATCTTTCTAGTACTTTGTGTTGCCCCCCAAAATAGAGGAACGTTTCATAGATTTTGGAGTACTGAGTGCTACAGAAGCAAGTAATATTTTATTTGCAGTTATAAACAGCAATCCAATTGAGGTAATAGCAATCTGTTTTTATTCAAAGTCACATTTAAGGATTTTATGCTTGTGTTGTGATAATCATTTTCATATCTTTTTAAAGTTGGCTATAAAAAGTTGGCATATCATAGGAGATGGTTTATCAATAGAACTTGTAGCTATGGAAAGAGGCAACAGAACTACAATAATTTCAAACCTGCCAGAGTTTGAAAAATCCTCTTTATCAGACCAATCATCGGTAAGTAAACTTTATTGTCTCCTTAAACTAAGATGGATGTCTAAACTGCAAATGGAAGACCATTGCTGTGTTACATATGTCACTATTATTTTTATGCAATTTATAATAGTGTTGGTTATTTGCTATTATAAGGACCTTATAGGCAATATAATTCAACTCCCTATTTTTATGATAAGGGCACTGAAAACCAAAGGGGTTAAATCCTGCCTTCTCATAAAAAGTTCCATAACACACAAATTTTAAATTTTTTGTAACACACATGTCATTACAGGAGAATTCCCATGGGTACTAAACCAACCTGGTGTTCATTGAGTTTACTGGGAAAAAGAGATGGCCCTGAACATTGGTAGAAAATATTTTCAATTATACAGTAATGTGTCTGGCCAGATACTGCCTCAATGTCAATGAGGCAAACATTGTTCAATCACTGCGAGTCTACCCACATATTTCTAACTGTCTAATAAACATGTTATAGTTGGTTGTCAGAGAGCACAAACAAGAGAAAACAAATATATTAGTTTCAGCCCTCATCACTACTGAAAGGGGAAATTGGAGTTTATACCTACTGGGAAAAGAAGTAGAATCACCTTCTGTGAGAAGGAGTATCAGATATCTCAATCTGCAGGTTAGAATAGAACTCCTTGGGGCAGTTTCACAAAAGGAAAAGCAAATTTACTTATATACAGAGAGTGTTGACAAATACATTTCCATGGAATGCCATAGGTCTGGTGTTTTGTTGTACCCGGCCTCAGCTGCCCTGAAGATATGAATATTAACATTCCAGAGCTTGAAACAGAGCCAGCTGTGTATACATTCGAGGCTCCAATGTGCCTGAAAGGTTGGTGGAAGGCTGTGTCCCTCTGCACCAGCCCCTTTGGCCGTACAGGTCCATGCGTGAAGAGTGAGGAGCTTTATTAGCAAGAGGACCACACCCCTCCCTCTTCAGGAACCAGCTTTTTCAGTGGCCTATGGAACAAGTATAGTAGAGAAATATCAAGGGATGGGCACTATTTTGAGATATTTGTACACAGTGATATGGTAATTCAGTGTCATACTGGTGTATGTTAGGATTTTGAAGTCATTTTGTCACTATAGCCTTCATTTCCATTTTAATAGGAAACTTCAACTAACAAGGCTAATGAATGGTATTTCTACTATCTACAGGTTACGTTAGCTTCAGGCTATTTTGCAGTCTTCAGAGTCAAACTTACTGCAAAAAAATTAGAGGGGATTCATGATGGAGCCATCCAGATCACAACAGACTATGAGGTAAGGACTTTATTGCGGATTCGTGGCAGTGGAGTTTTTCTGAATAAGTCAGTTCTTGTTTTTATGAAAGCAAAGAATTAAGTTTACTCATAAAGTTACATTTTACCACTTTCATACCTTAAAAACTGAGATTTCAGTAGTAGTTTATAGAAAATTGGTGTTTATAGTCTGTTAGTTTTATAATAAAATCCAAACCTCCTAACCTAAAAAGCAACTTCAGAAAAATGCCTTTAGCACATTTAGAATTGCTTTGTTAGAAACCTGCTTAAGCAAATGGCTATATCGTTGTACAGAGCCTGAATGTCCTGAGTTAGATATCTCTAATTGTTCCTGCAATCATAAATAGCAGTCAGGGCCTAACATTTCTGAAAAGGAGGATGAAATCAGGAGATCATGTCTTAATTTGAGTCCTCACATTTATATTTGCATAAGTCATTCAAAGTCAAGGGACTAAATGTTATTTAAGCTTTTAATTAAAATATTCTCTGTGGAGTTTATTATTCACTCAGTAAGATTTTGAATGGATATATTTCTGCCAAACCTAAATGTTTTCAATTTTATATTTGAAAGCCCTTAGGGAAGTCAAGCACTGCTAAATTCAACAAGTTGCCACCTTTGCCCTCATAGATGTTTTCAGTATGCACAAACAACTTCCATGTGAAAAAAAAAAAATGTAATTATGAAATAAACAGAATTGGCCATTTAATAAAAAATGATTTGTTGAGAGTATGTCAGGTTACCTCCAAAGATGAGGAATTCATAGTTATCACTCACGACATAAATAAGTACATTTCAGATTTAAGATAAATTTTTGTTAATATGGGTGAAAATAAGAATTAAGAAGAATATCCTAGAAAAGTAGCTTTGTGAGTTACTCACAGTATGGGATGGGATTCTAACTCTAGAATGTTCAGTGCACTTTTTAAAATTAGGTTGATGTCTATTTCTATATCAAAAAATAGAGCCCTATATAACTAGAAATGCCAGATTTTACATACATTGTTTTAGGAGTACAATTTGACTTTCTTTTTTAAAATCTATCTTATAGATTATTGGTATTTTGAAATTCAAAAATATTTGTATTTTTTAAAACCTGCTTTATTCCTTCCCCATTGTTTAGTCTTTTTTACATGTTTTCAGTGAATCACTGAGAAATCCGTGGAAATGTGTTATATTTCATTACCTTTTAATAAGTACATTGGACAGATTAAACAGTATCTTATGGGTGATTTTAATACTGGTTTGGAGCCTGTTATTGTCAATACAAGTCCCAAAATTAGGTTAACCCCAGAATACAATACAGTAGTTGTCAAGAGCAGGCTAAGACTTAAATACTTATTGTCATCTTCTTGACTCCACAGATCCTGACAATCCCTGTGAAGGCTGTGATTGCAGTAGGCTCACTGACCTGCTTCCCTAAGCACGTTGTTCTTCCACCTTCCTTTCCAGTAAGACCATTAATACACATATTTTTTTGTTGCTCATTTTTTGCCTTTCCCTTTACCTCTGTGTTCCTAGAATTTTACAGTAAAGTCAATTATTCTTTGTTAGTCATTTATTTTAAAGACAGTATACCAGGTTCTTTAGACGATATAAAGAGATACAGTCCTTTTCCTCAAAAAGTTTTCTATCTAGAAAGGGAAATGGACGCACAATTCAGGGCTATAAAGCAGAATGTACAAGTTGCCCTAGAGGAGCGAAAATAAGTGCTGTGAGGGAAATACACATCTCTTTGATACAGGGGCTGTGGGAGCCAGCTTAGAATTTCTTCTGTCAGAGATGGAGATGGGAATCCAGGGCCAGGGAGCAAGCTCAACAGGGATACAGAGTCAGTAAAGTCTGAGGTGTGTTCAGGCAGTAGTGAATTGTCCAGTTTGGCAATAATGGAGAAAAGTTTTAAGAAAATGGAATGGTAATGTTAGGGTGATAACATGTAAAAAAATTAAATGCACTTAAGTGCATAAGAATACGAAGTTTTTGAGCAGAGACTTATCATCAGAGCTGAGCTTTAAAGACTGGCTCCCTGCAGAAAAAAATAGAGGATACAGATGAAAGTGACAATAGAGTGCCTGGAGGCCAACACACAGACTGGTCAGAGTCCATGTGAGAAGTGCCAGGGGGAGGTTTGAGCATATAGCTGTGGCAGAGGCAATAAAGTCCCTTTATACCTCCAAGCCTTCGTTGTTTCTCCACCTTGAATGCCCTTCCTCCTCTCCTCCCTTCAAAGAACTCCTGTGTGTCTTTCAAGATTCAATTCCATTGTCATCTCCTCTCTGAAGCTTTCTTGACTCCTCAACAGTACTGGTTGTTTCATGTGTAATCCTAGAATACTTTGAAATTACCCCTCTTGTTGCAAGCCTCATATTGTGCTATAAATATTTCCTTGTAAGTTGGCCTCCTCAGTGAGAGCCTGAGATCCTTTAGGAAAGGGATGAGACACTTAGTACATAGTATGTACTAATAGCAGACACTTAGTACATAATGTATGGATGAAGGAACAAATGATGGAGAGGGAATGTAGGCAAGAGACATTGCAGGTGAATCATTTGAACTGTGCTTATATCCTAAAGAGGTCCTACAGAGTGAAACAAGTATGAGGAGGGGTATAGATAGAGGAGGCAGGAATATGGCTTAGAGTTTGAGCCTGGAGAACAAGGACAAAAGAAATGGGAAAACCAGGAGAAGACACTGCCTTTTGCAAGAAGGTGATGCAGTCCATTCAGGAATACCGGGGCAAACATAAAAGTGTCTCATATCCTAGTGGTGGGAGACAGTGGTGGGTTTGAACACCCCTAACCCAAAAATGAAATCCAAAATCTTCCTAAATCTGAAACATTTTGAGACCACAAGTGGAAAATTCTACACCTGACCTCATATAACAGGTATCAGTCAAAACTTTGCTTCATGCACAAAATTATAATAAAATTACCTTCAGGCTATGCATATAAAATGTATATGAAACATAAATGAATTTCATATTTAGACTTGGGTTCTGTCCCTAAGATACCCCATTATATATATGTAAATATTCCAAAATCAAAAAAAAAAAAATGAACTCTAAAATACTTCTGGCCCCGAGTATTTTAAATAAGGGCTACTCAACCTATACAATAAAACCTAAATTCAACATTTAGCTTCTTATAAATACAAATTTTGGCCAGGTGCACTGTAATCCCAGCACTTTGGGAGGCCGAGGCAGACGGATCATGAGGTCAGGAGTTTGAAACCAGCCTGACCAACATGGTGAAACCCCATCTCTACTAAAAGTACAAATATTAGATGGGCATAGTAGCGTATGCCTGTGATCGCAGCTACTCAGGAGACTGAGCAGGAGAATCACTTGAACCCGGGAAGCGGAGATTGCGATTAGCCAAGATTGGGCCACTGCACTCCAACCTGGGTGACAGAGCAAGACTTCATCTAAAAAAAAAAAACAAACAAACAATTTTGAATTACTAGTTTCATCACGTTTAAGTTTGGGTCTTCATTAAACCCTCATCTTCCTGTCATTCTACTTTGTACTGACGATACAAAACTCCTGACTTTGTTATTTATCCGAAAGAGCCATTTTTCTTTCTTCCATTACCTACTCAATCAGTGATATCTTTAATCTCTTTGTAAATCCTGGGAGGGAATAGTTCAGTTGAGAAGACAGCAAAATGACACAGTGAAAAGGCCCATGAGTGGGGTAAGTGAGAAAGCATGTGTATAAAAACAAGACGTTGGTCTTGATCCATTTGTGTTGCTATAAAGGAGTACCTGAGGCTGGGTGATTTATAAAGCAATGAGTGTATTTGGCTCACAGTTCTGGGGTTGTACAGGAAGCATGGCCTTGGCATCTGCATTGGTGAGAGCCTCAGGCTGCCTCCACTCATGTTGGAAGGTGAAGAGAAGCTGGCATGTGCAAAGATTGCATGGCAAGAGAGAGGAGAAGGAGGTGCCAGCCTCTTTTTTAACAACCAATGGTTGTGCAAACTAATGGCGTGAGAACTCCTTACGACAAGGTCAGAACACACCAAGCCATTCATGAGGGATCCACCCCCATGGCCCAAACGTCTTTCATAAGGCCCACCTCCGACACTGGGGATCACATTTCAGCATGAGACTTGGAGGGGCTGGTTTTGAACAGCTTCAGATTAAGCTTTCAGATTATTTTTAAGTGTCTTACAGGACCAGATGCTTGCTCAGAATTCTAAATTACCTCTATATTACCAAATCCTGTCAATCTCTTTATTAGATGGAGAATACTAGAGCTGACTGGAAACAATACCCCAGAATAAACATTTCACATAACTCATAGCTTAATATTTGAATAGAACTGGTGAGAGCAGCGTTTGTATCTGTGAGCTTTTTTGATCCCCCACACCCCTGAGAGACAAGACACAAGGGAAGTAGTTATTCCAAGTACACCAAGTGCCTTGACTGCCTGAGGGCTCCCATCAGCGTCAAAGCTGCATGCCTGCCCTCTGCTGGCTCTTGGGTGTTTTCGCCTCACTGGGCTGTAAATGAAGAACACTGGCCTCAGCGTCACTGTCATTCCACCCTTTTTCCTGTGCACACTCTTTACTTCTGTATTTTTTATTCCAAATGTTTAAAAAGTGGGTTTAATCATTTTAGAGACGTCTTCAAAAAAGGATGAATCTACAAAAATAAAATTTTGTATTCAGCCAAAAGAAAGATTGTAATATAATTCTTGAAGATTACATAAATCATTTAATTTTTTAATTTAAAATTTGGTGTCCTGTCACAGAGAGAAGCTTGTGACTGGTAAGATAAATTGCTAGTTATTTAACAGTTTGATCTGTGTGCTGGGTTGTTTGTTTTTAAAATGGAGTCTCACTCTGTCACCCAGGGTGGAGTGCAGTGGCACAATCTCAGCTCACTGCAGCCTCTGCTTCCCAGGTTCAAGTGATTCTCATACCTAAGCCTCCCCAGTAGCTGGGACTACAGGTGTGTGCTACCACCCCTGCTAATTTTTTGTGTGTATTTTTAGTAGGGACAAGGTTTCACCATGTTGGCCTGGCTGGTCTCAAACTCCTGGCTTCAACTGATCTGCCTGCCTCAGTATCCCAAAGTGCTAGGATTACAAGCATGAGCCTCTGCGCCTGGCCTGTATGCTGTTTTAATAAGACACTTGACAACCTATCATTTTAAAAGATGTTTAATTTCTCTTTGGCACAAATGACATATATTTTTCTTAATGAAAAAACTTTTAGGGAAAAAAATGTGATTTTGTCTGTTTGGCTTTAGATTTTATAATTCAGTTATTTCAGGGCATTCTTACCTTGATATAAACAAAACCTGCTTACCCAACTGAAAGTGACCATTCCCTGTATTTAGAGCTGTCTCTGTTTGTACTTTGTTGGCATCCTCAATATCTTAACATGAAAGTGTGAATGTTACGTCAATCGATTGTCAACAAGATTGCAAGATTTGTCCTCCTGATTTTTCTGTAACATGCCATAGCAAGAAAAAAAAATTTCTTTTTTTATGGGGTTTTCTTGGCTATTGATTACAGTTTAGAGATCATCAACCGATAGACATTCTAAAATAGCTTTTGGGCTTTGGTTTCCTAGAAATATGTTTGTCTACTCTAAAGTATGTTATCTTAAGAAAATTTAACCATATACAAATGAGTTTGTTTTTTGCTTTCTTCCTTCAGGGGAAAATAGTTCATCAAAGTTTAAATATTATGAATTCCTTCTCACAGAAGGTAAAAATACAGCAAATACGATCTTTGTCAGAAGATGTGCGATTTTACTATAAACGATTACGGGGCAATAAGGAAGACTTGGAGCCAGGAAAAAAATCAAAGGTTTGAAGATGTTATATTTGAGAATTCCCATTGGTTAATATTTTGTTTTATGACCTTCTGTGAATTTGAAATTCATGGTTCTCCTGTGCCTCTTTATAGATTGCAAACATTTATTTTGATCCTGGACTACAGTGTGGGGATCATTGCTATGTTGGCTTGCCTTTTCTATCCAAATGTAAGTGATCTTGCTGTTCTCCCACATGTTTTCACTGCCACCAAAATATTTTTTTAATAAGAGGTTGCCACTTTGAAAGTACATTACTGTCTTTTGTTACTATAGAAATTATTTGAAGGAAAATTGACAAGTGGGTATAGATGCAGGTTAAATAAGTCATAACATGTTTCCTTGTTTTAGCTGAACCCAAAGTACAGCCTGGTGTAGCCATGCAGGAAGATATGTGGGATGCTGACTGGGATTTGCATCAAAGCCTCTTCAAGAGCTGGACAGGAATAAAGGAAAATTCAGGTCATAGGTGAGTGGTTTATGTTTATTTATTTTAGCCATCTTTACAAGCTTGAAACATATTGCTTTCTAAATTTTATTCTTATATTATTTTGCTTTATAGCTAAGAAAAAATGCCTGATTTTCAGAAAGTTACTAATGAGACATCTTAAATTGCCATTTTAACTATGTTGCTTGGAAATATACATACTGTCATTTTTCTCTTTTCTCCAGTGCTTTAGATACTTATACTCCAAGAAAATATTTGAAGTTGTCTTTATGTAGGATGACTACAGTATTCACCTTAGACTCATCCATTTGCATAGGAAAGAAAGTTTTTACCTACCACTGACCTCTGTTAAAGGCAAGGAAAACATTTTCTAGGTTTACACCCGCCTAGACACTTGGTGCAAGATCGAGTGTCTGTTCGCTTATTGTGAAAACAATACCTCCTTCCTTTCTAAGTGCTGAGTTGTTAGGGAGCTCACAGGGCTCCATTCAGACAGGCTCCACAATGTTTCTTTGGCAGGTAGGAAATGTACTTCTAATGACAAATCAATACTACACCTGGATTCCAAAACAAAAATGTATGGATTTAGTAGTATAGAAATCTGGTCTTTTTGTGTACTTCAGAAAGGAATTTGACTAGAATAATGACCGTATGGCAGTTGATAGAAACTGCTCTCCTCAAGCAGTTAATTTGAAATGTACTTGTTGGCATCAAGATATTCCCATTTAAGAGTACTGTAAATTCTCAAGCCATTCATAATTGAATAGGAGGGTTTGTTTATCTGAACTCTCTGCTATGAAAAGTTTCTTAAGGCAAAAGAAAGTTGAATGTTTGCTTTAAGATGGTTAAAATGAATACAAAAGAGACTTCCCCTAATGGACTTGCTGAGAGAACACTAATTAAAACTCTCCTTTGTACCCTGTATTTCCACAGGGTACAAAGGACAAGCAAGCCTCAAATGTTAATGTCCAGTTATGAACACATAACTTACAGTACTGCCTTAGAGTCAGCTGCTAAGGAACCTCTTCACCTCCTATCCACAAAAAGCCTGCCTTCCTCCCTGTGTCCCCAGCACCCCATTGCTAAGACCTGGGCTCCCTGTCTGTCCTGTGTACCATGTCCTAAGTGCACAGTAGATGTGATGTTCTCCCTGCTCCTGCCTTTGTGTTACTTTGTCACATGCGCATTACAGAAGATTTCTGCTACTAGTCTTATACACCTGTACTCTTAACAGGGTGATCATAACACCACAGCAATAATGTTAGGGGTTAAAATATGCTTCAGCGTTTAGTCCCAGCGATCTTAGCCCCATTTATAATGTGTCCTTGGGAATGTGTTGTGAATTCTAAGCAGCTGGCTTATACACACATATGAGTAGGGAAATATTCAGATGAGGTCCTGAATATTGCTGAAAGCTTTACATGTATCTGCACAAAATCTTCATAGGTTTTACCTCTGTTGTCTACTGATGTCTTCATTGAATGTGAGGATTCTGTTTGTTTTTATATCAAGGGGGAAAAGCCATATGCCAAGCAATGTACTGCCTTCTCATTAGTTCTACTGAAAATGTTATTAGCACCCTGGTTGTGAATGTCTAGATCTTTCCCCTAGGCACGTAATATCCTTTAGGGCCTGTGTAACATCCTGTGTTACCTGCATATGCCTGAATTTTTCTAAACAGGTTATCTAATATAGACCAGCTTTTTCTACTGAATTTATACTTGGAAAGGTTTTTCTAAACTAACACAGGATTACATTAATGCCATTGGTACTATTCCTAAGATTTATCATCCTTTCCATATTCAGTACAGAAACAATACAGAGGATCTGTGGCAGATATTTTGGCAACTCTTTGTGCCAGTATAGACACATCATATAGCATTACAAGCATAGTAAAATACTATAATGAATAAACATGTTTTTTCAGGACCAGCATAAAATTTCTCAAGTACATAAGCCTAATTGAATTTCTTATGTTCAGAAGACTCAAATATTTCAGTTTGATACAGTGACTTACAAATTGTTTTTCTAGATTGAGTGCTATATTTGAAGTAAATACAGACCTTCAAAAAAATATAATATCGAAAATCACTGCTGAGCTCTCCTGGCCTTCCATACTTAGCTCACCCCGGCACTTGAAATTTCCACTTACTAATACAAACTGCTCCTCAGTAAGTATTCAAAGTGACATTGGTTTTTGGAAATACATACTAGAGTTATAGAGTATTTACTCTTAGCTTTAACCATAGAAATCTTTCATTTAATGTTTCATTATTTTGTTTAAGGAAGAAGAGATTATTTTAGAAAATCCTGCAGATGTTCCTGTGTATGTTCAGTTTATTCCTCTGGCTTTATATTCCAACCCTTCAGTGTTTGTAGATAAGTTAGTATCAAGGTAAGTGTTGCTTTGGATCATCAGAATGTTTCTATGTAGTCTTAAATCAGTATTTTATTCACTTAAAAAGCCTTATTGCAGCTCATTCAGTAATAGATTTGAATTAGAGGAGTTCTGGATCTATAAGGTTGAGAGAAGATTTTAGGCAGGTTTAGGTTGACACTGTGTGAAACATCCAGAAAAACTTTCAATATAAGGCAAGAAAAAGTAATGTGGAACTCCCTTCTAAAAATTTATAAAGAGAAAGCACATGAAACCTTTCAAATACTTTAGTTTTAAAAAGTGAACAAAATATTAATTATAAGTTGTAGGCTTTAATTTTTTTAAGGCCATAAATCTGGTCATATTGATCTCAAAACCTGCCAGACGATAATTTGAAAATAAAGCACACACCTGATAATCACTCTGTAACCCATTTAACTATGATGTTGCTTATGAATCAGTATGTGTACATTTTTTGTTTTAGGTTTAACTTGAGTAAGGTGGCAAAGATAGATTTGAGAACACTAGAATTTCAAGTCTTCAGAAATAGTGTAAGTATTCAAACTTCATACTATTCCAAAGAAATTATTCTATAATATCAGTGTAAATGTGAAAGAAAATTATAAGCTACTCTTAAATTTGTCTGAAGGGTAAGTTACTGAAGAAGTCAGAGCAGTCTAGTAATTATTTTAGAGGCAGATAAATCAGGAAGAGTAGGTGGGATTTAGATCAGAGTGAGGCACATTGAGTAAAAGGTTCATGTTTGTGGGCAATAAACATTAAGTCCATGAAGGTTTGTAGTAATAACTACAGAAATTCTGAGAATATATAGATGAGGTAAATATTAATTCATAATTGATTTTTATTAAGCATCAAAATACTGAGCTCAGTCATTTAAATTTTCTTTCTGGATACTTTGTAATTAAATTGTAAGCCATCCGTGAATGCTAAACCCATTACTGGCTGTGTTCGTACTTAGCACGGTAACGTGCATGGTTTTCAGTCAATGGATAATCTTATATTTATAAACATGTACATAAACTAATTTGTTCTGGGAACCAAACTGGTTTCTATCATTCAGGCCAGGTTGAGCAATCACTCACCACTCTATTAAATAAGGCTTAATATAAGGGTGTGTGTTAGGAACTTAACACTTGGAGCTAAGGCCCCCTCAAACTGGTCAAAGCCTTTTGGCCACCATGCCCTTCTGCCCAGGGCCAAATTCAAATCTGGTTCTCTGATTCCAGAAGACTTTCCCTTACCATCATATTATGTGGTCATTGCTGATCAGGAATTGCTATGAGCCTTTTCAAACCAGATCCCTTGTAGTTCTTGAAATACTGTATTCTTTCCCATAGCTTCATGTTTTAATCTGTAAGGCATATATTAGCCAAATCCTTATCAGAATAGTTAGTTTTTATAAGCCTGTCTTTAAGGCAAGCTTACATAAGTAATAGTCAAAGTTATATTTTTTTTTCTGTTGAATAATGGCTGGGACATGACACTAGACTGAAGTTTATACAGTCTTGTGTTCTAACCTCACACCCCTTTCTGGGAATCTTTTTGTGCTTTGCTTTTCCTATCTGTAAAATGCCAATGTAACAAATGTTACTGGAGGTTATCTAGAAGGCTCAGTAACCGAAACTTCCTTTCACTTTGCTTTTTTTTTTTTTTTTTTTTTTTCTCCTTTTTGAGACAGAGTCTCACTCTGTTACCCAGGCTGGAGTGCAGTGGTGCAGTCTCGTCTCGCTGCAACCTCTGCTTCTTAGGTTTAAGCAATTCTCCTGCCTCAGCCTCCTGAGTAGCTGGGATTACAGGCACCTACCACACCTGGCTAATTTTTTATTTGTATTTTTAGTAGAAACAGGGTTTCACCATGTTGGCCAGGCTGGACTCAAACTCCTGACCTCAAGTAATCCGCCCACCTCAGCCTCCCAAAGTCCTGGGATTACAGGCGTGAGCCACCGCACCTGGCCCACTCTGCTTTTATAATAGGAGAAATTTTGCATAAGTATTAAGTGAGCTAATATTTAACTTTTTTATTTTATTAACTATAATTCATATTTACAAGATGTAGAACACTGAACTAAGCACTGTGAGAGATAGGAAAATAAATAAGAGTACTCGAGATGTCAGAAATGTATTTTAAATAAGAAATTCAGGAGGAGGTCCTAGAGTGAGCTTAGAGTAAATTCTATCACAGTTTCCTCTACAGTGCTGTAAAATGCGGTTCTCAAAATTCTTGGTCAGGACTCCCTTACAGTCTTAAAATTATTAAGGATCCCAGAGAGGCTTCTTGTTTATATGGTTTACATCTATCAGTGTTTTGCCATGTTACAGATCTTTAATATAGTGATTTAATTTATTTAAAATAATAACATATTCCATTTAACATAGGTTAACATCAAAAATGAAAACTATATTTTTTAAAATCATTTAGCAAGGAAAATGGATGATTTTAAATTTTTACAAATCTCTTTAATGACTGGGTCCCTGATTTGATAGATAGATTCTCATATTTGCTTCTACATTTAGTCTCTCATGATACATTGCTTTGATTGAAGTATATAATGACAATCTAACCTGCTACAGACATGTAATTAGAAAAAGAAGGAGTATTTTAGTTGCCTTTTAATTTATAACACTGTACATCAATCATTTGGAAAATACTAGTTCACAGAGACATGCAGACCTTACAATTGTTGCCACAATTTACTATGTACTATCCACAAATAAGTCATACTTATTAATATAACCACCAGTCTCATCAGGAAACTCTTGAAGTATTGGGAAGCTGTCAGGCTCACAAGGGAGAATACAAATTATCCAAAGTCCTAAGTTTTACTCAAAGGCTTGAATTTTTTCATTGAAAACAAATCCTTCAGTAGGCTCACTTATTTTTGTGAAAATATCTGCCAGATACCCAAGTCTGAATAACGGTAGCCTGACTGTCAGTCATTCTTTCAGACATAAACAGTGTTCCGTGAGAAAAGCAGCTGGTTCAGCTTCCGTCTCAAACAGCTTTTCAAAACAACATGGTAGCTGTAGAAATACTTTATACATAACTTCCTGTCATATCCCACAGAATATTAAAGACATGCTCCGGGGTTGACGTTTTTACTGCATCATTGAGGACTTTTTTTTTTTTTTTTTTTTTTTTTTTTTTTTTTTTTTTTAACTACAAATGCATGACACTGAAGAACACATTGGCTGCTAGGGAAATTTGATACCTTGATGCATGCTAAGGGGTCAGCATTTTTACCCTCCATAGCTTTTGCTGCTGACCATCAGTGCAGATGCCAACTTAGTGAAAAAGATAAATAACATCTCTCAGTATTATTATGAAAATAGTTTTGACATTGTGGTTGATACTCTGATAGGATCCCTGAGAACCCCAGGGATCCAAGGGTCACTCTTGGAGAACCACCACTATAAAATTATTAAGGTCCTGAATGGTATACAGGAGACATCACAACATCCTGAAGTTTTCCCCAAATCATGAGAGTTTAAATTAGCTAGTATTTGCTGGGAATATATGTATAGCACATCATTGCATCTGTCAGTTACTCAAAGTAGTTAATTTAAAAGGGAACTTATTCAGCAACCATTTTGAAGCAGTTGGAATATTCTCTTGTCTAGTAGACTTTGACAGAAAGGAAAAAAAAATAGCAGTTGACACTTGAACAACACAGGCTTGGACTGTGCTGGTTCACTCATACATACATTTTTTTCAATCATGTGCAGATGGAAAATACAATTCTCAGGATGCAGAACTACATATATGGAGAGCCCTACTTTTTGTATAGGCACATTCCTCAGTCACCAACTACAGCTTGAAAATGTGCAAATTTGGTTATGCCAGGGATCCTGGAACCAATCTCCAGCATGTACAGAGACCACCATATTTACCTCAGAAGCAAGAATTAAAAGTAGTGTGTTTCATAAAGTCTGTTGACTATAAGTTAATGTTTGTGGAATCATGCTGAAGCAAGTAGTTAGATCTGTATGTGTGAAACACACACCAATCTATCCCAGGAGGAGTAGAAAACAATACAAAATTCACCCTCCTTCCATGTTAGCAGAAGCCTTAAAGAACTGGCGGACATTTATAGCCAAGTGTTGCCAACCCTTCCCTCAAAAAAGTTTACGCTTAATGTTGCTTAAAAACCAGAACAGTATATCCTTATATGTGACCTGTGACTTTTTTTTTTTAAATAAAAAAGCAAATGTTTTTTAACCTTAACTATAACTGGCTGTCAAAAAGTTATATTTTTGGCCGGGTGCTGTGGCTCACGCCTGTAATCCCAGCACTTTGGGAAGCTGAGGTGGGTGGATCACAAAGTCGGGAGTTCAAGACCAGCCTGGCCAAAATGGTGAAACCCCATCTTTACTAAAAATACAAAAATTAGTCAGGCGTGGTGGCAGGCACCTGTAATCCCAGCTACTCAGGAGGCTGAGGCAAGAGAATCACTTGAACCCGGGAGGTGGAGGTTGTAGTGACAGAGATCACGCCACTGCTCGCCAGCCTGGGCAACAAAAGCGAGACTCCACCTCCAAAAAAGAAAAGTCATATTTTGAATATTAAACTAAGCTATGCTTTAAACTTTAAACCATCCAGTGTTTATGACACAGTAATTGTGTGTAAGCTTCAAAATAAGATTCAAGGAGGAATTTATAGGAACTGGAAATATTTTTACATGTAAAAGTACAGTGCAGCCTGAAGACCCTTCCCTTGGTCCCCTTCAGAGGGGAGGAGTGGCACAGCAGTGGCAGCAGTGGCAGGAGGCCTGGGGTGCTGGTGTTGGTTCCGCAAAGGTTTGCTTTGTGCTAATGCATCTAGCTGTTCATCTTAGCCTTGTGGCCTTTTCTGTATGTGTGTAATATTTCAAAATTGTAAAAAGTTAAAAACAAAAAAAGATCCTTATCCAAAAACAAATGCCTTGTGCAAACATTGAGGACTTTGGTGACTTGGGGGACAAAGCCCCTTTTTGGACTTAATGCAGAATATACATCTCATCATTGGTAACTCTGCACTGCTTTCCAGCTAACCTGTATCTAAACATGACAGATAAAATTGTTTACGAATTTAATCAGTTTGGAAAACTATACTGGGCTTTAGATGGGGTATAAAGGAAGAAACATTCTTCCAGACAATATATTCATGACTCCTCTTTGTTTACCCAATGATTCAAGGCTCATCCACTGCAGAGTTCAACAGGATTTATGGAGGGCCTCTCTCGACATTTAATTTTAAACCTAATTTTAAAACCTGGAGAAAAGAAGTCTGTCAAAGTAAAGTTTACTCCAGTTCACAACAGAACTGTTTCTTCACTTATCATAGTCAGGTAGGTTCTGTGATATAGGTGTCGGTTGAGTCCTCACTTGTTTTGAGATTTATGTGTCTAATTTATGAAATAGTTTGAATTCACTTTATCCAAAACATGCACACACACTTCTTGCCTGATAAAACATACCTTTGTTATCAACTGCATAGTTCAAAAACATGAATAGTGGTTTACTGTATTGTATGTCTCTTAAAAATAAAAACTCTTGTCTTCTCTGTGTATTTTTGAATTCTTAAAGCGTAAATTCTCACCATTAAATTTAATTTCTTTGTGGTGCTTTATAAAATAACAGTAGAAATTGCAAATCCAAAGATTGTGCAAATTTATTGAGAGAAAAATCTGTAATTCTTGTTCTTGCATAGAAATAACCTGACCGTGATGGATGCTGTGATGGTCCAAGGACAAGGAACAACTGAGAACTTGAGGGTAGCAGGCAAACTTCCAGGCCCAGGAAGTTCCTTACGCTTTAAAATCACGGAAGCTTTGTTAAAAGACTGTACAGGTAGTAAGTTTTCCTAACAGTTCCAGGGACACCGATATTAGCATTTGCTTTCAACAGCAGATACTTTCAAAAACAACATTATTTGTATATGTGCACACATGTATATTAGTTATGAATGCTTAAGACCTTAAGGAAACTCCATGTCTTATGCTTATAGTTGTTTGATTTGGATCTTTAAAGATTTAAAGTGTTTGCACTCATTGCGTACCTTAGCTGATTTACTCTCAGTGTGAAATGTAAAGTATATAAAACTTTTGCATCTAAAATGGTATGTCAAAGTAGATTACCTCATGGTGAAAGCTGAGGAATAGCTGATCTCTCTGACATGCAGGGATGGTTTATAACCTGTGACATACAGTAATTCATGAATAATGTATTTATCGTTTGGACTGGGAGCACATGATGACAAGATGTAGTCTTATTCCTGATTTTTTTCCTTTAGGTTTAAAACTAAGGGAACCAAATTTCACATTGAAAAGAACATTTAAGGTAGAGAATACAGGACAACTTCAAATTCATGTAGAAACCATTGAAATCAGTGGATACTCATGTGAAGGATATGGCTTTAAAGTTGTTAATTGTCAAGAGTTTGCTCTAAGTGCCAATGCCTCTAGAGATATAATCATATTGTAAGTATTTTATTTTAAGGTATAATGAATCACTAACGTTTTATACTAGAGTTGCTCAAACTCTGTGCAAAGATAAGTTTTCATATTTACCAAAAATCTTTATCCACAAATATATTCGTTTGATTTTTTTTCACTTAATCTTTAGCTAAGCTATTTCTTCATATCTTAGTTTTCAAGGTTATGAATTTTTTTCACTTAATTTTTGGTTAAGGTATTTCTTCATATCTCAGTTTTCAGAAGTTGTAAAACTATCTCCAAGGTAGATCAAATAATCTTAGAAATCAATTTCAAAATTATTTTCAGGGTTATGTTAAAGCAAAAGATGTTGGTATAAATTCACAGTTCCCTAGCAACAGAGATTTGTTTCATATATGTACAGTTTTTTCATGTTTTGCAGTACAAGGATGTGTAATATTTTGGTCAGAAGACAATTTTAATACCAGTCTCAATAATAGCTGCAGCATATTTTAACTTGTTTTGTTTTAAAGTTTATGCAATAAAATTCAACTTCTGTCTCAATTGAATATTTAATTTTGTGATCTTTAATGGATATTTACTTAATAAGTAGCTACATTATTGCATACAAGGCATACTGTTTAACACCTAAAGATGCAATGAGGAATAAGACACGTTTCCTCAAGGTGCATACAATTAGCAAACAATAAAAATAATTGTGGCAGTAATCAACACTGTAGGAGATGATGGAAAAATCACTTGGCCCCATATGGTTTGTTTGGATTTTTTTTTAAGACATTATTGGGGCCGGGCGTGGTGGCTCACGCCTGTAATCCCAGCACTTTGGGAGGCCGAGGCGGGTGGATCACGAGGTCAAGAGATCAAGACCATCCTGGTCAACACGGTGAAACCCCGTCTCTACTAAAACTACAAAAAATTAGCTGGGCATGGTGGTGCGTGCCTGTAATCCCAGCTACTCAGGAGGCTGAGGCAGGAGAATTGCCTGAACCTAGGAGGCAGAGGTTGCAGTGAGCCGAGATCGCGCCATTGCACTCCAGCCTGGGTAACAAGAGTGAAACTCTGTCTCAAAAAAAAAAAAAAAAAAAAGACATTATTGGGACTGTAGTCTGGAAGAAGAGCATTGATTTAGATAATAAAGAAGGAGGGAAGGACACAGCCCAGGACCATTTTCTGAATTAATAATTATAGGAAACTGATTATTGTTAATTTTTAATGTAATTTCTCTTAATTATTCACAGAGTATCATTGTTCCTATTATTGACCATGGGACAGTAGTTATAACATAGTAAAATGGGGAAGTTGAATAAAAGTATCAAATTCAAATTCTGTGTTATATTTCAAAGGCTTATGGGACTGGTGTTATATGTAAACTGCTTGTGAGGTATTTTTAAAATTTGGCCTTACTGCCATCATTCTGTTTTAGGTTTACTCCTGATTTTACAGCTTCTAGAGTTATTCGGGAACTGAAGTTTATAACAACAAGTGGCTCTGAGTTTGTGTTTATATTGAATGCATCCCTTCCTTACCATATGTTAGCAACCTGTGCAGAAGCCCTACCTAGACCCAATTGGGAACTGGCTCTGTACATCATCATCTCAGGAATAATGAGGTACTTGTGTCTTATTTTGAGGTTCATATTCATTCATCAGGTAACACTGTTGATGGAGTGCTCGCTGTGTGCCAGGCACTCTTCTAAATGCTGGGATATGCCAGCGAACAAAAGAGAACTGTGCCTTTATCAAGCTCACAGACTGGTGGGAACAGTTAAAACTGAGCGCTTCTTGGGTAGCATATGTAATAAACAGTCTTCTTTACCTCTGAAATTTGTTATACAAATTAAGTACCTGTTAACATCTTTTTAAAATGTTCAGGTAAAGTTACTTGACTTGGGCATATATATATATATAAAATATACTTAACACAGTAGTACGTAGGCCACATGAAACTGATGAGAAATATTTTTTAAATCCTCAATGTCTTCATCTGTTCTCAGTGTATTACTTTGTGTTTCAAGAATCAGGTAAATTCACCTCTAAACTAATTTACATATTTATATCACATATCCCTTAAGGAAAAAGCAAAATTCTTAGTAAAAGAAAAAATCAAATTCCAGACATTTCTTCTAATACACATAATTGCTGCCTCCACATAAAACCTCCATGTAAGAGGGCATTCTATAAAAATTGATGTACAGGCTGGGTGCAGTGGCTCACACCTGTAATCCCAGCACTTTGGGAGGCCAGAGCAGGTGGACCACCTGAGGTCAGGAGTTCGAAACCAGCCTGACCAACATGGTAAAACTACATCTCTACTAAAAATACAAAAAAATTCTCCAGGCATGGTGGCGCATGCCTATAATCCCAGCTACTTGAAGAGGCTGAGGCAGGAGAATTGCTTGAACCTGGGAGGCAGAGGTTGCAGTGAGCCAAGATCGTGCCATTGCACTCCAGCCTGGGCAATAAGAATGAAACTCCATCCCCCTCACCCTCAAAAAAAAAAGTTGATGTGCAAACTTTTATCCATAAAACTGGGATTTTTGTCTATTAAAAGTTGTCACAGACATCTTGGTTTTCTATTATATTGTACTTTACCAAGAAACTGTGCCTTTAATATCGAATTTTGTTGCTTGTGCACTAACAAATGAATCCTGATTTTCCAACTTTTGTACCCTTGCAGTGCACTGTTTCTTTTGGTCATTGGAACAGCCTATTTGGAAGCTCAAGGAATATGGGAGCCATTTCGAAGGCGGCTATCCTTTGAGGCCTCGAACCCACCCTTTGATGTGGGAAGGCCTTTTGATCTCAGGAGAATCGTTGGTATTTCATCTGAAGGAAAGTATGTTTATATGCTGGCAATAAATTCCCTAGTATGCATAGATTTGGCTGATAAAATTACAAGAAAAAATGTTTGTTTTCATCTTTGCTCAAGAGAAAAAAATCTTAATTCTGATTACTTAATAATAACCTATATGGAACTCTTAGTGACTTAGAGCTTATACTGGATTCTGTGTTTTTATTATATTGATAAGGGTTAAAATAGTTTTAGCTAGATCACTGATGGTAAATTATATATGTTCAGATAGAATCTTAGAGAGTTGTGGAAATTCTCCGTTTCTTGAATTTTTTCCCCTAGTGTAGTTTATATTTATGGTGGCTATACTGATGAAATAAGTTTTTTTTAATATTAGATTTTGTAGATTGCTATTTACTGATCTGCAGTTGGTCCCTTTTTCAGCTTGAACACACTCAGCTGTGACCCCAGTCACAGTAGGGGGTTCTGTGGAGCAGGCGGTTCATCATCCCGACCCAGTGCCGGGAGTCATAAGCAGTGTGGCCCATCGGTCCACCCACACAGCAGTCACAGCAATAGAAACTCAACTGACGTGGAAAACGTCAGAGCCAAAAACAGTTCAAGTACCTCTAGTAGGACTTCTGCTCAAGCAGCTTCTTCACAGTCTGCTAACAAAACAAGCCCCCTTGTCTTAGATTCGAACACAGTGACTCAAGGTCATACAGCAGGCAGAAAGTCCAAAGGGGCAAAGCAGAGCCAACACGGCAGCCAGCACCATGCCCACAGCCCTCTGGAGCAGCACCCTCAGCCTCCTCCGCCACCGCCAGTGCCTCAGCCCCAGGAGCCACAGCCTGAAAGGCTGTCTCCCGCCCCCCTCACACACCTTTCCCACCCAGAACGTGCCAGCAGCACGAGGCACAGTTCCGAGGACTCGGACATCACCAGTCTCATAGAAGCCATGGACAAAGACTTCGACCACCATGACTCCCCAGCCCTAGAAGTGTTTACAGAGCAGCCTCCATCGCCATGGTCAAAAAGCAAAGGTAATCATCTGCTCCCACTGCCGGAGATCCGTGATGTGTGAGGGAAAAGCCAGTGCATGCGTAAGGAGCTATTGTAATCATGGTTGTGGGAAACAACTAATTTAGTAGGTTCTTCTGGCTCAGATTTATCCCTAGTATTGGACTTCAACTTTTCCATCAAAATGCAATTAGAGGTATCTGTCATAAAAGGTACATTTGTATTTCTTAGATTGTTTACAAAATCAGAAATTTTGTGGAATCTGCTGTTTGTCTTTTAACTGCCTGTGATTGTGTTATTGTGATAGATTTAGCTTTTTTTAAATTGTTAAAATAATTTTGAGTACATTGGTAAAATGGAGATCATCTGCCTTTTAACTCAAAATTAGGATTTCTTTACTTTAGAGCAGGGTTGGCAGACTGCAGTTAGCAGACCAAATCACCACCTGGTTTTATAAATAAAGTTTTATTGGAATACAACCATGCTCATTTGTTGGTATAGCCTCAGCTTTCATGCTTCTATGGCACAGTTAAATAATTGTGACCAAGGCAATATAGCCCACAAAGCTGAAAATATTTGCTATCTGGCCCTTTACAAAAAAAGTTTGCCAACCCTGCTTTAGAGTTCTGCTTACTGTATTACTCGTCTTCTGAGTAACAAATACCCCAAAACCCAGAGGCTTAAAAGAACATACACTTTTATCTCACAGTTACTGTAGTTAGGGACATCGGTACAGCTTAGCTGGGTCCCATGGCCCTCATAAGACTTCAGTCAGGGTATTGGCCAAGCCTCATATCATCTTAAGGTTCAGGTAAAGGTGGACCTGCCTCCACGTTCACACAGGCAGTTGATGGTGGGATTCAGTTCTTCGTGGACCGTTGGATGGAGGCCCTCAGCTCCTTGCTGACTATGGCCAGAGGTCTGTCATGGTTCCTATCCACAAGGCAGGTCACAGCTTGGCAGTTGGCTCCCCTAGAACCAGCAAACAAGGGCAAGGAAGAAGCGAGCTGGCAGAATGGAAGTCACCATTTCTTGTGATCTAATCTGGGAAGTGGCATCCCATCAGTGTTATTGTATTCTGCTCGTTAGAAGTGTGGTCCAGCCCACACTCCGAGAGACAGAACTGCACATGGGCATAAATACCAGGAGGTAGGCACCACTGAGAGCTTAGAAGTCTGCACCACACACAGATAGGTAGACCAGTTTGTGAGCTCCAGAATCAAAAGATAAAAACCAGTAAATAGCCTCTAGTTTAGTTTATATTGCAGTTTCATCCCTTCACAGCCTGAGCTTTTTTGCATCTTCCTTTCTCTCTTGTGGCAGCCATTATTATTATATTACATTACATTACATTACATTACATTACATTACATTACATTACATTACATTACATATATTATTCCAAGCCTGTATCAGTCCCTTCCAGAATGGTTTACCAAGGAGTTTTTGCCTTCAATTTATACAGAAAATGGGAATCTTGGCAGCCCTAAGAGGCCGGAAAAAACCTGACATCCCAGAATCTAGAAATTTTAGGTAATTTTTTAGTCCCAGTAATATGAAAACCAGCTCTGTTGAATCCTCTTGGAATTATACCCATTCAGATTTGTAAAACAGTAAAATGTCTAGAATATTATTGGTTAACCACTTGTACAGAAATCCTTTTTTGGTTAACCCGTTATTAACTGAGCTTACATATTTTAGGGTAATTTTTAGAATAATCATAAGTGAATACTTAAAGTTCTTTTTTAATTAGATCAAATTACATAGCATTTTTTTCGCCACATTTACAGCATGAATAAAATAAATCCATATTATCCTTTCTTATCACAAAGAAAGAGCTGGGCAGTCAAATTGAGTACTTCATTCCTGTGTCTAACAAAGTCTTCCAACATCAGCATGATAGGTCCAATTCTATTTTCAGGGTCACTTATTGAGAACATAAATTTTAAAATGAAATGCTTTTTAATTTTCACAGTGGTTCAAGAGTCAACCTACTAAAAGATACTCAGGGAGGGAGCATGGGTACCACATTATTGGTAACTCTTGAGCCTGTGAGGAGACAGTGGTTACAGACTTCACAAGAATGGCTATTCTACTTGATATCCTTCCCATTGATGCTGTTTGGAAAAAAGGAAGGAGACTGTGTCTGTATTTTTTTCTTCTTCAATGTTTTTATTGAAGTATAACATATATATAGAAAGACAGTCTTTAAAATTAACTTTAAAAGGTGGGCATTGATCTTGGGGTTGCAAGATCATAAAACTACAGGCTTCCAGCTGGGCAGAACCTTTATAATCTTTCAAAAGCTTACCCCCACATCCCTGCAAATAGCAGGTTTACATTAAATATGAACATTATCTTTTCAGAGGCAACACATTCTTTTTTTTAACACTCCTGGTATCTCAAACAAAAATTATTCCTTGTAATGAGCTTATGTAATAATTTCTGGCTTTTGGAAGCTGCTCAGAATGACTTCAAGTGAATGTGTTGATCTCTCTGGATCTTGCCTTCTGCAGTTGGATGGCTTGCAAGCAACCCCATCATGCTATGCCATCTCTCCAGTCACTGTTTCCGGTGAAAGATGATGCCCAGAAGTGCTCCCTGTTCATGGTTGGCCTGAGCAGGGACCCATGTAGCTGAATAAGCATTAGATTTTGTACTACCTTGGTTTCTTCTACGTGTAACACCTAAACACCGTGGACTGAACAACAGCAATTGCAGGATTGAGGGCTAAAACCCAAGAAGCCGTGAACCTGGCACAATTGGTCTCAGTATCTGTATTCATAGAAATGATGGCACTTGCAGCCATTCTCATTTCTCGCTTTGGCTTTATCGAGGGTAGGGAGAGACAGAGAGGTGCGGCATTGTGAGACCAGGCTATGCCATTAGGCAGGTGCAGTTTATATCCTGACTCTGCCCCCTTACAAACTTTGACTTTGGAGAAAACTATTCCCTTGAGCCTCCACTTGTTATTTTTAAAGTGAAGAGAACAGTTACCGCCCACATCGTAGGGTGTCGCTACTGCTGTGGTTATTATTGGGGCAGGAAGTGGCACATGCCATCTGTAGCCTGCTGAGTTGAAGGTGGCTGTGGAGCATCCCAGCAGAAGCATCTGCTTGGAACTTGGTCTCAGAGGTAATAATTGGGACAAGCAGAGAATCCCGAGGTCAAGGCCAAACAATAAGGCAGCCAGCAGATAGCATGACAGAAAGCAGTAGAAGGTGTGGTTAGCGCATCCCAGCAGGCGGGGCTGGGCAGAGCAGAGGCTGAAGAGTGCTCACAGAGCCTGGACTTGAGGACATTGTTTGTGATCTTGGCAAGAACAATTTGTGTGAAACACAACCACTTCTGACTGAGACCAAGTCACTATGGCTTAGAGTAACTTTCACATTAGACTGTTAGTAGTAGCCATTAACTAGTGAGTGTACTGGGGGCCTTTACTCTTTAACCTGTATTTTCCCTGTTTAATTTTTAACAAGAAAAAAGTATGCATGTATTGTATGGTGAGTTTTTTTTTTTTTTTTAATATGTAGAGTTACAACCAAGAAGGCAGTATTTTTGATGAAAAATGAATAACACTTGGGAACATGGTGCTTGAAAGTGTCTCTGGGCCAAGGTCAGAATGCCCATAGACCTGAGACGGCAGTGCTGATCCATGTTTGCCAGGGTTCCAGATGTGATCATGATGTCTTGTGTGCCCTGGTGATTGGCAGTGCTTGCTACAGTTTTCCAAGTAAGGCAACACTGGGCAGAATAGGAGCAAGCCCCAGTTTGTGTGATTCTAACTCGTACACTGTGCTGCCTCCTCAAAAAAACAGAGAGGGGGAAGAAAATGAGGAGACATTTGGTGAAACCAAGTGCCCAGGAGGTGGAGTGGGCCAAGACCCAGTTTGGTAGATAAAAGGATGGACACTCTACAGGTATGCAGATGTGGGTGAGTTGGGAAAGATGGAGAGGCAGGATACAAGCTTTCACTTGAACTTAAGGAGCTGACTTGAAGCCACATGTGTGTTTAGGGAAGTTTTTATTTGAGCTAAGCCGTCATCTAAGACTGATAGGGGGAAGTGGTAGGGTAGAAACACAAACTAGACAAAGTTTGTAGTAGTCAAATTCCATGTCGCTGAGAACGTTGTAGACAGGGGGCGTCAGCAGGGGCAGGAAACTTGCATTTGCACGCTGTCCCCTTCAGCAATGTTGGAGGCCCAGCCGAGGACTACCAAGGCACTGCCTCAGGTTTGTGTCACTTTCTCAGTTGTACCCTGCAGCCCAGCGGTGAAGAGTGAAAAGTGGATAATTGATGAAGTTGGACAGTGCTGGAGTTCTGTGGGGCAGGGACAGCAAAAAGACAGGGAGTGAGGATGTTACAGGAGTGCTGGCAGGAGAGTAGTCAGGTATTGTGCTGGACAATGTGGAACTAGCAGCATGGGGGAGGACCTTTAGTCAGAAGGAACCTCACAGATGGAGAACATGGATGAGTCAGGGATGGGAAATCTGACAGGTTGAATTTTGGGGAATGGTGGGAGCAAGGAATGTTCAGAGACTAAGATCTAAAAAGGGGGTGTGAGAGTAAGGTTTCAGAGGAAAAGCAGTTCTGGGCAATACCAGGTTCATAGGTGCAGCCTTGGAAATGGGATGCCAGAGTAAGCTAGAAGTGAGGTCCACAGTCCTTATACAACATTCTGGGAGGCTTATGTGTTTGGGAATTCAGAATTTTGGAAAGGTATGCAGTGCATACACCACACAATGCATTAGACTGTAAAAGTAGGTGAACATCAGATCAGCCATCAAAAATATATAGTCATATTAAATTTTGTTTCTAAATGAGTTCGGAAAGAAAAGCTTTGAGAGTTTTTTGGATTTCAGAGTTCCAAATAAGAGATTGTCAACCTGTATAAGGCATGGGAGGTCGAGGGTAAAAGGAAGTCCGTAAGTGTGATGCCAGCACCCCTGAAGCCTTGGGAGATTCTTTCTGGAGGTCACAGTTGGTGATTCTCTAGAGGTGTTCCAGAGATGCCTCTCTCCGGTGCTGTCCCTGATATAACAGGGCCTGACGTGGGACCACACATGTTCAGAGAACCCATTTGCTAGTGGTTGAAACTTCCCTGAAGTAATTCTTTTGGGTGGAAATTAAATGAAATGATTTAAAATGGGAGAGAGCCAACTAACTAGCTCAGACTAGCAATTCATTTCAGAGCAACTAGCTCAGACGAATTCATTATACAGCATTTAGTAAAAATAAAGACTAAGTAAATGGCTAGGACATGCTTTTTACATTGATAATTCATACTGTGCCTACATTTAAAACAGATTAGAGGTAGTTTAAATTATCAAAGCACATACAAAACAATGAATAAAAGTCAGAAATGGTTTTTGGTGTTTCATCTGTTTTTTAGTTATGGTACTAGCAGCAGAAACCTAGAATAAAGTTAGCTGTTACCATTAAGTGTTAAATTGAACTGCAAATTTTCTAGCAGTTATGGTTGAGGAAAATGTCATGTAGTTCTCCTGAAGGAAAATGGGGCATAGGAGTTCATCTGAAAAAAAGTTTGCAGGCATTAAATTCCTGCCTGAATCTGAGGACATCAAATAGCAGAATGGACATAGTGTCTCTGTTGGAGTCTATGGCAGTGTTCTTAACGTAGATGCTTTCTATCGGCCCCTTGTCAAACCCAACGTCTTCACATTGAATGAGAACTCCTCACTTATATTGTGCCTCTCAGATGAACATTCAGCCTCTCCCACATGCACAGCATTTATGGTGACCATGGGTAAGTATAGCTAGTGGGTGGTTCTCTACTATAAATATTTAGCAGCCTAAGTGTTCTTACACAAACTGAGGTTAGCCCCAAGGTACCCTACAGTCAGAGACAAATGTTTTTGTCAATAAACAGTTCTGGTTTTTGGTTTTGGGTTTTGGAGAGTTTTTTGTGTTTGTTTTTTGTTTTTTGAGACAGAGTCTCACTCTGCCACCCAGGCTGGAGTGCAGTGGTGTGTTCTCAGCTCAGTGCAGCCTCCCAGACTTAAGGAATTCTTCTACCTCAGCCTTCCAAGTAGCTGGAATCACAGGCATGTACCACCATGCCAAATTTTTTTTTTTGAGGGGGAGAGTCAGGGTCTCCTTGTGTTCCCCACACTGGGCTCAAGCAATCCCCCACCTCAGCCTCCCAAAGTGCTAGGATTACAAGCATGAGCCACACTGTATCTGGCCACTTACTGTTTTTTAGCTTTTTATTTTGAGATAATTGTAGATTCTCATGCAAATAATGAATTCAGAGATCCCATATACCTTTTACCCAGTTTCCCTCAATGGCAACATATTGCAAAACCACTGTACAATATTACACCCAGGATAGTGATGCTGATAACAGCCAAGACACAGAACATTTCCAAGTGCACGGGAATCCTCATGGGCCCTTTTCTGGCCACATCCACTTCCCTGCTTCTTCAGCCTGCCCCTTAGTCTGGCAACTATTTGTGATCCCGTTTAAGTAATATTCTTGAAATGACAAAATTGTAAAAATGAAGGAGATTAATGGTCGCCATACTAAGGAGAACTTTCCCCAAAAGGAATGTACCCTTTGGATTTTTCTGAATCAGTTTAATTATCTGGAGATTTACCAGTTTGTTCCTTTTTATTGCTGTGTAGTAGTCCATCATATGGCTGTACCATAGTTTTTTTTAGTTATTTGCTCATTGAAGAACATTTGGATTATTTCTAATTTAGGGCTGTTACGTATAAAGATGCTATAATGTTTGTGTACACGCTTTTGTATGAACATAGAACTTCATTTCTCTGGGATATGTGCCCAGGAATGAATTTGTTGGGTCTTATGATAGTTGCATATTTCATTTTTTAAAGAAACTGCCAAAACGTTTTCTCTAATGACTGTGCTGTATTGCATTTCCACCAGCAATGTAGGAGTGATCTAGGTTCTCCACATCTTCACCAGCATCTTCATTTTTTCTGTTGAAGCCATTCTAATAAGTGTGTAGTGTTGCCTCTTTGTGGTTTTTATTTGCAGTTATTTTCTAATGGATAATGATGTTGAATACATTTTCATGTGCTTATTTGCAATCTGTATGTTTTCCTTGGTAAAATATCTTCTTCATGTCTTTTGCCCATTTTTAAAATTGGATTGTCTGGGGGTTTTTTACTATTGATTTTGAGAGTCATTTACATATTCTAGATGTCAGCTATGTGGTTTGCAAATATTTTTTACTTGTCCATAGTGTGTCTTCTTATCCTTCTGTAGTCCACGATTCATTTTGAGTTCATTTTTATATGAAGTGTGAAACTAGTTTGGAGTTCACTTTGACTTAAAGTGGGGGCAAGATGTTAATTTTTAACTCACTTCCTAATAGTTACAGGGCTGCTCACATCATCTGTTTTGTATTTGGTGAGTTTCGATAATTGTGTTTTTCAATCAAGTGGTCCATCATTTCATCTAAGTTATCACATTTATGTGAAGAGTTGTTTGCAATATTCCCTTACCATCATATGATGTCCATAGGGTCTGTGGGAATATCCTATTTCATTTCTGTTATTGGTAATTTGTGTCTTTTTTTTTTTTTTTTGGTTGGTTGTTTATTTGTTTGGGGGCTTTTTGTCAGTCTTGCTAGGTTTGTCAGTTTTATTGATCTGTTCAAAGAATAGCTCTGTGTTTCACTCATTTTTCTTCATTGCTTCTCTGATTCAGTCACAGTGCCTTCTGTTCTTATCTTTATTATTATCCTCCCCCTGTTTACTTAGGTTTATTTTTCTGCTCTTTTTTTAGGTACATGAGGTGGGAGCTTAAATAGTTAATACAAGGCTTTTCCCCCCTTTTCATGTGTGCTTTTAGTGCTATAAATTTCCTTCTTAGGCCTGCTTTATTGATGTCCCACAAATTTTGATATATGGAACTTTCAATTTCATTCCATTCCATTTTTTTTTCTTTTGAGACTTTCGGTGACCCATGAATAATTTAGAAGTGTATTGCTTACTTTTCAGTCTTCCAAGATTGGAGAGTTTCCTATCTTTTTGCTGTTGCTTTCTACTTTGAATCCACTATAGCTGGAGAATACATTCCAAATTATTTCACTTCTTTTAAATGTGTTGAGGTTTGTTTTACGGCCCAGGATGTGGTCTGTCTTGGCATATGATCCATGGGCACTTGAAAAGAATGTATGTTCTCCTGTTTTGTGTGGACTAGTTTATAAATGTCCATTAGAGTATGTTGATTGATAATAGTGTTAAGTTCTTTCATTTCCTTTCTGATTTTCTGTCTAGTTGTTCTACTGTTGAGAGAAGGTTGTTGATATCTCCAAATGTCATTGTAGATTTCTCTTTTAAATGTTTCTGCTTTATGTAGTTTGTAGTACTTTTGTTTGATGCATTTACATTTAAAATTGCTATAATTTCTTGGTGTATTGACCTTTTTATCATGATATGATAAAATGTTCTTCTTTGTTTCTAGTAATTTTCTTTCCTCTCAAGTATATCTAATATTAATATAGCCATTCCCGCTTTCCATTAATTAATGTTCCCATGATTTTTTTTTCCATCCTTTTACTTCAGCCTGCCTACGTCATTATATTTGAAGTAAATTTTTTTAGACAACATGTAATTAGGTCATGAGTTTTAATCCAGTCTGCCAGTCTCTTTCTTTTTAATTATGTGATTAGACCATCTATTTTAATGTACTTATTGATATGTTAGGACTTAAATCTGCCATTTGATTTTTATTTTGTTTTCTCTATTTTTCCTGTATTCTTGTGGGTTACTTGTATATTTTTTAGAATTCTGTTGTGATTTATCTGTAGCATTTTTGAGTGTATCACTTCAGATAGCTTTTTTAGTGGTTGGTCTAGGTATACATTATATGTGTATAACTTATCATGGTCCTAGGGTCATCATTTTACCATTTCAAGTGAACTATAGAAACCTTATCTCCCTTTGTTTCTTTGCCTTCCACCAGTTGTCTTAAATATTACCTTTACATACATTTAGAACCAAATCAGATAGTGTTTGAAGTTTTGCATCAATCATCAAACATAATTTAGAAAACTGAAGATATGAAGGAAATCTTGTTTTATTTATATTTTTTTCCTAATTCTCCAAGGTTCCTTCTTTCATCATTTCATTTCTGTTTTGATAACTTCCTTCAGCAGTTTTCTAACGGTAGGTCTGTTGGATATGAATTCTCTGAGTTTTCTTTCATCTGAGAATGTCCGAGTATTCCTGAAGGATATTTACATTTGAGTATAAGATTCTGGAATGACACTTGTTTTCTTTGAGTACTTGAAAAATGCTTCCTTTTAGTCTCCATGGTTTCTAATGAGAAATCTGTCATTCTAATTGTATTTTCCCTCTAGGTAATGTGTCATTTTCTCTGGCTAATATCAAAAGTTTTTTGTCTTTAGTTTTCACAAGTTTGACTCCCCTTTCTGTACACCCCATTTTGAGGTTTGCTCTTTTTTTTTTTTTTTTTTAATCTATAGGCTTAGTCTCACTAAATTTAGGACGTTTTCACCCATTGCTTCTTTATGTACTTCTTCAGTCCTCACTTTCTCTGCTTTCCTTCTGAGAGTTTCATCATGCACACGTTAGATCTTTTGTTACAATCACACAGGTCCCTGAAGCTCGGTTTTGTTGTTGTTGTTGTTGTTGTTGTTGTTGTTGTTTTTTGAGGGGAGGTCCATTTTCTCTCATGATTTCTAATTGTCTATATTTGTTTACTGATTATTTCCTGTCTCCTCTGTTCTACTGTTGAGATTTTTCAGTTCTAAAATTTCCATTTTGTTCTTCTTTATAGCTTATATTTCTTTGTTGAGGCTTTGTTTTTTTCAGTCGTTTTAAGCATGTTCATAATTGCTCATTGAACAAGCGTTTTTATGATGGCTTTGTCAGATAATTCCAGCATCTCTCTCATCATGGTGTTGGCATCTGTTTATTGTTTTGTTTGTGTTTTCATTTAGTTTGAAAAGTTTGATTCTAGTTATGGAGAGTGGCTGTAGGTTGAAACCTGGATCATTTGAGTGTTAATGTTCTGAGACTGTATCTTACCTAAACCTTCTGTTTTAGCTGGCTTTCTCTGACTACTCTGGCAGAGGAAGAGGAAGGGGTTGTACCACCTTTTCATTGCCAGGTGGAGTTAGAAGTCCTGGTTTTCTGCTGTCCTCTGTTAACACCAAAAGGCAGGGAGGCTCCTCATTACTGCTGGGTAGGGCTGGCAGTTCTGGTTCCCATGTTGTCTCTGCTGACCCCACTGGGCAGTGGTAGAAGTCCTTACTGTCCACTAGGCCTCCTCTGTCACCACCTCAGTGGCAAAGGGAGGGGAGAGTTGGCTCCTTAAATGCCTGGCCAGGAGGGGGTGTTCCTTACTGACTGGCTGGGTGAAAGGCTCAGCTCCCTGCTTAGCCGTCCCTGACAGCACTGTCGCCAGCATGCTGGGATGTCTGGTTACAGCCTTGCAAGGGTGGAAGTCTTGTCTCCCACTTTGGCCTTTGTTGACATGGGCAGAGATGGCACCCCTGTTCTTACCATGCTGTTGGGCTGGAGCCCTTGTCTTGCTAGACTGCCCCTTTCCTGCACCTTTCACTAAAGAGAGCTGGCTTTCATCAAGGCTTTGTTTATGTGTGCACGTTGGTGTTTCTGGGTGGATGTGGGTGGCAAAGAGAAAACCGGGGAATCTTACCATCATGCCTTTCCTTAGACCCCAGTGTCCCTCCAGTCTGTCACCTTCTGTCTGCCTTTCAGAGGCAGGAAGAACAACGAAAAGATCTACTCCATCTTCCCAAAAGCATAAGGCTCCAGATTTTTTTTTACAAGATTTATGTTTCCCAATTAGGGAAAACGTTGGGCTCCACTAAGTGTTGAGACTGAAATGGGATTAGAAAGTCATTCATAGAAGCCAGACACAGTGGCTACACCTGTAATTCCAGCACTTTGGAAGGCCGAGCAGGCAGATCATGAGATCAGGAGTTCAAAACCAGCCTGACCAACATGGTGAAACCCTGTCTCCATTAAAAATAATAACAATGCAAAATTAGCCGGGCCTGGTGGTGCGCACCTGTAATCCCAGCTACTCAGGGGACTGAGGCAGGAGAATCGCTTTAACCCTGGAGGCCGAAGTTGCATTGAGCCAAGACTGCACCACTGCACTTCAGCCTGGTCAACAGAGCAAGACTCCATCTCAAAAAAAAAAAAAGTCATTCATAGAAATTTGTACTGTAAAGTCACAGACTGGTACTAATCTGACAAAAACCAAACTCAGTGGTCATAACCCTAATCCTAGAAAAGCATTGCAGTCTAAAGTCACAGATAGGTACTAATCTCACAAAAACCAAACTCATTGGTCATGACCACTAATCCTAGAAGAGCATTAGAGTCTACTTATTGATAGGATAAGTTACTTATAAAGGATTGAGATGGGATAAGCATTTAGGCTTGGGTTAGTGAGTCTCAGAGCAGGTCACAGCGTTGGTATATTTCACTGTTCAGAAGGCTAAACACTGACTTGTGCAGCCTCTCAGATGCTGCTGAGCACTTGCCACATGCTGGGCACTGTGCAAGGCAATAGGGCTGGAGACTTCAGTAAGGCCTGATCCCTGCCCTTAGGTACTTAGGCTATATGATGAATAGAGCCAAGGGTGTCCATGCTGGGAGCCTGGAAAGGGGCGATCTTAGGGAGAATGTCGCAGAAGAGCTTCATGTCCAGAGGCAGACTTGAAGGATTGCATGACCTCAGTAGGTGAGGAGTCTGCTTGGAGATCGTGGGAGCAGGCAGGCAGGGTGACCAGCCTCAGGGACCCTTCATCCGGGCAGTGGTGTGAACCCGACGAACCTGGTTGCCCTACTGAAATGCCTTCTCTGCCACCAGGTTCACCTTTGGTATATTTCTCACTTGATCACTTCAAAGGAAACACACTTCTGAGTTTTTCTAAACTACTTCTCCATTCAGCTTGTGCCATCTTTATTTGGATGGGTTAATTTATATTACTGATTATGCACCAGTTAAGCTGTGGTTCCCGTAAGGCTGGGAGACATCCTGTCTCCTCCATTGTGCATTGAGTTCATTAATTCATCTTTGAGAGGACAGCCCCCCTCTGAATTCTGTTTTTTTAATTGGCAAATAATAATTGTATATGTTATACAATGACTGGCCCTGATAGGTCGAGGGTGAAGCATGTGGAAGAGCTAGGGATAGGCTGGAGCAGACACTGGTAAGATAGGTGAGTCCAAATTTGTACTTTATCCTGTAGAAAATAAGGGACGGGATAACATTTCTAAGCTTTAAAAAATGTTTCAAAAGGAATTCAGGGCTAATTGACAATGTAGAAAACGAGTGGGGCAGGAAATGATGCTCAGCAGGGAGACAAGGCCATTGTGGACAGCCAGGCAACACTTGAGGAAACCCTGGACTCACGGAGTGGCAGTGGAGGTATGTGAGAAAGGAATTTGAGGTTTTACTGATTGATGGTAAAATTGCATTGTTTAGATCATTTCTTCCAGGTGACTCAGAATTCCCCAAATTCTGCTCCAAATGATACCATCTAGCCACCTGAGATTCCCAGGGGACAGAGAAATAGTAAATGAGGTACTACATATTCACCAGCAATTCCCCCAACATAGGTCTCTGATAAACCTGGATAGAAGTTATACCTAAAAACCAGGGGATTATTTTTTGTTTGGTTGGTTATTTATTATTTTTTTAATATGTATTTTATTGCGTTTTAGGTTTGGGGGTACATGTGAAGAACATGCAAGATTGTTGCATAGGTACATACATGGCAATGTGGTTTGCTGCCTTCCTCCCCATCACCTATATCTGGCGTTTCTCCCCTATTTATCCCTCCCCAACTCCCCACCTCTCACTGTCCCTCCCCTAGTTCCCCCCAACAGACCCCAGTGTGTGATGCTCCCCTCCCTGTGTCCATGTGTTCTCATTGTTCAATACCCACCTATAAGTGAGAACATGTGGTGTTTGATTTTCTGTTCTTACGTCAGTTTGCCGAGAATGATGGTTTCCAGATTCATCCATGTCCCTACAAAGGACACGAACACATCGTTTTCGATGGCTGCATAGTATTCCATGGTGTATATGTGCCACATTTTCCCTGTCCAGTCTGTCATCAATGGACATTTGGGTTGGTTCCAGATCTTTGCTATTGTAAACAGTGCTGCAATGAACATTTGCGTACATGTGTCCTTATAATAGAACAATCTGTAGTCCTTTGGTTATATACCCAGTAATGGGATTGCTGGGTCAAATGGAATTTCTATTTCTAGATTCTTGAGTAATCGCCACACTGTCTTCCTCAGTGGTTGAACTAATTTACGCTGCCACCAACCGTGTAAAAGTGTTCCTATTTCTCCACATCCTCTCCAGCATCTGTTGTCTCCAGATTTTTTAATCATCACCATTCTAACTGGCGTGAGATGGTATCTCAGTGTAGTTTTGATTTGCATTTCTCTAATGACCCGTGATGATGAGCATTTTTTCATATGTTTGTTGGCCTCATATATGTCTTCTTTGTAAAGTGTCTGCTCATATCCTTCGTCCACTTTTAAATGGGCTTGTTTTTTTCTTGTAAATCCGCTTTAGTTCTTTGTAGATTCTGGATATTAGCCCTTTGTCAGATGGGTAGATTGCAAAAATTTTTTCTCATTCTGTTGGTTGCCGATTCACTCTAATGATTGTTTCTTTTGCTGTGCAGAAGCTCTGGAGTTTGTTTAGGTCCCATTTGTCTATTTTGGCTTTTGTTGCCAATGCTTTTGTTGTTTTAGTCATGAAGTCCTTGCCTATGCCTATGTTCTGAATGGTTTTGTGTAGGTTTTCTTCTAGGGTTTTTAGGGTATTAGGTCTTATGTTTAAGTCTTTAATCCATCTGGAGTTAATTTTAGTGTAAGGTGTCAGGAAGGGGTCCGGTTTCTGCTTTCTGTACATGGCTAGCCAGTTTTCCCAACACCATTTATTAAACAGGGAATCTTTTCCCCATTGCTTGTTTTTGTCAGGTTTGTCAAAGATCAGATGGTTGTAGTTGTGTGGCGTTGCCTCTGAGGCCTCTGTTCTGTTCCATTGGTCTATATCTCTGTTTTGGTACCAGTACCAGGCTGTTTTGATTACTGTAGCTTTGTAGTATAGTTTGAAGTCAGGTAGTGTGGTGCCTCCAGCTTCGTTCTTTTTGCCTAAAATTGACTTGGCTATGCAGTCTCTCTTTTGGTTCCATATGAAGTTTAAGGTGATTTCTTCCAGTTCTGTGAAGAAGGTCACTGGTAGCTTGATGGCGATAGCATTGAATCTGTCAATTACTTTGGGCAGTATGGCCATTTTTACAATATTGATTCTTCTTAACCATGAGCATGGAATGTTTCTCCATCTGTTCGTGTCCTCTTATTTCGTTGAGCAGTGGTTTGTAGTTCTCCTTTAAGAGGTCCTTTACATTATTTGTTAGTTATATTCCTAGGTATTTTATTCTCTTTGTAGCAATTGTGAATGACAGTTCGTTCTTGATTTGGCTCTCTTTAAGTCTGTTATTGGTGTATAGGAATGCATGTGATTTTTGCACATTCATTTGTATCCTGAGACTTTGCTGAACTTGCCTATCAGTTTCAGGAGATTTTGGGCTGAGACAATGGGGTCTTCTAGATATACAATCATGTTGTCTGCAAATAGAGACAATTTGACTTCCTCCTTTCCTATTTGAATGCCCTTTATTTCTTTTTCTTGCCTGATTGCTATGGCTAGAACTTCTAGTACTATATTGAATAGGAGTGGTGAGAGAGGGCATCCTTGTCTAGTGCCAGATTTCAAAGGGAATGCTTCCAGTTTTTTGCCTATTCAGTAGGATATTGGCTGTGGGTATTTATTTATTTATTAAGAAAAGGTCTCACTCTGTTAACCAGGATGAAGTGCAGTGGTGCAATCATAACTCTCTATAACCTCAAACTCCTGGGCTCAAGAGATCCTCCTGCCTCAGCCTACTGAGTGGCTGGGATTAGGGGCACACGCTACCAGACCTGTATAATTTTTGTATTTTTAGTAGAGATAGGGTTTCATCATATTGGCCAGGCTGGTCTCCAACTCCTGACGTCAAGTGATCTGCCCACCTCGGCCCCCCAGAGTGCTGAGATTATAGGCATGAGCCAAATTAACCCTTTGTTACTCTGGTTTTCAGTTTAACTATTGGTCTGTTAGGTAATTTTTTCTCCTTTATTTGTCTATTTATAGCTTCACATTTTGAGTTTAGTTTTTGAAAATTCAGGCCGGGCAGGGTGGCTCACACCTGTAATCCCAGCACTTTGGGAGGCCAAGGCAGGTGGATCACGAGGTCAGGAGTTCAAGACCAGACTGGCCAACATGGCGAAACCCCATCTCTACTAAAAAAAAATACAAAAATTAGCTGGACATGGTAGCTTGTGCCTGTAATCCCAGGTACCTGGGAGGCTGAGGTAGGAGAATTGCTTGAACCGGGACCAGGGAGGTGGAGGTTGCAGTGAGCCAAGATCGTACCACTGCACTCCAGCCTGAGCTACAGAGCAAGACACCATCTCAAAAAAAAAAAAAAAAAAAAGAAAAAAGAAAATTCATTTCCAGCCATTTTGTATTTGTTATGGAAGTTTCAGGTTATTGTAAATATAGATTATTTATACAGATTTACTGTCCCTTACCCAGTGAACCTAAGCATGATAAAATTGTATAATTGCATATGAGAAGTTTATTATATGAGGAACTGATGATCTTGGTTGTATGGGAAATTTTGAGGTATTCTCACCATGGGCTGTTGAACTCTCTGAATGTACGAAACCCCAGAGCTCATGGAGCAAAGCAGGACACTCCCCTTCCCAACTACAGTGGTGGGGAGAAGCTCTGGCTCCTTGATGTAGGTCAGGGGCCTGGTTTGGTTTGGTTTGGTTTGGTTTGTTCTGGTCTGGTTTGGTTTGGTTTGAGGTAGGGTCTTGCTGTTTTGTCCAGGCTGGAGCACAGTGGCACAATTATAATTAAACCAGCTTATCAGTCCTATGCTTGAAATGAGATGCCTCTTCAATTTTGAGAGTTACTATTTCAGTTACAGTTTCAAATTTAACACTTCTTCAAATCAGTGTGCAATAAATGATGAAATGATATTCCTGGAAATCACTCAGAGATTTACTTATTCTTTTTCTAGCTCAGGCTCAGCAAACTTTTTCTGTAAAGGGGCAGGTAGTAAATGTTTGAAGCTTTATGGGCCACAAACTATCTCTGTTACCTATTCATTGTATCTTTTTTTCAATCACTTCAAAAATGTAAAATCATTCTTAGCTCACAAGCTGTACAAAACAGACTGCAGGCCGGATTTGACCCATGGGACATAGTTTGCCAGCCTGTTTTAAACACTGAGGTTTGAGTCTCTGGCACCCATTAGTGGTGGCATTCTCTGGGATAAAGCATAAAACATTGGAGTTTTAATTAAGTTCTATTAAGTAACTATTATTGAAAGATGTATTAGAAATTATGACACATCATTAGAGAAATGCAAATAAAAACTACATTGAGATACCACCTCAAGCCAGTTAGAATGGCGATCATTAAAAAATCTGTAGACAACAGATGCTGGAGAGGATGTGGAGAAATAGGAACACTTTTACACTGCTGGTGGGAGTGTAAATTAGTTCAACCACTGTGGAAGACAGTGTGGCGATTCCTCAAGGACCTAGACTTAGAAATTCCATTTGACCCAGCAATCCCATTACTGGGTATATATCTAAAGGATTATAAATCGTTCTACTATAAGGACACATGCACACGAATGTTCATTGCAGGACTGTTTACAATAGCAAAGACTGGCACCAACCCAAATGCCCATTGATGACAGACTGGACAGGGAAAATGTGGCACATATACACCATGGAATACTATGCAGCCATCGAAAATGATACGTTCGTGTCCTTTGTAGGGACATGGATGAACCTGGAAACCATCATTCTCAGCAAACTGACACAAGAACAGAAAATCAGACACTGCATGTTTTCACTCATAGGTGGGTGTTGAACAATGAGAACACATGGACATAGGGAGGGGAGCATCACACACTGGGGTCTGTAGGGGTTCCCCCTACAGGGGAGGGACAGCGGGGGGTGGGGAGTTGGGGAGAGATAGCATGGGGAGAAATGCCAGATATAGGTGATGGGGAGGAAGGCAGCACATCACACTGCCACGTGTGTACCTATGCAACAATCTTGCATGTTCTTCACATGTACCCCAAAACCTAAAATGCAATTAAAAAAATAAAAATAAAAGAAATTATGACACAGACTGGGTTAAAATGTGGCTTGTGTGGCTTCTTCATCTTGCACTTGCCTGCCCGCCAGGTGATTTTGCAGGCACAATCTGAGGGACTAGAGTCCAGGTCTTTCTCTGCCTCTGTCTAGTCCTGCTGAATTGTAAGCTCCATGAGGGCAGGGATTATGTTGTTCGCTACTGTTTTCAGCACACAGAACACTGCAGGGAAATATGTTCCAGTTGGTTCGCATTTGTCTTGATAGCATCCAGATTTTTTTAAGTAATCGGCTTTCTATATCTCCATTTTACTCTCTGTCCACATATATACAACATTACATAGTACTCATGTGCCAGTCACTCTTCGCATGGATTATGTAATTCCTCAGTACAGCCCTGTATGTATGGTCTTGTCTCTCCATCATACAGATGAAAGGCCACCATCAGGCAGCTAGTTTGTAGAAAGCTGCCAGCGTTTGGACCCAGACATTATGGCTACACTGCTGGGACTCTCGGCACCCCTCAGGAGAAGCACGTGTCACCATCAGGCTTCCATCTCCCAGAGGATCTCTGGTTTTCACTTCTGTAACTTTTCAAAGCTCCATCACCCTTTGAAGAATATAAGAACATTCTGAGACCAGACATACAGATTTGTCAAAACTGCCAACTTTGTCTAAACTCACTGAACTGTACCCTTAAAATGGGTGTATTCTATTATACATAAGTTGTATCTCAGTATAGTTGATTTTTAAAATTCTCATCACAAAGTCAAATGTGATTTGGAAAGCTTTGATTAGAGAAGAGATAAACCTTTTTTAATCAGAAAAGAATCCAGCCTCTTCAAAAAAAAAGTTGTAATTGCTTTGTTTTCCAAGCTAGCTATTTAAAAATCAAGAGTTATTTTACTTTAATTTTTATCCTCAGGGAAAGGAAAACCTCTTCAGCGTAAGGTGAAACCACCTAAGAAGCAAGAGGAAAAGGAGAAGAAGGGAAAGGGAAAGCCGCAGGAAGACGAGCTGAAGGACTCTTTGGCTGATGATGACAGCTCCTCCACCACCACAGAGACCTCCAACCCCGACACAGAACCACTCCTCAAGGAGGTATGGGCTGATCTCACGAAACAAAATACGAGGGAGAAGGAGAGGTCTCCTGCAGCGCACAAGACATTTCATCTCATAGATTCTGGTTTTAGTACAAAATTAATGTTTAAATTTAACATGAGCAACTTGACTGAGGAATGGTTAATGTGCAAGGCATGCCTCCAAAGTCATTCCCCTGCAGACAGCAGTCACGGCTCTGGGGATGAATATCCTCCAGGGAAGAACAGATAAAAACATGTTAATAAGGTAAAATGGTTAGAAATTGGAAACACTGCTTGAAAGCTAGGGACTATCTGGAATAGTAACTATGCTATCTCATGAAAGTTGTTTCAGATTTTAAGGATCAAAAGAGGCCGGGCGCGGTGGCTCAAGCCTGTAATCCCAGCACTTTGGGAGGCCAAGGCGGGTGGATCACGAGGTCAAGAGATCGAGACCATCCTGGTCAACACGGTGAAACCCCGTCTCTACTAAAAATACAAAAAATTAGCTGGGCATGGTGGCGCGTGCCTGTAATCCCAGCTACTCAGGAAGCTGAGGCAGGAGAATTGCCTGAACCCGGGAGGCGGAGGTTGCGGTGAGCTGAGATCGCGCCATTGCACTCCAGCCTGGGTAACAAGAGCGAAACTCTGTCTCAAAAAAAAAAAAAAAAAA